>NW_022436994.1:7672296-7685148 GCF_009761245.1 Sapajus apella
AACCCAGGCTGGAGTACAGTGGCACGATCTTGGCTCACTGCAACCTCTGCCTCCCGGGGTTCAAGCAATTCTTGTGCCTCAGCCTCCTGAGTAGCTAGGATTACAGGTGTGCATCACCACTCTAGCTAGTTTTTGTATTTTTAGTAGAGATGGGGTTTCACCACGTTGCCCAGGCTGGTCTTGAACTTCTGACTTCAAGTGATCCGCCCTCCTCGGCCTCTCAAAGTGTTGGGATTACAGGTGTGAGCCACCGTGCTTGGCTGTATTCTAAATACTTTTTATACACACTGACAAGTTGTCCTCTGAACTCTTGCATCTGTTTGTATTTCACCAAAACTTTAAAAAATGTTTTCAAAAATTTTATTTTTGTTGTTCTGCTAAGCAAAAAAGTAGTCTCCGGCTTTGTAGCTGTCTAGTCTCGGCTATGAAAAGCTTTGGGTGAGGGCTTTGAGAAAAATCAGAGGAACAAGTTTAGAGCCTCCTACTGCTTTATGGGAACAGGCAGCGGGGTGCAGCTCAGAATTCAGGGGAGGGCAAGGTCTGGAGACCGCGGGACTTCACAGGGCCAGGTCTGCCCAGCATGGGCAGTGGCCATCTGGTGCCAGGTTGGGTTCCAAGCCATTGACAGAATTACCTCAGTGAATTTCTGGACAGCCCTGTGGGACTGGTCCTGTCTGTTACTATTCTCTCCTCAAAAGACCAGGAACAAAGAAGTGGAGTGGCCAAGGGGCTCGCCCAGGAGACACAAAGAGGAGGCGGACCTGAGGCTAAGCTCGCTGGCATCGTGCTGTAGAACTGAACAGCACGCCCCTAGATCTTGGGAGGCTGAGATGATGATCCCTGCGGTTTTGGGACTGTATCTAGGCTTTTTGCTGGTTTGATTTCAGGAAAACATCTGTCTTGTTGGTCTCTGAGATATCCATAGAATTTGTTTTCTGTTCATTTCTTGCCAAAGGAGTCCAGGTCAGCTGCACCTGCCTGAGTGGGACCCCAGGTGTGATCGGGGATGTTGATGCCTCTGTTGGGGGTGTCTGTGTGCCCGCATTGATGGGGAGCGGGAGGGGTGCTGGATGCTCTGCGTTCCCCCACTTGGACGTCTCTGGGCTTCCGTGTGCAGCATTACCTGGCTTGTGGCAGAAAAAGCCTTTAAGGGTGCCCTGTATGGGGTGTCTGGGTTTCCCCACCCACCTCCCATCTGACGAGACCGCTTCCCTCTCTGAGCCCCAATTTACTCACTTCTGAAGCAAATTGGAGCACCTTCTTACTCATAGTTGCAGCCCATTTTTCCTGAAATAACAGACCTCTCTCACCTGTCTCCGTAGTATATGACGTAACCCTTAGTATATGACGTAACCCTTACACACACGGAAGGGTTATATCAACTATAAAATAATTATAATCCGAGTCTCTTCCCCCTGTCGAATAGGCTCTTTAAAAAAGAGCGGGTATGATTGAGAATTCCTAAAGTCACTCATTAACTGGTTCTTTCAAGTAAATCATAGCAGCCATGATCGTCACAGTGCTGATGTCACCGGCACCTCCGTGTTGGAGGGCAGGGCACTCTTTGTAGGCTGAACGATGCCTACCTTGCCCTGACTGTAGGGTGGTCTCACTGGCCCCCATGGAAGCTTGTCCTGATGCTGGTTAGTGGCATTGTGTCCTCTGGTGACCTGAAGCACATGATACGGTGTAGACCCGCCCAAGGTGGTAAGGTGGGCCAGTAGTTATGATTGACTTGCTGTTTATGATTAAACCTGTGGGACAGCTGTCATTGTTCCCTCTCAGTGGTGTTTGTGCCGTGCAGACTGGCAGGGAAGGAAACTTCAAAATGACACTTGTTTTGTTATTTTCAGGTTCCAGGGAGTTCCACGCTGTCCACTTCTCTCTGCCGTGATAAACCTGTGGGGTGAGTTTCTGTGTGGGTCATGCATCCCTGTGTCTCTGGCTGTAGGTCAGCTCTCCACAGAGAAAACGTGGGCATGGCGTCATTTTATTCTGCAGAAATCATAATTTCTGTTTTGGTTGTAAACATTGCCAATCAAAGGTGATACAGGTCAAATTTTCTTTTTTCTTTCTTTTTTTATTGAGACATAGTCTTGCTGTATCACTCAGGCTGGAGTGCAGTGGTGTGATCTCAGCTCACTGCAACCTCTGCCTCCCGGATTCAAGCAATTCTTTGCTTCAGCTTCGCGAGTAGTGGGGATTACAGGCACCCACCACCATGGCCGGCTTATTTTTGCATTTCTAGTAGAGATGGGATTTCACTGTCTTGCACAGGCTGATCTTGAACTTCACAGGTCAGGTTTTCTATCCGTTTTCTAAATGTTCTGTCAGGGTCAGAGCCCCGAGCCAGTGCCCCGAGCCAGCCAGTGTCTTCTGGAGAGGCCCTCACTGTGGAGCCTCATGACCGTGGGTAGATCTTTATTTCCGTTTTAACAATGTTGAAAACATTTGAATTGGACTTAAATTCATGTCGGATGAATAAGATAGAGGAAAAAGAAATCCTTGGGAATTGTTTGGATGCTGATTTGAACAAATCAACCTTAAAAAATAAATGTATCAGCCTGTTGTGGTGGCCCACTCCTGTAATCCCAGCACTTTGGGAGGCTGAGGTGGGCAGATCACAAGGTCAGGAGATTAAGACCATCCTGGCTAACATGGTACAACCCCATCTCTATTAAAAATACAAAAATTAGCTGGGCGTGGTGGCATGCACCTGTAACAGCTACTCGGGAGGCTGAGGCAGGGTAATTGCTTCCACCCAGGAGGCGGAGATTGCAGTGAGCTGAGATTGCACCACTGCATTTCAGTCTGGTAACAGAGAGAGACTCTGTCTCAATAAATAAATAATAATAAATTTAAAAAGCATAGTATTGGATGTTTGATGTTACTATTTCTTTTTGAGTTGTGATAATGGCATTGTAGACATTTTAATTAAAAAGTGTCCTTTTGGAAATTAATGCTACAGGATTTATAAATGACATTACATAATATCTGGGATTGCTTTAGAGCAACAAAAGTAATGGAGAAGATCCCTGGGGGTTTTGATGGACAAAGGTTGGCCGTGTGTTGGTAATTTTTAAGTTGGGTGATGGACACATGGAGGTTTGCAAAATGGTTTTATATGGTTTTGAATTTTTCTAAAATTTAAAAAAGGAGAGAAACACATGGGAGTAGTAAAAATGAAAACCCCAAAGCTGGTTGGTGGCAGCGCTGTGGAGGGACTGAAGCACACATCCTGTGCACCTGCACCTCTGGCTTCCCCTCATGGGGCCACCGATTGGGTACGACCCCATCCCCTCTCCCTGGATCCATTTCCACTTCCTCCTGGATACCACCCTCAACCCTAATGTTAGGAGTCCTCCTGGGAGGGGCTCAGGCCTCCCAGGGACCCTCAGGGCTGGTGGAGAAGCTGTGGTCTATGGGAGGCCCTTATCTCCGAGTCACCCTGGGTGCCTGGCTCCCACACTGCCAGTCTTCCCCAAGTCCTCAGCCTGCTGGCCATGATGTGGCCATTTCTGCCCTCTTCCCTCCTCCGCAGTCTTCACCTCACATGTGGGTGCCTTCCCTGGCCACCTGTGCACATGGTCGGGTGACCAGCCGCACATTCTACCCTGCATCCACCTGGCCTGGGGTTAGGTGAGGTTAGCCCCGCCGAGCTCTTAGCCTTCTGATGGGAACCCACTGAGATGCTCCTCAGTAGAAGAAAGGCCGCTTTGATTATGCGGCTGCTGAATTCCTCCCCAGCTTGTCCCCTCTCCTGGGTGATGTCCTGCCTCCTCCTTGGGCCTGCAGGGTCCTCTGTGACCATAGTTGGCCAGCTCACCAGCCTCATCTTTGGCCGCACCTGCCCCAGGATGCTGCACACAGACAGGAGGAGCTACTCCTGCTTCCTCCCGGCTGCCTCAGGCCAACCTTGACACCTTGGAATGGGGTTGAGGCTCCCCTTCCTGGAGTCCCGCCTGGGACAGTACTCCTGCTCCCAGTGAAACCACGAAAAGTCCCTCCTGCCCTCATGCTTTTGCATCTGAGCCCATGGGTCACTGCTCTGAGCTGCTTTCTCTCTGTGCATTCCCTGCCCGCAGCTCACAGTACCCAGTCATGCCCTGCTAGGAAAATTCGATCTTGTGCCCCTCCCTGCACTGCCCGCTGTTATGGGAACACAGCGCAGAGATGGCACACACTGTAAATTCCCACCACGGGCTGCCCAGGTGCTGGTGTGAACACCTGGAGGATGTGTCCATCGTCCTCTCCCTTTTCCAGAGGACGAATGTCTGTTGCCTCCTTACCCCGTTTCTGACCTGCCCACTGCTCTCTTGCAGGCCCGTCGTCCTGAGCCCCACCATGGAGGAGGGCCACGGGCTGGACCTCACCTACATCACGGAGCGCATCATCGCCGTGTCATTCCCCGCCAGCTGCTCCGAGGAGTCCTACCTGCACAACCTGCAGGAGGTCACGCGCATGCTCAAGTCCAAGCACGGGGACAACTACCTGGTGAGCGGTGGGCGGCTCCGGGAGCCTTCGGGCAGGCTGTGCAGCAGGCACTCGGAAGGGACAGGCACCCACAGAGCCCTGGCTTACACACGAGGGAGAAGCTGGAGAGCCTGGGTTCATACAGCAGCCCAGGGCGCCCTGGTCCTCTGTCTCTCTGCTGTTATGCCTGGAGAGGAGCCTCATGTATCTCTGTAGGCAGCTTTCAGGGATGCGCGACAGCTGACCGCAGGGATGAGCGCTGCCTTGTCCCGCACTTATCAGTGAGGCTGGCTCCCCAGTGCCTGGGGACATGTCCCCAGCCAGCCACCCCTGCGCTCCCATGCTGCCTCCCTGATATCAAAAGGCAAACTGTGACTCTCCTCCTCAGCAAGAAATTAGGAAGACACATTAGGTGGGTGCCCAAGAAACCAGGGGCTGCCCTGAGGGCAAGGAGACAGGTCGATTTTCAAAACACACGTGTCAAGTTGTTGGTGGAGCCCACAGCTGAGGAAGAATACAGAGCAGCCTCTCACCATCTCTTGCCCTCCGATTGGCCCCTTGTTTTCTGTTCCCATGGTTGCTAGCCCCAGCAGAGGCTGGCTTCTTCTGCTGTCAGCGGTCCCTGATGGGGTTGAATGACAGCTCCTTGGCACCTTCTCTTACCTGCCTCCTTATCTATGGTAAAGCTAATCTGCCCCGCAAGCCTACAAGGGAGTCATTGTCTTCTTTGCGGGTCTGCTCCAATGATTGGGGCACCACTGGCTGTGAGAAGTGTACCCAGTGGCAGAGTAGGATGTGGCCCCCATCTGATGCGAGAGCAGCCCTGGCCAGGTGCTTCCTGCGTCCTGACCCCTCACCTCCTGACCCTTCATTCACTCAGGCTCCTGCTCTTTCTCCCCTTGAAGCCCATCTTACTGTGACCTGGCCGTAGACAAGCCTCCGTCCTCACGTCTCTGACTCTGAAGTTAGAGGGACGTCTAGTTAATTTTTAAGGCTCTGTGCTGCTGGAACATTATTATTATTTTTTCCATTTTGCTCTACTTGAGTATTTAGGGAGGTTCCACAAACAGCTGTGATTTTTCAGTGAACTTAGGACGTGGCTCTTGGCTGGGCATGAACTCAGCCGTTTCCAGGCCTGAGCCTACTGGGCCAAAAAGGAGGGACTGCCCTCCTCACCATGTGCTATCTCTCTGTTGGGTCAGTTTGTGTTGCCAGGAGCAAGACCAGGGAAGCTATTTTATACACACGCACACACACACACACACACACACACACATATGTATATGTATACATATATATGTATACATATACATATGTGTGTGTGTGTGTGTGTACATATATATGTGTATATGTATATATCCTGTATGTTGGGATGTTTTGTAGCCATGAGAATAAAAAAATGGTAACATGATAAATTGCCTGGTTTAATACTGTTGAACGAAGTAGAATATAGACTTTATGTGTAAGGGCTCTGTATGCCATCCCTAACTTATTTTATTTGCTTTCTATTCTGTGACAACACACGTCTGTACTTTTCAATCTTTTCTGATCCTCGGTACCTGGAAGGCAAATGTCGTGTCAAAATGCAATGAATGGCGTCTTCTCCTTTCGTCTATGATGTCAGTGATTTGTCTAAAAGCTTTTTGCCCCCTGATTCTTGAGTGTAAAGATTTTAAGTATTTTTTTTAAAAGTTAAAGTATTCATTTTTTAAAATATTAAAATCTATTTTATACAAGGCATTTTTCTCCTTTATAGGTGTTAAACCTTTCAGAAAAGAGATATGACCTTACGAAGCTTAACCCAAAGGTATGGAGTTCATCTTTTTATAGTCTGCATTTTGTAAAATGTAAACAGTGCTTATTTTGTGCAAAAATAATTTGCTACTAGTCTTTGTGGACTGTGACTTGATAAGGGTACTAGGAATTGTTCATATCAATTTTTTAATTGCTTTTTCTTTAGTTTGAAATAGAGATTCATAGGAAGTTGTGAAAATAATACAGAGATCTCCCGTACTCCTCACCCAGTCCTTCCAGTGGGAGAATCTTACAACACTAATAATAAAATACCTAGGCCAGGAAGTTGGAGCCGGTACAGCCTGTGGACCTCACTCACATGTCCCTGGTTTTTGGGTACATGTGTGTTTCTAGGCATCATGTGTATAGATGATATATACTGTGTATATGTATGTATAGAACAAATTATACACATGACGCTTCCTCCTCCCACCTCCTGGGATCTTTCATATGTAATGCATATTTGTATATATTTTTAATTACTTTTTTTTAGTTTGAAATAGAGATTCACCGTGGGTGGTGCCTTATTTCTGTTCGGACGGTGTTGAAAACATTTGAATTGGACTTAAATTCATATCAGATGAATAAGATAGAGGAAAAAGAAATCCTTGGGAATTGTTTGGATGCTGATTTGAACAAATTAACCTTAAAAATAAATGTATCGGCCGGGCATGGTGGCTCACTCCTGTAATCCCAGCTTATTTATATATATATATATATATATATATATATATATATATATATATATAAATAAAATATATGTGTGTGTGTGTCCTATGTATGTACATATATATATCCTGTGTGTGTGTGTGTGTGTGTGTGTGTGTACAGCTAGTGCTCGACTTACGACCACAGTCGGGACCGTGGACCGGTCATAACATGATTTGGTCGTAAGTTGAGTAGGCTATATGTACAGTTGAAATGGTGCACGCGTAGATGGTAGTGCCACTGGAAGCTGGTCCGCACTGTCGTACGCCCAGCTGGGCAACGTTTGCGCTGCCAGATGCGGAGCAGTCGTGGCTAGCGATTGTGGTCGTAAAGTTGAATGGTCGTAAGTTGCATTGGCGGTAAGTTGATCAATATCAATATATATATGTATTCTATAGATTTACTATAACAGAGAACAAATCTAAACTGCATTATATTTATGGATTTGTTCAACCACCACAGGTAAGAGAGAAAACATTTTCATCAGCACGGGGGTCTCTTCTCCTAGTATCTCTTCTTTATGGTCATAGTCATTCATTCACTCTTTCCATGATCTTTTTTTTTTTTTTTTGAATTTTACTTTAAGTTCTGGGATACATGTGCAGAACGTGCAGGTTTGTTACATAGGTATACATGTGCCATGGTGGTTTGCTGCACCTATCAACCTGTCATTTGGTTTTAAGCCCCTCATGGGTTAGGTGTTTGTCCTAATTCTATCCCTCCCCTTCCCCCATCCCCCATGATCATTTTCAATAACAAAATTTGGGAGAATAATTTTAAGACTTGAGTCAACATAGGTTATGGTACATATATGTATGTATATTCTATGTGTTGAAATATTTTGTAGTCGTTAGAGTAAAAAAGCAGAATCATGATAAGTTGCCCATTTCAATACTAGTTAACAGTAGTAGAGTATAGAATTTATAATGATAGTATCTCAGTTATGCTAAATGTACATAGAAAGGGATTCATGAAAAGGTTGTAGTGGTTGGTTATCTTTGACTGGTGGCAGGGGTAGTGACTTTTCCTACTTCCTGGCAGTGTTCTGAAATTTCCAAAGATTTTACACTGTTTCTGCGACTGTCATCATAAGATAGAGCTCCTTTTCCTCCCCCTACTGGCAAAAGGAAATCAAAGGAAAAGCAACGCCCCCATGTGGCCACTGTGGGCCACTGTGGACTTGCGTGTGCCTCAGAACGCTCAGAGCTGCAGTTCTGCACAGATCCGCTGTGTCCTTAGCACATGGTGGTGATTTTCTTTGTCCATGCACTAAAATTAATCAGGGGTTTGAAGGTGCTTCCTCCTTTAGTCCTGCCTTTCCAGGAGTTTGCCTCTGCACAGCATGTGGGAGATGGCTGGCTGCACTCTCCAAATTGGTATTTTAACCTGAGTGGGGGGATTGCAGCTGGGGGCTAGGACTCCTGTTTGAGATCTCACTGGACTGCAGCCCCCTTCACACAACCTGTACCATCAGCAGCTCCCCAAAGACCTTTTTAGAATTGTCGCCCCAGCTGTGGAAGAGCAGATGAGCCCCTGGAAGAAGAGGCATCACATGGGCAGTGTAATGCTTTATTTTTTTCTTCCCAGTGAAAGATGCTCACTGAGTTTTAGGAAAGGGTCATGCAGCATGTTCTTTACTCCCAAATGAAATATACTGATGACGAAATAAGTCATTGTGAAATGGCCTCAGATGTTTCAGGAAATGGAAACTGAGGAAGCTCCCCTCTCTTGTTGCAGATCATGGATGTGGGCTGGCCGGAGCTCCACGCACCACCCCTGGATAAGATGTGTACCATATGCAAGGCGCAGGAGTCCTGGCTGAACAGCGACCCCCAGCACGTGGTTGTCATTCACTGCAGGGTGAGCGTGCCCACCTCTCACTCTCGGGGGTCTGGCGGGGTGTCAGCCCTTGGAGTGGAGATGGAGACCAGTGCTGCCTCTGAGTACATTTCCACTTTGAGCCGGTGTGACGTGCTTCTCGTGGGTTTGTCTTTAGGTTTTCCTAGTTGCTCATAAAGAAGCAAACAAAGGGGTAACATTATAATATTTGTGAGAAGTTGGGGTCTCCATGGGCATTGTGATCCAGGTAGTGGATTAGGAGGCCAGAAGGAGATCCCTTCCAGGGTGCTAGCTGAGATGGGTCTGCTCAGGGCCCAACAGCTGGCTGCAGAGCTGGAGGTGGAGATGATGGCCGATATGTACAACAGAATGACCAGTGCCTGCCACCGGAGGTGTGTGCCTCCTCACTACAAGGAAGCAGAGCTGTCCAAGGGCGAGTCGGTGCCTGGACCGATGTGTGTCATCCATGAGCAGGTGGGCAGAAAGTTGACAGAGTTGTCTGTGCAGGATGAAGAGCTGATGAAGAGGGAGCAGCAGAGCTCTGGGCCCGCGTGAGATCCCAGTCAGTATACACCCTGGGCTACACCCCACCCCTCCCCACTTGAATAAAAGTGCCCCCTGTTGAGTGTCATTTGCGAAGACCGCCAGGCCCAGGCTTTTGGTGGAGAGTCTTCAAGATCCCAGAGTGGTGCATTCTCCTGGTGAAGGAGTATTTGTCATACTGGAATGTGACTGTGTGTGTATGTATGTGTATATATATATATTAAAACAACTTTGTTGACACCTACCAAAAAAAAAAAAAAAAAAAAAAGCAAAGAGTTACCATACTTCCTCAAATCTGGCTTTAGAATTTATAGGATTGGGGTCCCTGCATGTGTAGCTGGACATTTGGAACTACTGACCACGGTTAGGAGAGCAAATCCTTTCATTTTTATTGAATTGTATTTTCTGTGGAAAACCGTCCTTTTCAGAAGAGCAGTGCACTTTTCAGATGGACTGTGCCAGACTTTCCATGCCGTCTGAGTTACGGTAGTCAGTTAATGGACTAGATGGTGGCACGATGCCATTGCAGTGAACACATGGTTCTTTCCACGCAGAGCCATCACAGTGCAGATGTGGCCTGTGCATCTTCACAGAGTGTCCGGGACTGCCTGTGTGTCAGCCCTGCCAGGCCCTGTGGGTGCCGGCACCCAGGTGGATGCTGGCGGGCACTCCTCCTCCTGGCTGCTGCGGGGTCCTTCCATGCCTCCTCCTCCCACCTCCTGGGATCTTTCCTCGTAATTCCCAGTTTTCTCAGCTGCTTTGTACTGCTCCTGAAATGTGATTGGTGTTGAAAAGCGTTGGACTGAAAGCAAACTTACTGAGGGCACCTCCCACCAGAAACTTACTATTAGAGAAAAGCTCTTATCCCAGTCACACCTTGAGTCAGGGAGGAATCCTTTGGGAAAGGATGTCTCCAGTGGGCTGGGGTCTCTGTTCGTTAAGGGGCAGCTCCCTCTATTATAGGTTCGACAAAGCATTCTTAGGACCATAAAAGTATCTAGGAGGTGTTGACGGTTCAAGATAGAAGTTTTTTTTTTTTCTTCCAGACTCTTTCACACTAAAAGAACTGCACAGAAATGCATTGTATTATGGAATTTAGTTTGAAAGAAGCGTCCCTTTGGGTTATATTAGACTGTTAGTATATGTGTTCTGCAAAAGCACTAATGTCAGCTGGCTTGTGGGTGCTGTTTACAGCTGCAGGGCATTTGATGACCATTCGATGTGCAGGACACGTCCATCAGGGCACATAGATGTTCTTTGCTTCTCTCAGGTGTTATCTCTTTCCTCACATCTAACTTGGTCATATTATCTCCCCAGATGGATAGGTACACCCGTTAGGACTCTTTCCAAATTGTCTGTATTGACCTGATCTTTTCAAGTATTATGTTAAAATTATGGATCCTCCACCCGAATTGTGTTTTGGTGCGAACTAGAAGACAGAGAGAGAGACAGACAGACAAAGACTTTTAAATAATTACAATGCTTGTTAATTAAAACAAGCTATGCTTTTCAGGCTTGGTGTGGTGATTTGGGTACAGCGAGTCTGATACTGATGGGTCATCGTTGCCCAGGATCACACAGCAGGCTGCTCTAAGCAGCACTCCTGCCCTGCGGGCCGGGGCCCAGCAGCACCCCTGGACACCTGTGGAAAGTGCAGGTCCTAGGGTGCATCCAGACCTGCTGCCAGCACGTCGTCAGAACACTCTCGGAGTTGCTGGACTTGCAAAGAGCCACCCTTGGCCATTTATTCCATTTTAGTTGTTGTCCACTTCCATTTTTTGATGAAATTGAAAGAAATGATGAGATGACGTAAAACATGTGGGTCCCAGTGGGGACTGCCTAGAGCTTTCTAAAATGCACCCTTTCCCTAAGCAACTTTGGGCTTTCTGGACAGTTCTTGTTAGTGGAATTCATGGAAACATGTTGAAACTTCTCAGAAGTGATTTGCTAATTGCTTGCCCGCTTCTGGTACCAAGTAAACCATTTTTGAAACGCTTAGAAACTGTGCCCTGAGAGATAAGCCCTCTTTTAGTTTGAAATTGCTGATGTCCATGTTAACAGAAGTTCGTCATCATCACTGCGGGGGTGAAATCGCTGACACTTGCCGAAATCCGCCTACTTTGCAGAATACGCGTTTCCTTCCACACATGCCAGGAATTTCTAGCATAGCTGGGCCTGTCTCAGCCTGGGCGGGAACAGAGTGAGGGTCGGTTCTGCTGTGCTTCCTGTTCTGTTGTGTGAAGCAGAGGCTTGTGTTTGTGTGGGTGTATGCAGTCTCCTCCTCACCCCTCCACACCCTGGTTATTGATTGATCAGAAATGGTCTGCAGTTCTTTTGGGAGATTTCATCCACATCAACTTTCTGTTTCTGAGTCCATGAATACCCACAGCAAATTGTGCAATTAGTGATTCTATGATTTTTGTTAAGAACAGTTCCAAGTCCAAAAGAATGCTGCTTGCACTAAAATACAACAGCCCATGAGCTGATCGTGCCCTCTTCTGTTTTCTACAACCTGTGAGCTAAGAGCTGTATTTACAACATTGTATGAAGGTATCCTACTTCAGTTCCATACATAAAGTTTGAGTGGAACGTGGCTCATGTACATTCATGGCTGCTTCCCCCTACACTGCAGGGTCAGGTTTGAATAGTTGCAAGAAGACCTTGCAGCATGCAAAGCCTTAAATGCTTTCTATTGTGTTGAGAAAGACCTCATGTCAGGATGCTGCTGGCCTTGTAAAATGAGTTTGAAAGTGTTTGCATCTCTTCACCTTTCTGGCGGAGTTTGCATTAGTCTGTTTTCTGTTACGTATGACAGAAAACCTGAAACTGGGTAATTTACAAAGAAAAAATATTTATTTCTTATATTAATATTTATAGGGGCTGAGATGTCTAAGCTCAAGGGGCTGTGTCTGGTAAGAACCTTCTTGCTGTTGGGGACTCTGCAGAGCCCTGAGGCTGCACAGGGCATCCCATGGCAAGGGGGCTGAGGATGCTAGCTCAGGTCTCTCTTCCCCTTCTTAGAGAGCCACCAGTCCTGCTCTTGTGATAGCTCATTAACCTATTAGTTAATTAATCCACAGATGTATTAACCCATTCATGAAGGCAAGGTTCCTTATGACCTAATCATCTTTTAAAGGCCTCACCACGACTCAGTACTGCCACACTGGGGATTAGATTTCAACATGAGTTATGACAGGGGCCAATATTTAAACCTTAGCAAAGTTGTTTTTTTCTTTTTTTACCCTCCAATGTTTGATAGAATTAATCAGTTAAGTGAGCCGGTCCTGGGCTTTTCTTTGATGGAAGAGTTTTTATTATTGATTCAATCCCCTTACTTGTTATGGTTCTGTTCAGATTTTCTGTTTCTTCATGTTTCAGTCTTGGTAGGTTGTATGTGTCTAGGAATTTATGAGTTTATTCCAGGTTATCCAATTTATCTCCACGTAATTGTTCGTAGTTGTTGTTTTTTTTTTTTTTTTTTTTTTTTTTTTTGTG
>NW_022436994.1:7685248-7720014 GCF_009761245.1 Sapajus apella
TTTTTATGTAGTCTAGATAAAGGTTTGTCAATTTCGTTTGTATTCAGAACCCTTAGTTTTGTTTATCTTTCTACTGTTTTTCTAGTCTCTATTTTATTTGTTTCTGCTCTGATCTTTGCTGTTCCCTTCCTCTGCTAATTTGGGGTTTAGTTTGATCTTTTTCTAGTTCCTTCAGGTGCAACATTCGTTTTTTTTGAGACTTTTCTTCTCTTTTAATGTGGGCCTTTACTGCCATAAACTTTCCTTTAGAACTGCCTTTGCTGCATCCGGAAGTTTTGGTGTCTTCTGTTTCCAGTTTTGTTTTTCCCAAGATATTTCGAAATCTCTCTTCTGATTTTTTTTCTTTGACCCAATAGTTATTTAGGATCATATTGTTTAATTTCCATAAACTTGTGAATTTTTCAAGATTCCTCTTGTTATTGATTCCTAGTTTCATACCACTCTGGTCAGAAAAGACATTTGAGGCCAGGCACGGTGGCTCACACTTCTAATCCCAGCACTTTGGGAGGCCAATGCAGGCAGATCACCTGAGGTCAGGAGTTCGAGACCAGCTCGGCCAACATGGTGAAACCCCGGCTCTCCTAAAAATACAAAAAAATAAGCTGGGCGTGGTGGCATGCACCTGTATTCCCAGCTACTTGGGAGGCTGAAGCACAAGAATTGCTTGAACCCCGTGTGGCAGAGGTTGCAGTGAGCTGAGATCGCGCCGCTGTACTCCAGCCTGGGCGACAGAGTGAGACTCTGTCTCCATTTAAAAAAAAAGGAAAGGTACTGGGTAACATTGTTTTTTGGCCTCACATGCTGTCTATCCTGGAAAAGTTTCTGTGTGCATATTAAGAAGAATGCATATGCTGGTGTGATGTTCTGTATGTGTCTGTAAGGTCTATTTGGTCTGAAGTGCACGTTGAGTACGCTGTTTTCTTATCGGTTTTCTGTCCATTGTAGAAAATGGGGTACTGAAGTCCTCTACACTTGTGGTATTTTTGTCTGTCCTTTCAGATCTGTTAATATTTGCTTTATATATCTGTAAATAGTGCCACAAAAGTGATCGATAATGGGGTGAATGTCACCACCACGTGTGCCTGTTTTGGCTGAGGTGTTCTTTGTAGGTGAATTGCTGTCAACTGTAGCTTTATGCAAGAAACATACTAGTAGCCATACTGTAAACAACTTCATGTGCCAGGATTCAGCTGCAAAGAGTTTATCAAGTGCCCGCATTGAGTATCTTTGTAAGGCATGCTCTTGACTTTGACCAACAGAGAGGAGGATTATCCAGGGTGACATTCATGTATGACTGGGCTTATCAGAATTGTGACTTGAATTTAAACGGTAGTTTTTTTTCTCAAGAAGTTAGGGAGCTACATATTAGAGGCCCTGCCATTTTGCCTTTATGTGATTCCAGATCAGCGGTTGGCAAATATTTTTAAAAAGAGCCAGATTGTATTTTAACGCTTTGCAGGTGCCATGGTCTTGCTGCAGATACCCAGACCTGCCCCTGCGGTGAGGGTGGAAGCAGCTCTGGATGTAGGTGAACAGAGGGGAGTGTTCTATCAGACTTTATGGATGGACCCTGAAGTCTGAACTTCAGCACATTTCGCATGGCGTGGAATCTTATCTTTTCAAAACTTTTCCTCGATGGTTTGAAAATGTAAAAGCAACTCTTAGCTCACAAGTTGTGGGAAAGTAGGTAATGGGCAGAAGTAGCTCTTGGGCTGCGGTTTGCTGTCTGCTGTTGTAGGTCATGAGAGTAAGTTCTAGAAGGTGGCACTCTGGCTATGGGTGAGGGTGGCCTGTCCAGTAGTTTCTGTTTCTGCTGCTGGTGTTGCTGGCTTGCGAGCTGGGCTGTTGATGTCTGCGATTATGATTTAAGTCTTTTTCCAGAACGTCTGCCTGGGACAGCGGTCCCGCCATGTGTACTGAGTTACTTCCAGCCTAATTGGGTGAAATGACAGGCAGCTGCTGGGTTGGTCTGCCCTCCTGGGCTTCTACAGCTGCTCCAGTTAGCGCCTGCTCTTACTGTTTGCACCCAGCATGCAGATTCCCTGCTGCAGAGACTCTAGCGGCACTGGGTACTGACTCTCCCAGGCAGGAAGGCTGCAGGTAATGCTGGCCTAAACTCCAAAGCATGCTCTCTATTATTTTGTCCACGAGTGAGTCTTTTCTTGTTCTAATTACATCTCTGCTGTGGGATTTCAGAGAAAATCAGCTCATCTTTTGTCTCCTGCAGGGCGGGAAAGGACGCATAGGAGTGGTCATATCATCCTACATGCACTTCACCAACGTCTCGGCCAGGTAGGATGAAGATGTCAGCCTGCTGTCTTTCGGTGCTAAAAGTTCAGCCTGCATGGGGCTGGAGGCTGTCTGCGGGGAGCTGTTCTAGACACCAAGGGCTCAGCTGACCTGTGTTTCGTATCCCTCGGTGCTGGGGTGGTCAGTGCCTGGAAACCCAGCTTCCAGTTAGGCATTTACTCTTGTGAAAGTGGCATTTTCCAGGTTGGGTGGCTGTGTATGATTGATTCTAAGTACTTCCATGGAGGCATTAAAAAAATAAGTGGACCCACTGTTCCTTATTCTCTAATAGATAATTCTCTAATGAAAAATAACAGAGGTAAAAGTCACCGTTATGAAAATTAAGAACAGAGTGGACTCACTAAATCAGTTCACACCTTGTGCATATTAATGGTGACAGCCACCTCTTTTTTTGCAGGCACTGGGCCTCTGGGAAGTATACTGAATATTTTCCTTTCTCCCTGAATTCTAACTAATCCACGAGGCTGTTACTGTCATTCCCATTGCACAGATGAGGGAAGCAGGGCTCAGAGGAGCCAGGTAGCTTATTCATGATCTCATAGCCTGGAGTGGGGAGCCAGGTCTGGGCTGGTTTCCATGAGATGGAACTGTAATTGTGGAGACTTTGGAGGTGCCACTGGGGCCCCCTTAGTCAGGCATGACACAAACACATCCGGGCCATGAGGACCCCAGCCCTGTGGCAGCCCTCCTGGCCCTGGGAAGCTGTGGTGTTACCTGGCAGCTTTCCCACAGTGCAGATCTTCACTCACACTGAAATGCAGTGCAGAAAATATCATCATTTATGGCGTCTGCATTTGCAACTGCCCTGTCTTCTCAATGGCCTCTTTGTAAAACCTGAGCTTTCCATTCTGAGGAAATAGAAGCTTATTCATATCAGCCGATAAACCTTTTCCTTTCTAGCACCAAGGAGTGAAATTTGACTTTCTGAATGTTTTCTCTGGAAACAAATTGGGGAGCTGGTGCCTGCCAGGGAGGAAACGGAAGCCCCAAGTGAAAATCAGATTCCCTCTTGGTGAGAATAATCATCAATGCGTGTGTGCCAGAAAAATCGAGATTCCTGGTCACATCCGTCCCTCAGCGATGCCACAGACATTTGGTTGGCCACCAAACATAGCCTGGCTGGTTCTGGGCAGAGACCACCTGAGCACTTCTTTATTTTTTTTTGAGACAGAGTCTCGCTCTGTTGCCCAGGCTGGAGTGCAGTGGTACAATCTCTGCTCACTGCAACCTCCGCCTCCTGGGTTCAAGCGATTCTCCTGCCTCACCCTCCTCAGTAGCTGGGATTATAGGTGCAAGCCACCACACCTGGCTAATTATTTTGTTATTTTTAGTAAAGGCGGGGTTTTGCCATGTTGGCCAGGCTGGTCTTGAACTACTGACCTCAGGTGATTCATTCGACTCAGCCTCCCAAAGTGCTGGGATTACAGGTGTGAGACACTGCTCCTGGCCTCACCTGAGCATTTCTAACCCCAGCAAAGTAGTGCTGCCCGAACCGAAGTTCCATGCATTGTGGATAGTCCTGTATTTTTGGGGAAGGGTAGTAGTCTAAGGGCTAAAAACACGACATTGACACTCTTCCTACAAACTGTTTTCTCTCGGTAGTCAATATGTGTTTCAGCTGCATGTGTCAGGCAATTTACCTGAATCTCTCTAAGCCATCCTTACCTGGAAAATGATGGTAGTCTTGAAATGTTGTGACAGTTCAACCTATCATTACACAAAAAGCACTTAGAACAAGATCGGTAATCAGGTATTGGCTGTCATTAATGCTGCTGTGATTAGTAGGAGTAATGGTATTAAGTGCCTTTCAATTACAGCTAGTGCTCGACTTACGACCACGGTTGGGACCGTGGACCGGTCGTAACATGATTTAGTCGTAAGTTGAGTAGGCTATATGTACAGTTGAAATGGTGCACGTGGAGATGGTAGTGCTGCCGGAAGCTGGTCTGCACTGTCGTATGCCCAGCTGGGCAATGTTTGTGCTGCCAGACGCGGAGCAGTCGTGGCTAGCGATTGTGGTCGTAAAGTCGAATGGTCGTAAGTTGCATGGGTCGTAAGTCGATCAATACCTGTAAATGGTCTGAAACCACATGCTTTTTGTGACTTGCTTTTCTATATTAATATCTTTTCTTTTTTTTTCTTTTCTTTTTTTTTTTGAGACAGTGTCTCGCTCTCTCATCAGGCTGGAGTGCAGTGGTGCAATCTCGGCTCACTGAAACCTCCGCCTCCCAGTTTCAAGCAATTCTCCTGCCTCAGCCTCCTGAGTAACTGGGATTACAGGCACATGCCACCAAGCCCAGCTAATTTTTGTATTTTTAGTAGAGATGGGGTTTCACCATGTTGGCCAGGATGGTCTCGATCTCTTGACCTCGTGATCTGACGGCCTCGGCTTCTTGAAATGCTGGGATTACAGGTGTGAGCCATGGCGCCCAGCCATAAATATAATTTCATACGCATCATTCCCTGACATGCTTTCAGTGGCAGCATAGCACTTTATTCAATGGATACGTTATGTATTTAAGCATTTGCTGATTTTGCCTATCCAAGCTGCTTCTAGTTTGTGTATGTGTGTGTGTGTGTTTAAATTTAGGTTGCTTCTAGCTATTTTCGACTGCAAAGCTTGCCACGATGAACACATTCTTATGTGTACATCTTTGATCATTTCTACAATGTTCCCTCTTAGATTACATTCCAGAAGTAGAGTAATCACAGATAGCACAAGCATACGTGTTTGAGGTCTTTATCACAAACTACAAACAGAATGAAACAGAAACTTCAAGTCACCAGGAAAGAACATTCTTGTATCAACACCATAAAATAAGAGTTGTAAAGACAAAAGCAGTACTAATATTATTACTGGTAATAATATTACTACACAAAATAAACATTGGTCAAAATGTATTCTCAGTGTTAATAAAACAAGTGAATTCCAAAAAAAGGAGTGCTTAAACGTCACTGGGAGGCGATGGAGCCGCGCTCTCCTGCTCAGCATGTGATGCACTTGGTGCTAAAGTGGACACTTCTGTTTGTGACTGCCCCACCGGCCCAGCCCCTTGCCTAGCAAATGCATGCAGCAAGCTGTCCATTTCATAGCGTTCTATAAAAGTCAAGTCACACTCAGCTTACTTTTGAGTATGTTTCTTTTTCCACCTGCCTATCTCCCTACCAGTGTTTTCCAGGCCTTTATGAGGCCCACAGTGCTCGTGTACATCATTTTTCTGGAGGGATGTAGACATGTTTTTCTAAGAAAGGATTTTTTTTTTTTTTTTTTTTTGAGATGGAGTCTCTCACTCTGTCCCCCAGGCTGGAGTGCAATGGCGTGATCTCTGCCTACTACAACTCCGCCTCCCGGGTTCACGTGATTCTCCCACCTCAGCCTCCCGAGTAGCTGGGAGACAGGCACCTATCATCATGTCTGGGTAATTTTTGTATTTTTGGTAGAGACAGGGTTTCACCATGTTGGCCAGGCTGCTCTTGAACTCCTGACTTCAGGTGTTCTGCCCGCTTTGGCCCCCCAAAGTGCTGGGATTACAGACATGAGCCACGGTGCCTGGCCTATCAGGGTTTTGAGGAAGCATTTGGCTCAAATGAATTTGAGTTGTTAAGACACAGCACTTATACTCCATGTTGTATGCTGAAGTCGGATCAGGAAGCCCCACGAATGCCCTGCCGTGAGGTTTCTGGAAGGTCTGTCAGATACTACCTGTGGGCATTGTGGAGCTGGCATTGAAGGTCAAATATGTGGTTGGAAAGTGGGGTCACTTTCTATGGCAGTCACTTCAAAAACAGTGATGCAGCCCTGAGGCCTCACACGCCTTTCCAACCCCAGTGTCCGGCGGCCTTCTCTTGGGACTTCGTGGGGGCTTCATTCATTTTCCTGCTCTGGGTTGCTCCCCGCATCCTCGTGGTCCTGAGACTTGAGTCTGCCTCTTGTCTCTCACAGAGCCCACTTAACATGGCCTCTTTTATTTGGGAGTTAGGGTGGCCAAAAGACAGTTTTGGACACCAGCTCTGACACCTGCCTGCTGAGAAGCCTCAGCCAGTTCTTCTCCCGCAAACTGGGTATTCAGCACATCTACGTATCGTACTTTTAGATAAGGTGCTGTTATTTCAGATGAGAATTCTGACCCTGCACTATGGCTCCCACTTTGAGCACAGCATATTCCTGCAGGGGAAATGAAGGCTAAGAGGAGACAGGGGAATGGGCGTGCACAGGTGCAGCAAAAGAGTGAAGCCGCTTGTGTGAGCTGGTGCTTTCAACAGCCATGGGACATGTCTCCCGTCATGCACGTACGTGGTGTGAGTTCTATTGAGTTGACTCTCTTTCTTTCTCTCTCTTTCCCCAGCGCTGACCAGGCCCTTGACAGGTTTGCAATGAAGAAGTTTTACGATGACAAAGTTTCAGCTTTAATGCAGCCTTCCCAGAAACGGTATGTATACATCCCCAAAGCCAGAGTGAAGAGGTGAATGAAAGTTTACGTATAAAAATGTGAAAACAGAAGAAGCATCTTCTCTGTCCCAACACCTAAATGGTATCCTTGGGTCATGCCAAGACTATGAAGTGGGGGCTTGTCCCTCCCAGAGGTGAAGGGCTGAGCTATCCTGCCTGTCTGCGGTGAGAGAACCCCGTACACTGCTGGCCTGCACTGACAGAGGTTGAGGGAGGACTTGTCCCGGTTGGCATCTCCCTCTCTTGCAGTGAGTGACTTTTGATTTCATTATTATATTGGAACTTGGTTCTATGGCTAGACCAGGGGTCAGTAAACTCTCTCTGCAGCAGACTAGAGAGTGAATATTTTAGGCTTTGCAGGCCACAAGATCTTTATCGCAACTGTTCTAACATGAAAGCAGCCCTGGGCAATATGGAAATCAGGGAACGTGGCTGTATTCCAATAAAACTTTACTTATACAAACACTTTACCAGTTGCATTTGGCCAATTTTTGTGGCCCATCAGTTCCTGGAGGCCAGGGGAGTATTTTTCCGTCATGCTGCCCATCTCTTTCTTCTCTACTCCTGGGCATGGCTTCAGGAAGGTGCTCAGTAAGTGATGAGGAATAGCCGTGGTGGCGGGGGGGTGGTGGTGAGGGGGCATGCAGAACTGTCTCCTTTTGCCACCCACCCAGCAGGCTGAGGTCAAGAACCTGAGCAGGGCTGGCTGAGAGGCAGTGAGAAGGACCCACAGCTGGCTCCCCATCCAGGTACACTTCCTCTACAGATGGTGACACTTAGAGCCAACCAGGTAGCTCTATGGCATATTTCAAATCCCACAGCAGGGAATTCGTAGAAGTGCCAAGGCGATTGGCAAATGGTATTCTGTTCTGGAGACAGGTAGTTGCACATCCGACCTCGTGTATGCAAACCCTGATGCCTCACTTCTGTTTCCTTCAGTGTAGCTGAGGGCTATGTCAGCAGACATGGGGGTAGATGGGCAGAAAGGGATTTCAGTCATCACCAGAGGTACCTTTTCCTTTTGTCTTGCTGTTTCCAATGGCCCAGCTCTGTTTCTCTTGAGACCGGGTGTGTTGGAGGAAAGTGGGCTGGGGTGTGGGACCGTGGACAGCAACAGGGCCACATGCAGTGCAAGTTGCATGCAGAAAACTCAGCATTTTATAAAGTATTTTAGTGAGGCTGGGCATGGTGGCCCATGTGTGTAATCCCAGCACTTTGGGAGGTTGAGGCGGGCGGATCACGAGGTCAGGAGATGGAGACCATCCTGGCCAACGTGGGAAACACTGTCTCTATTAAAATACAAAAAAATAGCCAAGCATGGTGGCATGTGCCTATAATCCCAGCTAGTTGGGAGGCTGAGGTAGGAGAATCACTTGAACCCAGAGGCGGAGGTTGTAGTGAGCCGAGATTGCGCCACTGTGCCCCAGCCTGGGCAACAGAGCAAGACTCTGTCTCAAAAAAAAGTTTTTTTTTTTTAGTTAAACAGTCACTTGGGGGTCTTTTTTTGAACCATTAAATGCTATTTCTTTGTTGAGCAGTTTCCAAAATGGTGCCATTCATATGACCTCCCACATGGAAAATGAGGCGTCAGTGGGGGTAACCCGAGCAGAATGCTTGGCATGCAGGAAGGAAGGATGGCTGTTTTTCTTTTCTTTTCTTTTCTTTTTTTTATTTCTTACAGCACCAGCAGCTTGTTTATAACATTAAAATAATATGGAAAAAGGGGGAAAATATCTCCTCATTTTCTTTTTTCTTTTTATGTTTTTGAGATGGGGTCTTGCTCTGTCACCAGGCTGGAGTGCAGTGGCACAATCTTGGCTCACTGCAGCCCCTACCTCCTGGGCTCAAGCAATCCTGCCACCTCAGCCTCCTGAGTAGCTGAGACTATAGGTGCACATCACCACACCCAGCTAGTTTTAAAATTTGTGTGGAGACAGTGTCTGACTATGTAGCTCAGGCGGGTCTTGAACTCCTGAGTTTGAATAATCCTTCCGCCATGGCTTCCCAAAATGCTGGGATTGCAGGTGTGAGCCTCTGTTCCCTGCTGTCCTCATGTTCCCATGCCCAAGGTTTTCATGCATCCTTTCCATCACTGCACATCTGAAGCAAGAAAATTTGCATTTTTTAATATTTGCTGGATTCAGGTTTACATTCCAAGGTTAGTCCCTCTGCTCCTGAGATTAGGGAAATGCCCCTTATTCCTTGCCATTTTCCTTTTCTCTTGACCAGAGCCTGCATGAAAAGACGTTCACCAAATGGTATTTGAGCGTGTAAACAACCGAGTGAATGCAGAAGATAAATCTGGAGGGATGTTTGGGACCAGAAGAACGTGTGATGACAGCTTGTATGGGAATAGGCTCTGTGATGGGAAGCTACTCTGTTGTCCCGAATGATCTGGGGAGTGGGGTGTGTGCTTTGCAGGCTGTTTTAGGACTAAGCTCAAGACATTATTTTAAAGTCAAACGTGAAATAATCACTCTTGAGAATAATTAATTAGCATGGAGCGTGTGGCTGGGAAGCTCAGATGTCTCAACAGCAACTCTGATAGGGGGTCAATCTTTGTTGCCTTGTTTGTTACATTAAAAAGTCATGGAGCAGTTGGCCTAGGGAGCTGGGTCAGCCGTGTGCCCATGTAAGTTTTCTGTTTTCATACCTTTCTTGCCTTTAGCGAACCATGAGAAGTAGCTTGTGAACACCCCTGTGTGGCCTGCTGTTGGTGCTCATTACCACCATTGTGTTATGGAGGCACCCCTGAACTTCCTTCCCTGAACTTGGAAGCCTTCCTCTTTGAGAAGTAGTTAAAAAGAAATCCTGGGCGTGGCATAGTGGCTCTAGCCTGTAATCCCAATTCTTTGGGAGGCTGAGGCAGGACAATCCCTTGAGTCCAGGAGTTTGAGACCTTCCTTAGCAACGCAGGAAGACCCCATCTCTACAAAATAATAAATAAATAAATAAATAAATAAAATTAGCTGGGTGTGGTGGCACACACCTGTAGGCCCAGCCGGAAGCTGAGGCGGGACACTCCTTGAGCCCAGGAGTAGGAGGCTACAGTGAGCTCTAATTGTTTCACTGCATGCCAGCCTGGATGACAGAGGTAGACCCTGTCTCTTCTCACCTGCCCCCCAAATCCTGGTATAGTTTGGGTTTACTGTCAGCATCACGTAAATAATATTAAAAATTATTAATGTTTCTGACGTCTCTCTTCTTTTTTCCACCTTTCTTTCTTTCTGAGAGAGTTGAGACAGCAGCATACATATCTTGGCCCCGCCACCAGGTTAATGGGGAAAGTAACAGCCCGTTGTTTCTTTGGGTAACTGATCTCTCCTGAGTGTTGGCTGCCAAGGTGACGCTGGGAGGTCCCAGGTGGGACTCGCCTAAGACCACCACTCATGCTGTCTATACGTGTTTGGGTGTCCCTTTGAGGTGAAGGGAAGACAGACAAAGCAAACGTCTTGGCATTCAGAAAGCAGGAATTATCCTGTACGGTGTTACTGGTGGAAGGCATCCGAGTTATCAGCAGTGAATCCATAAGGGTCTGTAGCAACCTCAACTGTTGCCTGCTCAGAAGAAACAATTTTGACTAAGGGGCATAAGGCAGAAAAAGAGACAGAGGCAAGTTTTAGAGCAGGAGCCGAAGTTTATTTAAAAAGGCTTTAGAGCAGGACAGAAAGGAGAATACGCTTAGAAGAGACCCAAGTGGGCATAAGAAGGCCAAGCGTGGCGTTTTACCTTGGTCCTAGGATTTTATAGGCTGGCCCACTTCCCCTATAAAAGGACTTTATAGTCTTGTGCCCCTTTCCCATGATTCTTCCCTTAGGGTGGGCTGCCCGCATGCATGGTGCCCTCCTTTTGCTTGAGAAGTGAGCACACGCACGTATTTAGGAAGTTGTACTCATGCCTGTCTGAGGGTTTCTCTTGTCTGATGTGCCACCAGAAGGTCATACTCTGCCATTTTGTCTTTTAATACTCGTGCCCAAGAAGGTGTGTCTTCCTGAAGCCTGCATTCAATTAATAGTGCAATAGGCATGGACCATCAGGAAATGGCCACCTCCTGGCACCGGTTGCCAGTGTATCACTTTCAGAGAGGCAGTGTGATGATCGCCCTGCTGTCACCCAGCATTCCTAGTGGGTGCAGAAAGAGCCCTCTCTTGCCCTGCTCATGCCTAACTACCTGTAACAATGGCATTAGTTGGTTTTTGTTATTTCTGTCATTTTTGACAGAAGTACCTCAGGTTCCTGAAAGAATACTTTAAAGATACAAGGGGAGTAGTTTTCCACATTCTCTAAAGAATGAGACTCCTCAGATCGTCTCTGAAATGCTTCTGTAACCCACAAGTGGGTTCATTATTCAATGCCCAGATAGAGCTGATTTACCAAGACAGGGGAATTGCCATAGAGAAAAAGTTTAATTCATGCAGAGCTGGCTGAACAGGAGACCAGAGTTTTATTACAACCCAAATCAGCCTCCTGGAAAATTTGGAGGCTAGGGTTTTTAAAAGATATTTTTTGGGGAAAGGGGTGACTAGGGAACGGGTACTGCTAATTTGTTGGAGGTGCAATCACAGGGGTGTAAAAAATGGCCCTCCTGCCGCTGAGTCCACTTCTGGGTGGGGCCGGATAACAGTTGGCAGGCCAGGTAGAGCTGTCAGTTGTCAGAAATGCAAAGCCTAAAAGACATCTCAAAAGGCCAATCTTAGGTTCGGCAATGGTGATGTCATCTCTAGGAGTAACTGAGGAAGTTGCAAATCTTGTGTTCCCCAGAGTAATCTTTTAAGTCTGCACCTTGGCAGAAATCAGACTGCTTTCATCCTCCCAACCTGGTGGTCTTTCATTAATTTTACAAAGGTGGCCGGGCGCGGTGGCTCACACTTGTAATCCCAGCACTTTGGGAGGCCGAGGCGGGTGGATCATGAGGTCAAGAGATCGAGACCATCCTGGTCAACATGGTGAAACCCCGTCTCTACTAAAAATACAAAAATTAGCTGGGCATGGTGGCGCATGCCTGTAGTCCCAGCTACTCGGGAGGCTGAGGCAGGAGAATTGCTTGAACCCAGGAGGCGGAAGTTGCGGTGAGCTGAGATCGCGCCATTGCACTCCAGCCTGGGTAACAAGAGCGAAACTCCATCTCAAAAAAAAAAAAAAAAAAATTACAAAGGTGGTTTAGTTTTGGGCTATTATCATTTATACCATAAACTTTACTTTCTCCTAAAGTTAGTTTGGTCCAAGCCCAAGAATGTACTAGGGCAGTTAGGAGGTTAAAGGCAAAGTGGGGGTTGGTTAGATTAGATCTCTTTCACTGCCATACTTCTCTCACTGTTAAAACTTCTGCAAACGCAGTTTTACTTCCTGTCCCTGTGGCCCCTCCCTGCATGTCCTCCTTGCTGCCCCCAGCCTGCAGAGGGAGGATGACCATTCCTCAGGGAGCCACACACTTTGCCTGGGTCCAGCCGTCCCCTCTGAGTCACCAACTCTGTGGGCAAGGTGACCTACACGCCGGCAGCATCTTCCAGGAGAGCAGAGGCTGTGGCCGATGTGTTGGGGTCTACTCTGACGCTTATGTCCATGCAACTCACTCATCTTTGCAGCAATTCCAATGTGTAGGTCTCACTATTCTCCCCATCACAGGTGAGGGAAGGCAATGGTCAGCAGAATGTTAAATAACAGCCCAGTCTTGGCTCACACCAACAGGTGGCTCAGCTCAGGTGTCCTGGCCGGTTGGTGCTGCCCCTGCAGCTGTGGCTGACTCTGTGGGTGCCGGGAATGTGGAGGGAGTAAGTTGCTGGGAAAGTGTCCTGTGACGAAGCCTCCTGTTGCTTGGAAAAGTAACCTTTGAATGCTAGTTTTTATGCACCCACATTTTCAGAGAGATTCAAGCTTACGTCTAGTGCAACTCAAATGTTTAGGGAGATTTATGGAGATTCCAAGTGGAAGTTTTTGCTGTTGGAAGTGGTTGTAAATAACTCGAGGGGCAACTGAAAACTGCAAGCTGCTTTACATTCATTTGCTTACAAGTCAAAAGCAAATGGTTTGCCTTTGGCTTATTAAAATGTACTCACTGGTTTGAGACGAAGCATGGAAAACATCATCCTCAGGGAGTTTATTTCCTAAAAAGAAAGAAAAGATAGCAGTGGGAAAATAATGGAGCTGTTTTTACCAAGTATCTGGTTTCTAATCTTTCCAGCTCTGAAAACAGTGCTAACTAAGTAGGAACATTTCATTTTGAATAGGGCTGTTGGGATGGTCTTTAGAGGGCATCTGATACCGACGTTGACTCATTTATATCTACCTTTCACGCCACATATCATGTCTACGTAGTTCAAGTTGATCCTTTCCACAGTCAGCTGGATGAATTAATTGTGCAGTTCTGTCCTATTGTACTTCCCTCCCCTCTTCCTCTCTTTTTTTCTTTTCTTTTTTTTCCTTGAGACAGGGTCTTGCTCTGTTGCTCAGGCTCACTGCAGTGAGGCAACCTTGGCTCACTGTAACCTCCACCTCCTGGGTTCAAGTGATTCTCATGCCTCAGCCTCCTACGTCGCAGGAATCATAGGCATGCGCACCACCAGGCCCAGCTAGTTTTTTTTTTTCTTTGGTAGAGACGCGGTTTCAGCATGTTGGCCAGGCTGGTCTCAAACTCCTGACCTCAGGTGATCCGCCCACCTCAGCCTCCCGAAGTGTTGGGATTACAGGCGTGAGCCACTGTGCCTGGCCACCCCTTATTGTCATCTATGCCTGAATGTTCTTTTCTTTGGTACTGATGGCGATTCTGTAGGAAGTCACTCACAAACTCAGTGCTGTTACCTATGCCGGGCTATTTGTCTGCAATCTCACAGCATTCACCACGGCTTATATTTGCAATGAACTTTGTTGTTTTTATATGACATTGCTATTTAAAAAAAATTTTTTTTAAAGGCATGCTTTTATTTAGGATTTAGAACAACATATTTTTTAAAAAATCTTACCTTATTAAGAAAGCACGTGAAGGAAGAAAAAATTGCATTTACCTTAGCATTTTATGTCTTTAATTTACCTGAATATATGATACATAAAAAGTAGTTTTCTATAAAGGACAGATGAGAATTATATGTCAAGAGGCTACTTTTCAATTGGCGAAGCTGTCAACTGAGCAGCTTTTTGTAGACTGAGCTGCGAGGTGATGGCTGTTGAGAGCTGGTTTTGGGAAGACTCCAGGCTCCCGGGTCCCAGACAGGGACAGCCTCCTTCCCTTCCTGCTCACCACCTCTGGGCTTGTGGCCCTGGACTTGGGCCTTCTTTGGGAGCTTGTGGCGAAACAGAGCTCTCCTGCCGTCAGCTTGGCCCTCCTCACCTGAAGGAAATACTTCTTATGATTCGTGTGGTGACAGGGGCAGCAATTCTGGCAGGCCACATCAGCAGAAATGAAGCTCTCTGACCACAGTATAGGATAAGACCTGGGTCCAGGAGAAGCCTTGGTTTCCCAGAGGGTGGCTGCTTGCCCCTCATAGGACCTTGGCGCTAACTCTGGGCTCAGCCACTTGGACCCCCCATGCTGCCATGAACAGGAGCCCCTGAGGCCCAGCACTCCAAAGCCTTCTATGTTTGCACGAAGACACAAAACAAACATGGACTCCACCCAGCTGCTGGGTCTAGGTGCACATCAGACACTGAGAGCACCTACAGGGAAGAGGACTGTCTCACCTGCGTGGTCACTGCAGAAACCGCCCGAGCACACGGCCAGGCAGTCAGGGAATCAGCATGTCACTGACAAACTGGATGAGTGGAGGAAGCTGATTTCCTAGTGTCCAGGGCTTCCCCGTGCTGGAGGGAGGGCAGAACCGCCCCAGAGGAGGTGACTCAGGCCCCTCAATCTGGTCATTTGTGATTCCTCACTTTTACTCAAAACCAGGGAGCCAAATTTTCCACAACACTTGAAATTTACATGATTAAAAATACATGATTCATGCATTTCTCTGCTTACGTAGAACCAAGTGTGGGAAGTCTTGTCGCCAGGGTGGAAAGTATCTTGCAGGGGAGGTGTGTGGGAGCGGCCTGGAGGTCTGTTGAGGTCTGGTCATCGGCCTCTCGGGGTCCCCGCGTCTCCAGGCTGAGCATCTGGCCTCTGCGACTCTCGTGAGGTTTTGCCCTATTCTGAGAGAGCAGAAGAGAAATTTGGTGCTAGGAGGATGGAAACACTGCCATGTCCTGTTTCTCACAATGAATTGTAACTAAAATGAAGCAGTCTTGCTTTTCTAACATTTTTCTAGTGGGTGGACTATAAGTAAGGCATTTATTTTTTTTTTGGTAGTGTTTAACAGAAACCTTCTCTTGTTCAGTTTGTTTATATACAAATTTAGCTGCTTGAATAGTGGACTCGGTGTGAACTGCCAGCATAATGAGATATTTTTTTCCTTAACACAAGTAAGTTTCGTGATGGCTGTTTCTGGCCTGGGGCAGGATGGCTGTAGGTGCTGACAATACAGTCACCTGACACTTCCTGCCTCCGTCTGCTGTGGCAATAGAGAGATGCATAGATGGTTAAATACTGTGGGGTTTTTGGTTGTTTGGGTTTTTCTTGCAGAGATTGCAGCGCTTTGGTGGAGATACGTATGGAAACACAGATTCCATGCAAGGTGTTGCAGGCTACAGTGGAGGTTGTGTGGGTGCAGTGGCCATGGTGAGGGGCCTCAAGGCAGGGGCCAGGGCAGGCAGGGCACCAGCAGGCAGGACAAGCCAGGGAAGTGTCAGAGAGCTTGGCAATCCTCCAGCTTATCTTGCGGTCACTGCCCCCAGTCATGCCTCATGAGGACCCCGGCAGTCAGACGCTCCTAGTGTAGAAGCTTCCCTGTTAACCACCAAATGCTCATGAAAGGTGTGTGGGGTCAGTGTTGGAAGCATGAAGCTGATGCCTGGAACTGAGAGAGAGAGGCGGACGGCCTACGTGGCCTTCACCTTTGGAGCTGGGCCCTGAAGAGAGAGGGACAGCAGGAAGGAGAGCCTCTTCTCATTAGACGTGGCATGGAAGGCCTCGGGGTAGGAGGGGAGAATGGACTCCAGCCTTTCCTTAGGGCTCCTGAGCGTGAGCAAAAAGTAGCAGGCGCAGTGAGTGGCGCCGGGCCTGGGTCACGTGACCCTGCCACAGGTGCCATGCTAGTGACAGAGCACATGCCCGCTGGTGTGCCAGGCCTCTGCTTTCCGCTGCTCGCCAGTGGCAACCTTGATGGTTGGTGGCCTGGCATTACCTGGTGATGGGTTCAGTGGACAGGCACAAAGGCCTTTCGGGTGTGGGATGCTCAAGCCGAGAGGCTGGTTGTATCTCAGTGTCCCTGGTGCCTGATGCGCTGGTGGGAAGCCCTCAGATCTGCGGGTACAGCACCACGCTGAGAGCCCCTGGCTATGAGCAGGGGACCGATTCTCTCCCAGAGCCCCAGGCTCAGTCAGGACATGTTTCTCCCTGAATTTCCTCCTCAGCAGGGGCTGAGAATGCTTCTGGAAAGTCCAAGCCAGGTGTTCTTTTGCAGGTATGTTCAGTTCCTCAGTGGGCTCCTGTCCGGATCTGTGAAAATGAATGCCTCTCCCCTGTTCCTGCATTTCGTCATCCTCCACGGCACCCCCAACTTTGACACAGGTGGAGGTGAGTTTCCCTGTGATTGGCTTGCCCAGACTTGGGGCTGGTCCAGGGCCCCTCAATTCAGATAAGCCTCTGCTTTCTTCCTGAGAGGGCCCAGAATCTGCTCCTCCCCCTCCCTGGTGATTGACTGTGCCCCCTTTCTGTGGACAGATCACCATGTTTATGTGGTTGGGTCAAATTACTTAATCAGGGGAGAGACAAGGTGGCCAGCGAGGGGCATCAGAAATACCCCTGTGTGTATGCACAGTGACTCTGGCAGACAAGCATTGTTCTGGGCCGCAGCTCCGGTGGGTTAGCTGTGCAGCTGGCCTTGAGGTCACAGCCATGAAAGAAGGCCAGCAAGCAAGGCATGAATGTGACCCAGTCTCCCCCTGGCACATCTCATGAGCCCATCTCCTCCTTTAAAATGACCCCACAGGAAAGCACACAGCACATAGCTGGGGGTGAGGCCCCTGAACCCTCCTTCCTGTCCCACTTAGATGGACACAGCACACAACTGGGGATCGGGGTCCTGTCTCCTCATCCCCAGTCCCCTGCAGCTGCACTGAGCATATGACTGAGGGTCAGCAGGATTCCATCCGTCCTCCCTGGTCCCACGCAGGAGCATACAGCACATGGCTGAGGGTCAGGGTCCTGTTGTCTTCTTCCCAGCCCAGTGCAGGTGCACACAGCACACAGCCGGGGCTCAGGACCCTGCCCCTCCTTGCCAGTCCCATGCAGGTGCGCTTGCTCACAGGTTTCTTCTGTCTCTGAAGTACATCTGTGCCTTCAGGTTTCCCCGGTCATCATGGCCAGAGTGACCCTGCCAAGCTGCTGGTTGGTTTTGAAGCAGCCTGGCTCAACGATTCAGGAGCCTTTGCAACCCTTTGGGTAAAGGTCAAACTGTGCTGTTCTGCAGACTTCTAGGACCGGGTTTGGCCTTTTCCTGCAGCAACGCTGTGGCTCCATGCACTGCCTTCCCAAACCTCAAAGGCCGCAGGTGCGGTCTCCTGGTTTCCTCGTCCCTTTCTTTCTGTTTGTCAAATTCCGGATTGTTCTGTCCTGGTCATGCCTCTACAGACGGTTGTACCTCTCTTTCAGTGTGTCGGCCCTTTCTGAAGCTCTACCAAGCCATGCAGCCCGTGTACACCTCCGGGATCTAGTGAGTGCTGCTGCTGTGGGATCTGGACAGCCCAGGGAATTGCAGCCGAGCCTCAGCTGCCTGTCCCGCAGGAAGAGGGTGGGAGGGTTCAGGTCAGAGAATGCCAAGGAGCCAAACAAGAGTCCAGAGAGGAAAACCCTGGGGTGGCTCGTGCTCTGGCATCACTCCTCGGCCCTCCCTCCTGCTTCAGCCCTCCCTCCTGTCCGAAACAAGTGTCTTTGGGCTGTCACACCAATTGGCCCCATTAAGGGACATGTGGGTGGAGTCTCGAGGGGAGAGAGGGCCATTTGCTTTTTGGAGTACGATGGTCCCTCAGTTTTCAAGGGGGATTGATTCCAGGACGCCCTTTGATTACCCAAATCCGTGATGTTCAGGTGCGTTTTTTAAAACAGCATTGTCTTGAACTCCTGACCTCAAGTGATCCACCCACCTCGGCCTCCCAAAGTGCTGGGATTACAGGTGTGAGCCACCACACCCCTGGCCATGGTAGCAAAACCCCGTCTCTACTAAAAATGCAAAAATTAGCCAAGTGTGGTGGCGCATGGCGGTAATCCCAGCTTCTCGAGGTGGAAGCAGGGGACTCACTTGAACCCGGGAGGTGGGGGTTGCAGTGAGCTGAGATCGCGCCACTGCACTCCAGCCTGGGTGACAGAGAGTCAACAAAACGAAACAAAACAACAAAAAGCGGCACTGTATTTTCACATGACCCATGAACATCCTCTTGTATACTTTAAATCATCTCTAGATTACATGCAATACCTAATTCAATGTAAAGGCTGTGGAAATAGTTGTTACAATGTATTGTTTTTTAATTTCTGGTTTTTTGTGGTTGCATTTTTATTTTTTATTTATTTCCCACAATATTTTCTATCCCCAGTCAGTTGAGTCCACGAATGTGAAGCCTGAGGATAGGGAGGGAGGGTTTACTGTGAGCATATTGGAGAGAGTCCTGTGATAGGGTCTCACCACTGTGGTTTCTCTTTCTCTCTCCTTTCCATTTTGCTTTTTATTTTTATTTTTTTTAATTTATTTTTGAGACAGAGTCTCGCTCTCTTGCTCAGGCTGGGGTGTAATGGTGCGATTTCGGCTCACTGCACCCTCCACTTCCCAGGTTCAAACAATTCTCCCCCCTCAGCCTCCCAGGTAGCTAGGATTACAGGTGCCCGCCATCATGCCCAGCTAATGTTTGGATTTTTGTAAAGATGGTGTTTCACTATGTTAGCCAGGCTGGTCTCAAACTCCTGACCTTAAGTGATCCTCCTGCCTCGGCCCCACAAAGTACTGGGATTACAGGTGTGAGCCACTGTGCCTGGCCTCCTTTGCATTTTAAACAGAGGGTAGCCATACATCCCCAAAATCTGTACACATTTCTAAGCTTTCTATTTTTTTTTTTTTTTTTTTTAATGTGGACAGACATTTTATGAAAAGTAAATAAAGGTAACAAATATTCTCACTACTCAAAGAGCTGTTGTCACGTTTCTGGGTTTGTTCCGGGCCGTGTGTGCACTGACGTTAACTTTGGAATTGCACCTGCAGTTTGTGGCTGTGCACACACTGGGCCCCTTCCTCTAAGGCTGCCTGGTCGTCTCCAAGCTCAGGCCCCTGGGGTTGGACCTTAGTCACTTCAAATTAGTCACTGACCCCGATGACGCTTTGAGTACTCTCCTTGGCCCGGGAGCTTTCTTTAGCCTTTTAGATTCACTTAGATTCTCAGGAATTAGATTCTGGGCTGATGGGGCATTCTCTGTGATTTCTGAGTTTTTGGTTGTCAGGTTACTTTTCCCTACATGTATTCTTCCCATGAAATCATGAAGTTACATAATGCTCTGCTTTCTTCTTCATCCAAAGCAACGTTGGCCCGGAAAACCCCAGCAGGATCTGCATTGTCATCGAGCCGGCCCAGCTTCTGAAGGGGGATGTCATGGTGAGTGCCCACCGTGGCCGCAGCCATGGCCATGTCCCTGCTCTCCCAGTGGTGATGACTCAAAAAGAAAAACTGACTCTGTGCTAAAACAGTAACCCCCAAAAATGCCCTGTAGGAAGAATGAGCCTTTGCCTTAATGCTGGGGTCCCCAATCTCCGGGCTGCGGACCTTATCAGTCCGTGGCCTGTTAGGAACCGGGCCTAGCGAGGGAGCATGACTGCCTGATCTCCGCCTCCTGTCAGATCAGCAGTGGCATGAGATTCTCATAGGAATGCGAACCCTATTGTGAGCTGCGTGTGTGAGCCACCTAGGTTACACACTCCTTGGGAGAATGATGATCTGAGGTGGAACAGTTTCATCCTGAAACCATCCTCCACCAGTCTGTGGAAAAATTGTCTTCTATGAAACCGGTCCCTCGTGCCAAAAAGATTGGTGACCACTGCTTTAAGGCATTTCGTTAACTTTCTGAATAAAACTGTTTTAACGAAAGGGACAGAACGAATCTTCGTTCTTGATTCTCTTTCATTCTAGAGCCCCTTGAGATATCTGACCTGGAAATTAACGTCCTAACTCGGCCACTCACTTCTGAGGAGCCCTGTGTTTTGACTATAACTTGCAATCTTTCACGTGATCACAGACCTCCCAGAGTGTGGGTGCAGAAATAGAATATTTATGTATCGTTAATAGCCGAAGTGTGAAATACAGCTGGTGTGATGATTACAGCTTGATTAATGATCAAAACAATTATTTCTCCAGATAATCTTTTTTTCTTTTGAGACAGACTTGCTCTGTCGCCGGGCTGGAGAGCAGTGTTGCAGTCTTGGCTCATTGCAATCTCTGCCTCCCCGGTTCAAGAGATCTCCTGCTTCGGCCCCTCAAGTAGCTGGGACTATAAGCACGTGCCACCACAGCCGCCTAATTTTTGTATTTTTTAGAACAGATAAGCTTTCAGCATGTTGACCAGAATGGTCTCTATCTCTTGACCTCATGATCTGCCTTCCTTGGCCTCCCAAAGCTCTGGGATTACAGGCTTGAGCCACCGTGCCCAGCCTCTCTAGATAATTTTGACTCTTGAATGTGTTGGTTTTGGAGGAGATTAGCCATTACATTTTTGCCTTTTATTTTTCTTGAATACAAAACATTCACACATTTAAAATAATTTTAAGAAAGTTTTTCTTATCTGAAGTAAGGTAAGCTTTTAAGGCATATGTATGACTTTCAGCATGCATAGAATCATAGAATGTGAAGATTTCATGGCCTTGGAAGGCCCACTTCTCTATAAGGCAATAAGGTGAATGGAGAGTTAGCTTTTCGTTGTATTGTAAATGTCCTATGCAGAGTTTTTGAGGATTCTCACTAATTTTCCTGTAACCCCTGGATTTTAAAACCTTTGCTTGGTAGGTGGTAAACTCCCTGCCTTGCTGGTCCTCAATTCTTACAGAAATCAAATCAGCAAGGATTGTGAAGGTAGAGATCCTCTAGACCCATCCATGCGTATAGGGTCCCTCTGGGGCCTCCGGGTCTGTCCTGCTTCACATGTTCACTACCTGGCTGAGGGGTTCTGCAGGCCTGGAAGGCAGGCCTGGAACAACAGCTGGGCTTAGCCCTTTTCAAGGTATTGAGCTAAGCACTTTATAAACATTTTACCTCCTGTTTCGTAGGCGAGAAAGCTGAAGTGTGGGGTGTGCCAATGTTTTTTTTAATTATTTTATTTCATATTATTTTATTTTATTTTATTTTATTTTTGAGATGGAGCCTTGCTCTGTCACCCAGGCTGGAATGCAGTGCACAATCTTGGCTCACTGCAACCTCCACCTCCTGGGTTCAAGTGATTCTCCTGCTTCAGCCTCCTGAGTAGCTGGGATTACAGGCGGGTGCCACCATGCCCGGCTAATTTTTTTTGTATTTTTAGTATAGACGGGGTTTCACCATGTTGGTCAGGTTAGTCTCAATCTCCTGACCTTGTGACCCGCCCATCTGGGCCTCCCGAAGTGCTAGGATTACAGGCATGAGCCACTGCGCTCGGCCTGTCATACGTTTTTATATGCCTGTTTCCTCAGCTCTCTATTCTACTGTCCTAAGAAGGAGGACCTGGGCTGGAAGCCTATCCTCAGCCGTGGCGCAGTGGCCCTGTGGTTGGAAGTGAGAGGGAGGACTCGGGGGGAAGAGAGGCATCTGCTCTGGTGTTCCTTCACATCTTCTGCCCCAGAAGGCAGCCCTGGGCTTGTTTCCTAGGAGACTTCACCCCAGAGGCTCCTTCTCCCGGGACACTTCCTGGGCTCATTGGACAAAGGGCCTGAGCCTTCACTGAGCACTGGCTGTGTGAAGCACTTTACTTCTCCAGCCATGCTGGTATCGGGTCCCGTGTCCCAGCTTTAAAGAGGAGGCCGAGACAGGCTGGGTGGATGCTGTGGGATTTGCACCTGCCCTCATCTTGTTTGCATAGTGTTCTACCTGCCCTGGGAGATGGCATCTCAAGGGTGGGTGCTCCCGGAATCAGGCCTTCAGCAACGAGTTGTTAAGGCCCAGTTCCTTTAAGGTGACTCATGGGAGGCAGCTGAACAACTCAGTCATGGAGGGTGACCCTCAGGCTGAGATGTGGCTTTTTTCACCCCCACATGGGAGGGCCCTCTCCCCTGGGCTGTTTATGCGCTGGTACCTGCAGGGTCTTCCTGAAGCCAGGCGTGTGGGGGCGTCCCTGGGCACTGCCTGGCTCCTCTCCTCTTTTCCCAGCTGCCCCCTCCTCCACCTGCTTCCTCCTTCCTTCTCCTCTCCCCTCTCTTCTCTCCCACCCCGCCTTTATTCTCTCTCCTCCTCTTACCCTTCTTCCTTTTCCTCCTCTCTGCTCCCTCCCTCCTTCCTCCTCATTACTCTCTGCGGCCCCTCCTTCCTACCGTCATTCATCCAGTAATCTTTTTTTGAATGTGTTGTGCTTTTTGAGTCCCTGTGCTTGGCTCTAGGCCCATGAGTGCAGTTTTTGCCTTGGAGGATCCTGGTGGGGACATGGGCGTTCTGGCAGGAGGGAACCTGCAGATACTGTGTAGCCCTTTATGAGACCGGGTGGAAGAGGTCACAGGAGGACTCAGAGGGGCATGACCTGTGAGTTGGCCGCAGGCTGGGAGGGGTGTTACTATACAAATGGGGGTGCAGCATCCCAGGCTCCAGGCACTCACAAGGCAGGTGCTGTTGTTAGGATGTCTGTCTTGCGGGGAAAGTCGTTGTCTAGGAAGGTCGAAGCCAGATTTTGTACGGCTTACATATTTGCATGTTTTGTTTTGGGAAATGTAGACCTCTGCCCAGTGAAGACCATACTTAGGGTTTGTAAGGATTAAATGTGCTCGGCCACCTAAGTCTCCCAGGACAGTGCCTGGCAGGGGATGAAACTGCATCAATGTGACCCTGAGGCATCGCCAGGTCACTGTCCTCTGTGAGACTGGACTGTGGCTTAGTTTTTGGGGCAGCCACTGCCTCTTCCCTCTAGATGAACCCCTGGCACCCCACCCACCCTACAGGCCCTCTCCCCACAGCGCTGCGTCCCAGCCTGTCCCACCCTGTAGTGGGCACCGCAGCCCCAGCGTGTGGTTTGGGTAGACATTACATACACCCCTGTTGCCGCAGCTGGAATGTGGCTTTCAGCGGGCAGCATGGGCGGGATTTGGAGGGGCTGTGGTGGAGGTGGCAGTTTGGCACTTGATAACTGAGGCGGGTCCAGGAACAGGGTGGGCAGGGCGGAGAGGGCCGTGAGTGGGTGAAGGAGGTGGTGGCATCCTTTCTTCGGCATCCCACCTGTATCCTTTGGGAGTCTTCCCCAGTGCCTCCAGGTCACCCTGGACTGGCGTTCTCCAGCCTTCCATCTCCTCACGGTCCTCTGCCCCTGGCTGGCTGTAATCTGCTTGGCATTCAGACTGTGTGTCCCTCAGTCCACTGGAACCTGCTGGCCACCTCGTGCTGCCCCAGCCAATCCTGCCGTTCTGTCTCCAAGCCCTGATCTAGCACTGCCCAACCACCTCGGCCCTGAACTCTCAACTCAGGCTTCACCCTAGACAGGCCCCTGCTCCCAATTTCATCAGCCGTGCGGATCTGACACAGAGTCCTGCCTCCAGCCACCGTGATCGTGGCCCTACAGAGGCCCCTCCTTCCCTAGGACGCTACTGCGTGTCCTCTGAGCTGCCTGTCCTCAGAGCTGCTCACCATGCAGTGCAGCCTACAGCTTCCCCTGTGGCCATGGTTTCCCTGCTGGGGAGGAGATCCAAGTGCCTGTCCCTGATATAGGAGTCCGTAATCCTCCCGCCCCCGTCATTCATCCCCAGGGACCCTGCGCTGTTGGTCACACTCCGCATCACTCTCTTGTATCTCTCCTGTCTTGCTAATGTCACCCACCCATGTCAGAGGTCTGGCTCTACGCTTGAGACGCCTGGGCATGTCCTGCACCCTTCTTGAAGCTGGGTTCCATATTCTGGATCCACACCCCATCTGCACCTCCAGGGGTGGCAGTTCTCTCTAGCCGTAGCCTCCAAAGTCTGTCATCGTGCCCCTCAGAAGGGGGCTGATGCTCAGTAGACCTCAGAAACTCATGAGGAGTGGCAGTGGCTTGTGACTGCTGAGGGCCCTCAGGCCCTCATCGTCACCACCTTATAGACAGAGAATCAGTGGCTGATGCCACATCCCTAGCGAGTCAGCTGAGCCAGAGTCTCTGAAAACCACTGAGACAGTGTGCCACATGTCCGATGCCAGCTCCTATGTGAGTGGGGATGGCTGGCTGGAGGAGGCATGTCATGGGCACGACGCTGTGATGAAGTGTGTCGTGTTCTGGTGCATCTGCATCCAAGCGGAAGCCAAACGTCCCTGAAGAATGCGGGAGTGCGAAAGTTCTAGAATTCAGGCATCAGGTTTAGCTGGGAGTCTCTCGAGGTCAGCGTTTTATGCTGTGGGGGCATGAAACATTCCATGTTTTATGAGTCCATGAGTTAAGAAATGCTGTTAGGTAGGAGGTTCCAGATCTGTTCACAGGGGATAGTTTGATAAAATAATTTCCTTCCTGTGCCTTTGCTCATTCCTCACAGGGGGTTTTTCTAGGATTGTATTATGATTTGATTTATGCTTCCTGTGTTTACGATCCCTTTTTTGTACACCCTGTGCTTATTTTTGCTTATCTTTTCAGATGGGTGGAGGAAGATGTGGGTGATGGCTAAAAAGTGTACTTTTCCATGCCAGAGGGTCCGTTTGCCTTGCCATGTTCATCGAAGTGATTAGCTAAGTTATCTATCTCTGCGAAGCCTAACATACTTTTCTCCTGTTGTAGTTTGCCAGGGCTGCCATCACAAAGCATGGCAGAGTGGGCCTTGGTCTCAGCTTAAACAACAGAGGTGATTCTCCCACAGTCTTGGAGGCTGGGAGCCTGAGATCCAGGTGTGGGCAGGGTGGTTTCTCCTGAGGCCTTTCCTTGGCTTGGAGGTGGCTGTCTTCTCCCCATGCCCTCATCTGGGCTTCCCTCTGTGTGTCTGTGTCCTCATCTCTTCTTACAAGGGCACCAGTTATATCACTCATTTGGGCCCAGCCTAATGACCTCATTTTAACTTAGCTTCGTAAAGGCTCCACCTCCAAATATGGCCCTATGCTGAGGTACTGAGACCTTCAACCTCTGGATTTTGAAGGGATACCATTTAGCCTGTAACAGCTCTGTTTATTAAATAAACCTCTCCTAGAAAGTTTAGTAAGATTACCAGTGCAGTCAGGTGCCATTGACAGCTTGACCCCTGTGGCTGTGGTTTGTCACCAGCCTTTATCCTGAGCACATTCATCATGCAGACTGAATGAAGGGAGGCAGTGGACACGCGAGTGGGCAGTATAGGGCTCCTGCTCCTGGGAGTCTGGGTCCTCCAGGGAGATGAGCGTGCAGATAGCTAGGGCAGGTGGAACTGAGCTTGAGGGAGGGTGCGCGGAGATAAGAGCTGAAGGTTCAGGTGGGAGAGACGATTTGCCTCGTGTCAGAGGAGTGGCTTCACAGCAGAGCTGACATTCATGGTCGACCTGGAGAGTAGAGGCCCAGGGTGTCACTGGCAGCACCCTGATCAGAGTTTGGAGTGCATGTTGTGCCGAAGCCCAGAAATCTCAGTGCTGTTGACTCTCTGAAAATGATCTGAGGAAACAACACAGGAAGAAAAGAATGTGGTTGCACGTTTCTTGTTCTTAGCAAAGCATCCTTAGAGAGGATGGGGAGCCAACCCCTTCTGTTCACGCTGCTTCTGGGTGTCCTGAGGGGGTGCACTGCAGGAGTAATGGCTATTTCCTCCTCTCCGGCCTCTCCCTACTTCCCGTTGACCCACTCTGCCGTGCTCAGCACAGTGCACAGGACGCCCACGCCGCCTTCACTTTGCCTTTCCTTCAGTTTTGCCCTGTGACTGCTTGACGTGCTCCACTGCAGGTTCACTGAGCAAACCTTAGGTTGAGAAGGCTCCAATGGGGGAAGAAGTCACAGGACCTTTTCTGTGCAAAGTTCAGATACGCAGGTGGTTTTATTTCTTTTGGCAACAAGGCTTGGAGAGGATCCTAAGGAGCAGAAAGCACGTGCATAGATTTACACCCCGAAGACTGCGCCCTCAGTCTGGGCATTTTCTGAGGCTGTCTGTGTACTTTCGAGGGTGAGAAGTGGCTTTCCCGGCGGGCTAGCCATGCTTCATCATCCTCCTTCAAAAAGGCCTCTTGTCCTCTTTGAGTGTTCCCCTCCTTGGTTCTGATGTGTCCCTTATCTGCAGGCATATCTGCCTGGCTTTCCTCATGAGGGCTTCTGCGCTGGGGCTTGTTGGCGAAGATCACGGTGGTCAAGTTCACAAAGAAGGAAGGGCCAGAGTCAAGTTGAACTGCGGAAAGTGACTTGGGAAACAGAGCCCCACTTGCCGTTCCTTGGACTCAGTTACTAGCAGAGGGTGCTGCTGCAGGCAACAGCAAAGCTGACCTCACGCGCCGTCTGCCTTCACCTGGACACAGCCAGCCCATCTCTGGTCGACCCCTCCCAGCTGCACACTTGACCCATCCCGTCTCTGCAATGTGCTTTTCACAAAAGGTCAGATTCCTAAGCCTGCTCCTTTCCAAAGGGCAGGACCTCAAGAGGTTTAGTAAATATGGCGTAGTCAGGCAGTGCCGTGGGGAGGGCAGCCGAGGTGTTATGTAACCTGCTCAGGAATTCACACAGGCAGCGGGCCCAGCAGCAGTCTGGCGGGGCTCCAGGGGCCTGATCCAGCTTGCTGCCTCCCTGGTCTCGACTTTCAGGTCCGGGGCTTGCAAACACATGCTTCATCTTGCTGCCCTGCTCGGGCAAATCCACGGCCACTTGAATTTTCTGTTCATGGTTTCTGGCTCCAGAACCCGACTTGTAAACAAAGGCGATGCCTGCTCAAGAAGTTTTCACAAACAAATAGTGCTGTCGCTGGTTGTTTCTTAGCGAGGGCACTTATGCAAGGCCAGGGAAAATGAAAGTGTTCTCCTGAGACTCTGCCCCAGGAGAGGTTTCTACAGATCTTTGTTGGACACATCACAGCATTATTTTGTGATGTCTTTCCCTCTCTCTTTTAGATTGGCTGGGTCTTAATCCGTGGTGTCATCTCAGCACAGTGGACTTGGTTGTGTTTTCATTTGCAGCCAATATTTATCCACCTTTCAATTGCTTTAGGTCATGAATTACGATATTGTGAACGTCTGAAGTCATTTTCAGCTCCAAGTGAAATCACGGTTAGTGTTAGCCCTGCTCAACCTATGTCTTTGACCTGTGAGGCTTAGCCAGCAAAGTTTTTACCCTCCAAATATGTGGTTGTTGCCCATTCTCTGAGGACACGGATTCCTTGAGGCCCATATAGACAGTCAGCTGCGCCACCAGCAGAGCGTTGAGAATGTTACTCTTTTCTGTTAGGGATGCTTTGAGGGTTCTGCTCTTTTGCTTAGTCAATTTAGGGAAAACGGATCTGAATAGGAGCCGCCTAACAACGGCTGGCATTGAGGGAGGATAGGAACCTGAGGGCTGGCTTCCGAATTGGGGGCAGGCATTCCTGGACTGAGACCTTTAACCTTGACTCTGTTGGTCTGAGGTGCATTTTCTCTTGTTGATGGAGAGCTTGAAATTATTTTTATTTTATGTGGCCCTAAGCAAGTCATCAGCTGTCTTTAGACACTGGATTGATGGATAACTTATTTGAGAATTCCACGTGCCTCCCTTCGACGTGGTGTACCCCAGGAGCAAACACCGACATAAAGGCAGGTTCTTTTCCTGGTCACCAACAACCTGTCCAGTCCAGTCATCGGCACAGGCATGTTTTACATCACTGTTAGAAAATAAATCTGGGCTGTGGTTTCTGAACTTCTTCATCAGACTAAAAGAAAGGAAGAGTGCCTGCATGCAGCCTTTCCCATTGAGATCATCATTCACCCCGTGAATTTTTGAGAACCAAGTTCCCTCTCTCCAGAAGCTTATGCCCTTTAAATAATATAGTCATATAAATATAACATATCATTATTGGATTTATAAATTGTATTAATATGTAGTGTTTATGTATATATAAATTTGTAATAATTTATAAATTAATTAACATGTAATTTAATCTTTGTAACGACATGGCCACGTCAATATCATAATATTCATTTTGTAGTCAGAGAATGTAAAGTCTAAAGAGGCTGTAACTTTCCCAAGATCTGAGTGCCCCCAGCGAGTTGTGGTGTGAGCATCACACCATGTGCTTTTGTGGTTGACTCTACGGTAGATAGCACAGTGACGGGCCGTGCACATCCTCTGGTGCAGTGCGTGCTATTTCTCATTTCATTTTTCTATGCTACAGAATTGTGACTACACATGTTTGAATTGTTGTTTTAAATGCAGATATTCCAAAATCTGAAGGCAAAGGATCAACATATTCTAGAAACATTCTGGGGAGACCCAGGTAAACAAAAGTAAAGCTAGAGGGATGAAGGGAAAATTGCAGACTCGAATCACTCTAATCTTGATGAAATGTTTGCATTACGTTTGTATCTCAAAGGGAGGCATTTGGGGGCCGTCGTACCGAGTACCATGTTGATTGTTCTTTCTGTTACGTGTCACGAGCATAATTCTGATCTCTTGCCATTGGTCCTAAAAAGATCTGTTGATGTAGATAATACATAATTATTGTACACTCTGGAGGGCTCGTGGTTGGTGGGTGGATTTTGTCTCCATCTGACCTGCTGTGTTGATGGTGGTTGCTGAGAGCCGTGAGTTAGGGAAAATCCTGTGGTTTTCTGTGTCTTTCAGAAGAAGCGGGAGTCAGTTCATGAGTTGGTCAGGAGGACTGGAGGGGTGGTGTTTACCTCTCTTGATCAAGAGGAAAGAGGTTTAATATGAAATGGAGTATGTATGATAAGGCTGTTAGGATCTCAAGCCGGTAAACAAGGATAGCATTGAAATACCGAGAGAAAGCCCTGAAGAGAGGGCCACGTGAGTTCAGGCAGCAGTTTTTCCCTGCCAGTGGGATAGACCACTCTTTCACTGTAGAGCCTTAGGAGTATTTGAAAGCTTGTGCTATGAAAAATAGGAATCTTACAGGAGAATCACACGGGTCCTGGAGAGGAACCTGTTTGGGACAGGCAGATTCTCGTCTGTTGCCCCTCCATCCCCCCCGGGCACAGTGGCCTGCTTTCTCCTCCCTTCTGGTGTGTGGACTGAGCTGGGATTGCTGTGTAGCTGCTATGAGGGGCAGTAGGGAGACCTGGGGGAGCATCCTGGATTCCTGGAGCGGGAAGGCGGGTTCTGGCCTGGAAGGAAGACCTGCGCTGGGTGGAGCGGTACTGACGGGAGGGGCACAGTGAGCTGTGGTTGGGGACATTCCACTGTGCCCCTTATGTGGCTCCCTCTGTTTTCAGCCAGGATACTCCCCGCCTGAGGAATCTGAGCCCACAGCTGCCTACTGAGGAGTTTCCCGACTCCTGTGGGCAGATGTTGGGGCCCATGGCAGCACAGGCGGCTCTCACTCTGTGAGCCATCAGCTGCTTCACATTGTGCTGTTGTTTTAAATCTCTGGTTTTCTTAAGTATTTATGAAATTTCAGAGCAAGACTGGCTTGAATTGAGCCCTCTCTTTTCCTTTGCTCTACCGTAAGCACTTTCACTCCCCATTTCCCAGGCACCCAGTGGGAGGAAGGCAGACAGGGAGAGGCGGGTGCTGTCATCCTTAGCAATGTGGGGGCGTGTGTGCCAGAAGGCCCTCCCTCCTGGTGTCTCTACAACATGCCCCAGGCGGAAGCATTTGATGGGTGGCCGGTATAGTGAGGGAGGGTCCCGGATGCTCTCAGAACATCCTGGAAGCATCCCTGCAAGGACAGTATTGAGTCTTGCTGAGAAGTCAGACAGTCTCAGACAGAGGTGGGAGATTTGTGGCCAGTGTGCCACTGGCCGTTGGAAAAGCAAGCTGAGACCTCAACATTTCTTTACAATTCCAGGTCTCTAGCTGCAAATGCCCTGGTTCCTCGGTCCCTGGAGGCCATGCCTGGGCCAGCGCCTCATGTTTACAGCACCCCTGGCCAGCGCCAGGTTGTGGAGGGAGGTCAGCACGAATTTGTCAACAGGGAACATCCTTCCACAGTCTTACTTACAATTTTTGGTTTATTTATCAGTCCCTTTCCTTGCAGATAGCACAAAGGTAAACATCTTGTGGGTCTGGCTGGAGTCACAGCTCCCTGCCTCTGGGGCTGGCTTCTGGGCTTTGCGTTCCTGTAGTGGACAGTCCTCTGGTTAGGGAAGACAGAGCCCTCCCTGCCGTGTCCTCCTGCATGCTGGTCCAGATCACATCTGCTGTGGTGGCTTCTCATTTGCCATTGTGAGGCATGTGATATTTTAAAGCCATCTTTCTCCAAGAAAAGTCTCTTTTACGGGAACGTGGCTGTCTCCGGTAGTCACTACCCCACAGCCTTGTGGTGGGGGAGGGCTCTGCCTGTGTATGGTTTGGTCTGAGAGCAGAATCCAGCCTGTCCAGGGCCTTCCACCCCCTGCGGATTCGGGAAAGTGCCACTTACTGGTGGTCCTGCCCCTGCTCTCTGAGTGAGGCGTGCCCCTGTCCCTGCAGCTCCCCCGTCTATGGCCTGATAACCCTCCCAATGATGCCAGTGCTGTGCACTGTCACAAGAGGCAGGAGAGTCACCGGTTATAAAGGCAGGGCAGAGGCCGGGCGCGGTGGCTCACGCCTGTAATCCCAGCACTTTGGGAGGCCTAGGTGGGCGGATCACAAGATCAGGAGTTTAAGACCAGCCTGACAAACATGGTGAAATCCCATCTCTACTAAAAATACAAAAATTAACTGGGCTTGGTGACGTGCGCCTGTAATCCCAGCTACAGGCTGAGGCAGGAGAATTGCTTGAACTGGGACCTGGGAAGTAGGAGTTGTAGTGAGCCAAGATTACACCACTGGACTCCAGCCTGGGCTACAGAGCGAGACTCCATCTCAAAAATAAATAAATAAATAAATAAATAAATAAATGAAGGCAGGGCGAGACACTTAGGCTCCTGCTCTGCCCACCGTTTCACACATGCCAAGTATCTAAAGGAGGGGGGAGCTATACCCTTTGGCTCATTGGCACAATCATCTAGGGTGCTTGAGCTGCACCCTGGAAACCTCGTGAACCCCAGCTTGAGTTCAAATCACATCAGGGTGATTCCAAACACATCTCACATGCTCACCAACAGGACCTCTGGATAGCCAGGCATGGGAAGCTAAATGCCAACACTGTCCGGGTCTCCCTGTCTCCCTTCCTCCCTCTTTCTGTCTCTGTCTCTAAATTATAGTGTGCACATAATCATTTAGCATAGTACACACGGTAATGACCGGCTGCTTCTTTTTTGAAAACAAAAGACCTTAAGCTACAACATGGAGCGTTGAGATGAAAGAAGAGCTATCACAATCAGTCGTTAAAGTCTAGAAAAAAGAGACCACGGAATTCCATTTTTCAGATGTGTCCAAATCAGGGCACATCCTCTCGGTCTGAAGGGGTTCAGGTGTGGCCTCTCTGAGGACTAGTGATGGTGGTGTTCAGAGCTGTGGTTTCATAGGAGCAGCACAGGGAAAACGTGGAAGCCCCCCGTGGAGCCCCGCACCCAGCAGCAGCCTCTGCCTGCACCCCAGCTGTCTGCAAGCACCCGTGCCCAGGGTCAGAGTTCCACTCAGAAGTGTGAGCTCCCAGCCAGAGTCCAGAGGGGGTCCCTACTGTGCCGGCCTCTGCAGAGTGTGCTCCTTGCCAGGAACGTGTGTCCTGGCTGCAGCGGCTTTGTTTTGTTTTCCCTCTCTAACCCAGGTGAAATGCTACCACAAGAAATACCGCTCGGCCACCCGTGACGTCATTTTCCGCCTACAGTTTCACACTGGGGCTGTGCAGGGCTACGGGCTGGCGTTTGGGAAGGAGGATCTGGACAATGCCAGCAAAGGTGAGGTGTGGAGCAGGCAGCCCTGTGCTTTCGGCAGCTCCTTGGTTGATTCTTTCTCTATCCTCTTTACCACCTTTCCAAAATTCAGCCTGTTGACAAAATTGCTCCCAAATTAGAAGAAAGCAGTCATTGATCTGTGGGGAAAAAAATTACGGAGAACCAATGAAACTGCCTATACTTTCTGTATCATGGGACCTCTTTATTGCAGATTTGGGAGTGGTGCTATACTGGTTGGAATAAGGGACAAGGTCAATCTGTACTTTTCTGGTTAATCATCTCCACAAATGTGTTAAAATACATTGTTTTTTTCAGATGACCGTTTTCCTGACTATGGGAAGGTTGAGTTAGTCTTCTCTGCCACGCCTGAGAAGATTCAAGGTAGGTAGCTTGGTGGAACACTGGGGGGTCCCTGTTGACACTGGTGGAAGGTGGATGATGGCTACGCTGGGGCTTCAGCATTAGTCTCCTGCCTTTGCACATATTTGGAGATGCCTGTAATTAATTTTATTTAAGCATAGGATATTGGATAGTGGAACAAGAAGGCCCACTTGTGTCAGTAAGCCCCGGAGGTGGCGTGACTTGCCCACAGCCACTCAGCCAGGAGAGCCTCGGGCATGACAATGGCCATTCTTGCAGGAGTAAGGTGGTATTGCATTGTGGTTTTGATTTGCGTTTCCCTTATGGTTAGTGATGTTTAGCACTTTTTCATATGTTTGTTGGCCATTGGTATATCTTTTGAAAGATGTCTGTTCATATCATTTGCCCACTTTTTGATGGGATTGTTTGTTTTTTTCTTGAGGATTTGTTCGAGTTCCTTGTAGATTTTGGATATTAGTCCTTTGTCAGATGCCTAGTTTGTAAATATTCCCTCTCACTCTGTGGGTTCTATTTACTTTGATGATTATTTCTTTTGTGCTACAGAAACTTTTTAGTTTAATTAGGTCCCATTTACTTATTTTTGTTTCTGTTGTATTTGCTTTTTGGGGTCTTAGTCATGAATTATTTGCTTATATGAATGTCCAAAAGAGTTTTTCTTAGGTTATCTTTTAGACTTTTTATGATTTCAGGTCTTAGATTTAAATCTTTGGTCCATCTTGAGTTGATTTTTATTATATTGGGTGAGAAATGGGGATCCAGTTTTGTTCTTCTACACGTGGCTAGCCAGTTTTCCCAGCGCCATTTGTTAAATAGGGTATATTTTGCCCAATTTATGTTTTTTTTGCTTTGTTGAAGATCAGTCAGTTGCAGTCAGTTGTATTTCTGGATTCTCTCTTCTGTTGCATTGATCTGTTTACTTTTATACCATGCTGTTTTGGTAACTCTAGCCTTGTAGTATAGTTTGAGTCCAATAATGTGATGTCTCTAGATTTTTTTCCTTTTTGGGGGGATAGCTTTGGCTATTTGGGCCCCTTTTTGGTTTCATATGAATTTTAGGATTTTTTTTTTCCTAATTTGGTGAAAAATGATATTAGTATTTTGATAGGAATTGCATTGAATCTGTCGATTGCTTTGGACAGTATGGTCATTTTAAATATATTGATTCTTCCAATCCATGAGCATGGGATGTGTTTTCATTTGTTTGTGTCATTTCTGATTTCTTTCAGCAGTATTTTGTAGTTCTCCTTGCATAGATCTTACCTTTTTAGTTAAGTATATTTCTAGGTATTTTATTTTTCTTTTTGTAGCTGTTGTAAAAAGAACTGAGTTCTTAATCTGATTGTCAATTTGGTCATTGTTAGTGTATAGCAGTGTTACTGATATGCGTACATTGATTTTGAAACCTGAGGCTTTCCTGAATTTATCAAATATGGAAGTCTTTCAGAGGAGTCTTCAGTTAAGTTTCTATATATGATCATTTCATTCATTGGCAAACAGCAACAGTTTGACTTTCTTTTTTCCAATTTGGGTTCCCTTTATTTCTTTCTCTTGCCTGTTTGCTCTGGCCAGGACTTCCAGTTCTATACAGGTATTGATCGACTTATGACCTATGCAACTTACGACCATTCGACTTTACGACCATAATCGCTAGCCACGACTGCTCCGCGTCTGGCAGCGCAAACGTTGCCCAGCTGGGCGTACGACAGTGCGGACCAGCTTCCGGCAGCACTACCATCTCCGCGTGCACCATTTCAACTGTTATCCCAGACTCGGTACAGCAATTTGTGTTTTGTGTCTTGGATATTTTTCATCAAACTCCTCCCAAGATGTCTACCAAGAGGAAATTGTCTTTGTCTACGCCTCAGGCTGCCAAGAAGAAAAGAAAGGCCATCGATCTCGACATGAAAATGAAGGTAATTAAGCAGTACGAAGGAGGAAAGAAAGTGAATGTGATCACATATGATACGAAGTTATCACACTCGACTGTGTTGATGATTTTGAAAGATAAAGAAAGAATTCGTGAAGCTGTGAAAGGTTCTGCACCCATGCGATCAACAGTTACAACAAAGCAACGAAGCAGGCCCATCCATGAAATGGAGACATTGCTATATATTTGGATGGAAGATCAAATTCAAAAACGGACACCGTTAAGTCTTCTTACTGTGCAGATGAAGGCGAGAAGTCTATTTCAGACTCTGAAGGAGCGTGCCGGGGAAGATTACAGTCAAGAATTTGTAGCAAGCACTGGCTGGTTCCAGAGATTCAAGAAAAGATTCCAAATGCATAGTGTTCGAGTGACTGGAGAAGCAGCAAGTGCGGATGAGGAAGGAGCACGTAAGTTTGTTGATAGTCTCGATGAATTAATTACAGATGAGGGATATCTAGCAGAACAGATTTTCAATGTTGATGAAACTGGATTATTTTGGAAACGGATGCCAGCACGCACTTATATTCACAAAGAGGCCAAAAGCATGCTGGGATTTAAAGCATTTAAGGATAGGCTAACTCTGCTGCTTGGCGGGAACAT
>NW_022436994.1:7720114-7757946 GCF_009761245.1 Sapajus apella
TGACACAAGGATTGTTTGAAGACTGGTTTATGAACTGTTTTATTCCTCAAGTTCAAGAATATTGTTTGGAGAAAGATATTCCTTTCAAGATTTTATTGCTACTCAATAATGCGCCTGTACACCCACCACATCTAGGTGATCTCCATCCAGTTGTAAAATTTGTTTTTCTTCTGCCAAACATGACTTCACTCATCCAGCCTATGGACCAAGGTTCGATTGCTACATTAAAGGCCATGTATCTCCGAACCACTTTCGCTCAAGCAATATCCGCTACAGATGTTGACTCAGAACTAACATTGCGAGATTTTTGGAAACACTACAACATTTTGATGTGTATCAAGAATATCGCTACCGCCTGGGGGGCTGTGACGACAAAGTGCATGAATGGCATCTGGAAAAATTGTGTTAAGCGCTATGTTAATGATATTGACAGATTTGACAGTGAACATGAACTTGAAACGATTCGGGAAAAAATAGTAAAACTCGCTAAAGACCTTTCTTCGGAGTGTGAAATGGAAGATGTCGAAGAGTTGCTAGACAAAGAATCTGGAGAACTTACAAATGAGGAGCTAATCTAACTGGAAGAAGAAAGAGTGGCGGAAGAAGAAAGCAGAGAAGCGGAGAAAGAAGAGGAGGAGCCAGAAAGAAAGTTCACCACTAAGGGATTATCAGACGGTTTATCTTTACTGAATAAATGGGTCCATTTTGAAGCAATGGACCCAAACATCAAACGATTTGCAAGGATTGAACGGATGGCGCACGATGTGTTTCGTCCGTATCGTGAAATTTATGAAGAAAAAAAGAAACATACAATTCAGACAAAGCTCACCATGTTTATGAAAATATCAACTCCGGTAACCCCAACTGCTGCCTCAGATGACGACATCAACGATCCGCAGCCAAGCACCAGCGGCCAATAAAATGTTTCGTACATGTTTATATATTTTGATATGTTTTGCGATTGGGAAAATATTTCCTATGGTATTTTTTACACCTGTATTTTGTATTTTTGTATGCACCTGTATTTTGTAATTTTGTATGTTTTGCAAATATTAAACCAGTTGTACTGGTAATGCAGTGTTTTACTTAAACCTGACGAATGTAAAAATAAGAAACAAAATGGTGTAGAGATGATACAAATGGCATAAAATGAACAAAGAAAATTATGATATATAACAATAATGAAAGAAAATTAGGATAAAATATGACTTAAAGATTTTTATAACATCATTTCACAGTACTGTACATATAGCCTACTCAACTTACGACCAAATCATGTTACGACCGGTCTGTCGGAACCAATCGTGGTCGTAAGTTGAGCACTAGCTGTATTGAATAGAAGTGGTGAAAGTGGGTGTCCTTGTCTTGTTCCACTTTTCAGGGGGATGCTTTCAACCATTCCCCATTCAGTATGACATTGGCTGTGGGTTTGTCATACATGGTTTTTATTATTTTGAGATAAGTCCCTTCTATGCCTAGTTTGTTGAGTGTTTTTATCAGAAAGGAATGCTAGATTTTATTTTTGCCTCTATTGAAATGACACATGGTTTTTGTTTTTAATGGTGTTTATATGGTGTATCACATTTATTGACTTATATATGTTAAATCATCCCTGCATTCCTGGGGTGAAATCCACTTGATCATGGTGTATTATCTTTTTAATGTGCTGTTAGATTCAGTTGGCTAGTATTTTGTTGAAGATCTATGTTTATCAGGGATATTAGTCTGTGGTTTTCTTTCCTTTTTTTCTTTTTTTGTTATATTCTTTCCAGGATTTGGTGTCAGGGTGATAATGGCTTCATAGAATGAGTTAGTTAGGGAGGATTCCTCTTTTTCAGTCTTTTGAAGTTGTTTGGAAGGATTGGCACTAATTCTTCTTTGAATGGATGGTAGAATTCAGCGTTGAATCTGTCTGGCCTTGGGCTCTTTTTTAATGGCATAAAAAACAATTACTGATTCATTTTCACTGCTTGTTATTGGTCCGTTCAGGGTTCCTATTTCTTCCTGATTTAATCAAGGAGGGTTGTCTGTGTCCAGGAATTGACCAATATTCTCTCGATTTTCTAATTCATATACATAAAACTTTACAACCAACACGAGAGATCATTTGAGAATATTATACACATTTCATAATAGTCTCAAATGATCTTTCGTGTTGGTTGTAATGTTTCCAGTTTCATATCGAATTGAATTTATTTGAATCTTCTCTCTCCTTGGTTAACCTAGCTAATGGTCTATCAATTTTGTCTATCTCTTCAAAATATCAGCTTTTTGTTTGATTGATCTTTTGTATTTTATTTTGTTTCAATTTCATTTCGTTCTTCACTGATTTTTGTTTTCTATTTTTTTTCTACTAGCTTTGGGTTTAGTTTGTTCTTGCTTCTCTGGTTCCTTGAGGTTTACATTAGGTTGTCAATCTGTGATCTTTCAGACTTTGTGATGTAGGCATTTAGTGCTGTAAACTTTCCTCTTAGCCCTGCTTTTGCTGTATTCCAGAGGTTTGATAACTTGTGTCACTATTATAATTTATTTCAAGGAATTTCTAAATTTCCATCTTGATTTCATCATTAACCCCAAAGTAAACAGCATTTTAAAAAGAGAATTAGAAGCATAGTAGGCTGCAAGTATTATGTATAAAACGTGTTTTTTCCCTAAAAATATATATTTCAAAAGAAACCGATGCCTTTATCATCAAGGTGAATTGCCCGGATCATCACCAAGATCCACATTCATCGGAGTTTTGTTTCCCTTTTTAATAGCTATGGAAATAATCATGCTTTTTCTGTGCTCATTGTCATAGGTTTAGGCAAAAACCTTTAAATGCATGGTTTGTATGTTAAAAATCCCCTTAGTATTCTTAGAAAGGCTTGAAGGGAGGAGTGTGGCTCTGGGAGCCTGGAGCCCAAATCTGTGGGCTCTGAGGCTCAGACATAGCTTACTGGGCCTCTGTGTCCATATCAGTGAGGTGGTCTGAAGACTCCTGTTTTGCAGAAGTGGCACTCAGTGTCCCAAGTCTGGTACACAGTGGATGAAAGATCAGTGCTTACTTATCCCTTCCCCCTACTGGTTTTAACCATGGTTCTATTTGTGGAAAATCCTCTATGGACTCTGATTAGTGCCGTGGCTCATGGGAGGAGGGCGGAGAATGGAGAGGCTTCTCTCCCCTGTTCAGGTCAGGCTGCCCGCCAGCCCTCATGGTGGAGTCAGGTGGACAGAGGTGCTGGGCTTCACTGGGACTAACGTTGCTGCCTGTGTCCTGTCCAGGGTCCGAACACTTGTACAACGACCACGGAGTAATTGTGGACTACAACACGGCAGACCCACTGATACGCTGGGACTCGTACGAGAACCTCAGTGCAGATGGAGAAGGTGCGTGTGGTCATCTCGTGGTCAGTTATGGAGGAGAAGGGCACAGGGAAGACAGCCTACTCAAAGAGCTGACATATTTTGCAATCTGCTCAGAAGAGGCAAATCCTCCTGTTTTCTCAGAGGTCCAGCAGAATTACACCTTTGTGTGACATAGTTGTGAGTTTTGAGGGTCTTCTTGAGAATAAGGTGTGGTGAGTTTGGGTCAGGGCTTTTTGTGAAGCTGTAATGGTGGGATGAGCTGTCAGTGAAGTTATATCCAGGAGCCCCTTGGCCTGAACTTGTGTGTATGTATAACACCAGGGATCGTTCCCCCTTCTTCCCTCCCTTCCTGTTCGCATATGGGGAGGCCAAGCGCTGGCCACAGCCAACCTAGTTACCATTGTTCAGCCCCTACACGCAACAGACATTTTGTTTGTATTTCTGTTTGCTTGTTAGTCTAGTGTTCCTGATTTATGGCTGTAGCATTTAAATCGCTGTTTTCATGAGACCATCTCACCCAAACATGTTCTCTGTTCACCGTGGAACGTGCACTTTGGAGCACCATTAGGCGCGTGAAGGAGGAAAGGAAGGAAGGGGCAGCTGTGTGCTGGAATCTCCGCAACACACAACTGGAGGTTGATTTCAAAGGGGGGAAACTGAGGCTTTTCCTGGCACATCATGCTGATCTCTTACCTTTTTCAGCCACTGACTAAGAATCAGACTGGCTTTGGGAAAGAAATTAAAATACTTTTTGTCGAATTAGTTACATCCAGATGTAAAATAGCTAAAAGCAAGAGTTGTGGAAAGAACCGCAGTAGCTCCCTGTCTTTGTGGATCTCTGAGCTTCCCATGACTCCAGGAAGTTGGTGTCTGTGGTCAGTGAGGAAGGACGCCAATTGTGCGTCCCAGGGCGGCACACGGCTCCTCGCTGTTGTGCTGGGGAGGAGCTTGCTCCTTCATAGGCCTTGTGGGATGGAATTTCAACTCAAGGAATTGTAGCAACCCAAATACACCTGGACCAGAAGTGGAGACCCACAGATGGATGTTGATGGTAAGGGCATTAAAACACAGATGAAGTCTGGGGTTAGTGGGCAAAGTGCTGTGGAGGGGGAGAGACTTGCTGTGGCCTGTAAATAGAGTGCTCTTTGCTGGTGTGAATTATTCAGCACACCAGTCCTTCCAGATAACCAGCACATTGAAAGAAACGTAGCTGAAAACTTTCAGAAAACTATACATTGTCTCTCTAGAGATCACAGTGTACATTGGAATCTTAAAGCTGTGCGAATGATTAAGTTTTCTCAAACAAGGGTTGTCAAACTTTTGATCAAAGAGCTCTTTTTCCAGTAGCATCTGTTTGCATTTGCAGAACTGTATTCTGTCCATCACGTGGTGATGTTTTCCTCTGGAGGAGAGAGGGGTGAAGCGGTGGCTGGTGAAGTGTGTGAATAAGCAGCTCAAGGCGAGATGAGGAAAGGAGCTAATTTGGAGAGCTGGACGGCACCTCTGAGGACAGCTGACTTAGAATCCTAAATGCCAGACTGAGGAGGGTGGATTTGACCAGAGAGGTCCCTTGCTGCTTGGGAGCCAGCGAGCAGGGCTCTGTTGTGAGGTGATTAATCAGCAGCTATGCCAAGTCTCCTGGAGACCAGGGAAGCACAGTCGGGGAGCCTGGCACCATTGAGGGTGTTGTGAAAGGACATTCTCGTGATGGTGGGAGGTTCTTTGCTTGCCAAGGGAGGGACACGCCTGGAGGGTTATTGACCATGAGGGAGGCAGGGATTCTAAAACACAGGTGGGTGGTCTCTGTGCTGATGCCATAAGAGGGGAGCAGTGAAGCCCAGTGGACAGTGTGGAGGAGCCCCAGCTCCTGTGAAGAGCGTGCTCCGGAGGACAGCTTTGTGCTCAGCCCCTCCCTGAGTGCCCTGCTCCTGTCCCCAAGCTGGGTCCCAGCTGAGCCTGTGACTTCCCTGCAGGGCAGATTTTATTCTTCCCACCTCACAGTTGGGGAAGTGAAAGCTGGGTGCCTGTGGCCGCATCACTCACAGGTGGTGAAGGACCTGCATTGATTTTCTGTAGAAGAAATATAAACAGGAGGAAAATCAGTTGAGTGTTCACCACCCTTTGGGGTTACATGAAACTTTACGGAGAATGTATGGAAGTATGTGTGTGAGGGTGTGTGTATAGATCCATATGTTGTTGAGGACTTGCTGTTATCACTGGGTAAAATACACAGAATTCAGTCTTAAACACTCTCAACCACCGGCAGTGTTTCCTGAAGATACAGAGGGAAATACTTTACTTCAGGGTCCTCTCAGTCCATTCACTCTGCCTTAACAGATGACCATAGCCTGGGTGACTTTAACAACATTTATCTCTCCTACTTTGAGCGGCTGGGAAGTCCAAGATGAGGGAGCCAGCCTGGAGGATGCTGGTAGGGCTGTCATCTAGTTGCCGACTCCTGCCTTCTTGTGCCTCCATGTGGTTGTGAGGAGAGGGAGCTGCTTGAGGCCCCCTTTCTGAGGGTACCAGTCCCACTTAAGGAGTCTTCACCCCCATGCTCTGAGCACTGTCCAGAGGTCCTGCTTCCTAATACCATCACACTGGGGATTAGGTTTTGATGTATGAATCTTAGGGGGCACAAATATTCAGTCCATAGCAGCTACTCAATGCATGTTTGTTGAATGAATGATTAGAGAGGCAATTGAACTTTAAATATCTAAGGCCCTGATATGACAAATCACAATTCCCACTGGTGCATTTTTCATGAAGCGTCTTTTGAGCCAGGGGTATGAGCAGCTAGGAGACTGTGCTGTGGATTGCGCCTTAGAGGCACTGGAGCCATGCAGGTGATGGTCTGAGCATCCACTCCGGACTCTGTGTCATAGAGTGTTTGGTCTAGGGGCTATCAGAGAAGGTCTGGCATCGCCATGCAAAGGATGGAGCCAGTCGGGAATGGGTGCACAGGAATCTTGGAAAGAAATTGAGAAGGAACAGGGCAGAGTGGAGAGGACACCCAGAGAGAGTGGTTCCCAGATAGGGGGGCGAGGAGTCGGATAGGGTGCCAAGGGAGCCACGCACACTTTGCAGCCGGATTCACAGCTTTCCTGTGCAATAGTGGAGTGGGTCAGAAAGTTCGTGCTTCTACACTTTAAATCTTTGCTTTTCCACGGACTAACTTTGCTCCATGGAAACAGGGCACTTAGGGGGCTGTGGAAGAATGAGGTGTGTTGTAGAAGAATCATCGTACCTGGCTGTCTCACGGGTTCTCCAGGGCCAGGGCTTCCGCTGCTTTCCTGCTTTGTCACTGCTGCTACTTCTAGTGCACATTTTCAGCGTCCACAGTTCTTGTCTTCTGCATATCCACGGGCAGACACTGCTCTGAACCCTTGAAATTGTGTTAGTTTTTTTCACCGATAAATGCTCTTTAAATTAACTTCAGGAAATTTGGGGGGAATAAAGGCATTTGTTGGGAGGACATGGAATAGCATATAGAGTCAAAAGCAGAGCCGTCAGCTAGTGGAGGTTTTGGAAGGGACAGTGCCACTGCTAGGTGCTCTGTGGTCTGGGCAGCCACCCCCGGGGAGTCTTTGCAGGGACCAGCACTAGGATAACAGGCTCCAGCACTCAGCGCTGCATTGCTCTGCTTATGTTCAGATTCCTGGAAGACAGACAGGAATGCGTAGCGTTGCTTGGGTCATGGGATGAGCTAGGTTCAAGTGGGCAGTGTGCGCTCCCGCAGGCTGCATGCATGGAGGGAAGAAGGGCAGCTTCCCAGGGGAAAACGCAAGAGTCATCCACGAGGAATAGGAGAAGGGTGCTGAGCCCGGACAGTGACAGACACCCACTTGGGGGACTTGCAGCTTCCCTCGGCCCCCTAAGGGGTCAGCGGCTGAGAGCTTGGAGTCAGTGCTCATTGTCATGAGACAATGGCTGTGTCTGCTCTGGACCCAGCGGACACCAGGATAACCAGTTACAAAAGAGGCGTGGAAGGGGCTCTGGGATCATGTTCTCTGAGGGTTTCCAGGCTTCATAAAGCAGTAGAGACTCCCTTTCTAGGCAGAGTCACGCCCACATGCCTCATGGATACAGTGGGTGAGAGAGCAGCCTCCTCACAGCGCCTCGTCCATCCCTTGCCTAGCCCGGAACCCATCACGTGAAATTCGAGTTCTCTCCCAGAACTGGATCTCAACAACCTTCCCTTGAACCACTGCCTGAGCATTCCTAAGAATTCCAGCTCCTGAGTTACAGACAAGCATGGAGCCTTTCCTCGGATCTGTGTCCCCTCTTCTTGCATCCCCTTCATCCCCACGTGCTGTGGGTGTGTCTAGGGTACCTGATTCAATGGAGTGAGTTTTATGCTTTTCTTCCTTTCTTATATATACGTTTAAGCTTGTATCAATATTTTTTGAAGATGTAAATTATTGAAAAGAAAGAAGGAATAATTACCCCCATCTTACTACCTAGAGACAAAGCACTCGTCGTTGATGTATTTTACGCATGATTTCTAAATACCATGTAATTTTTTTCTCATTTTTTTTTGAGACAGAGTTTCATTCTTGTCACCCAGGCTGGAGTGCAATGGTGCTGTCTTGGCTCACTGCAACCTCCACTTCCAGGCACACCCAGCTAATTTTTATACTTTTAGTAGAGACGGGGTTTCGCCCTGTTGGCCAGGCTGGTCTCGAACTCCTGACCTCAGGTGATCCGCCCACCTCGGCCTCCCAAAGTGCTGGGATTACAGGTGTGAGCCACCTCACCCAGCCACAATTTCTCGTGATAGGATCAGCCTGTGCATTGTTTTATAGCCTGAGTTTTCCACTTGACCCACCTCCCGGAGCATCAGTGCGCATCTTTAAACTTTTCTTTCCAGGCCCTTCTTACTGAGCTCCTGCTTTCCCTTAGAGGAGCTTCCAAAGTGCGTTTGATCTTGTTGTTGCCCTCCTGCAGGGATTCCAAGTTCTCTCTGAGAGACACGAGGCTGCCACCACCACCCCTGCCACCAAAGCTCTGCAGAATCTCCAGGCTTGGGTCCTTTTGGGAAGCTGTTTCCCAGAAAAAGCAGTCCCAGCTGGGCATGGTGGCTCACGCCTGTAATCCCAGCACTTTGGGAGCCTGAGGTGGGTGGATCACTTGAGGTCAGGGGTTTGAGACCAGCCTGGCCAACATGGTGAAACCCCGTCTCTACTAAAAATGCAAAAATTAGCTGGGTGTGGTGGTGTGTGCCTGAAATCCCAGCTACTCGGGATGCTGAGGCAGGAGAGTCAGTTGAACCCGGGAGGCAGAGGTTGCAGTGAGCTGAGATCGTGCCACTGTACTCCAGCCTGGGCGACAGAGTGAGACTCTGTCTCAAAAAAAAAAAAAAAAAAAAAGCAGTCACCTTTGGATAGAAAACTCATCCTTGCTGAATTTACCTCCCCTCTCCCACTCTGCAGCCCTCCTCAGCCCCTCTGTGGAGGGAAGACCCATCTGCTGCATGTGCGAGCCCTTGCTCCAGTCGGCCTTTGCTCTTGCCTGTGGTCAGCAGTGCCTGGCTCAGATCCAAGGACTGGACACCTCCTGGGGGGTAGAAGGCAGAGTCCCAGCCACATTCCCACCAGGGCTTTAGTCTTCAGGGCTGTCTCAACGCTTTGAGGAGTTAAGGAAGGTTTGGCAGCCTCTGAAACATTCTCTTTTAGCTGGAAAAATGATGTATTGTGGTATTCTCTTTTCCACCCCACCCCTGCCTTTTCTGCCCCCACCCTTGCCTGGTTAAAAAACCCCAGAAATGTTGACTTAAGCTGCATTTATCTCTAGAAGTCGTTGCCGTCCTGGAATGGGGCCCTGCACAGCTGCCTTCAGTCTGGGCCCAAGTTAGGGGAGCGCCTGCTTTGATGTGTGAGCGCAACATTCTGCTTTCTATATTCAGAAAGGAGCCGGCCTTGAATCTGTTCCAGTGTGGGCAAGCGATTACAAATGCCCTGTCTTTAGCACAGAGAGGCACTCATGGTCCTGGTCTCCCTGTGGGTCTGTGGTCCTGGCACGTGGTGGCTGCAGGGGATGGTGGTCGTGCTGGTGTTCCCTGGGGTGGCTACTGTCCCCAAGGAGAGGGAAGAATGTCCCGAGGTGTACAGTGTGGGAGCCTGCCGGAAGCCTCACTATGGTACCTTAATCCTCGAAAGAGCCTGCGAGCCCGTTTTAGAGATAAAGGGAGCAGTTCCAAAGAGAAATCAAAAACTAGAACTGGCCAGGGACCTTGGTAGCCTTCTGGCATTGCGCACTGTTGGCGATGGCAGCTGTGGCTCACAGGGTGTCTCATGTTTGAGACCGTGCAGGACGGGGCTCATACCCTTGACTTTTGTCATTGAGACTGTGGCTAGGCTGGGTCTCACTGGGAGTCCTACCTCCTTATCACACAAGAGGGCTGTGGGTGGGGGATTTCTTACCCTAGCAGGATACACCTGCCCTGTCAGGATCAGACTTGCTGGGATGGTGTCAGGGAATACCCACAGCAGCGTATGTGCCCCTGGATTTGTAGTGTCACCACCAAGAAGGCAGTGTGTAGACAGAGCCCACTACTCCCGCCTCTCCATGGCTCAGAGTGATGAAGGATGGCCTCGCTTCCTTTTTCTCCCCACTATTAGGCCTCAGCTCTCCAGACAGGATTCTCCCTACAGCACTCTTCAGGGAGCCTCTGCAAAGCCCTGGACCCCCATGTTGCTGAGCCCCATGGAGAACAAACATTTCATTTTCCCCGCTGGACGTCTCTGGAGCGTCTGTGTCAGTGGCCACACTCCCCATCCGGATGCTTTCTTTCTTTCTTTTTTTTTTTTTTGAGACGGAGTCTCACTGTGTCGCCCAGGCTATAATGCAGTGGCACGATCTCGGCTCACTGCAACCTCTGACCCCCCGGGTTCAAGCGATTCTCCTGCCTCAGCCACCGAGTAGCTGGGATTACAGGCGCCTGCCACTGTGCCTGGCTCATTTTTGTGTTTTTAGTAGAGATGGGGTTTTACCATCTTGGCTAGGCTGGCCTTGAACTCCTGACCTTGTAATCCACCCACCTTGGCCTCCCAGAGTGCTGAGATTACAGGCGTGAGCGTCTGCTCCCATCGGGACACTTTCTACTTGCTCTCATAAACCACATTCTCTTTCACTTTCCCAGTCTGTAAAGTGGCCTGTTGTAATTGGAGGACTCTAAAGATACCTCCCTCCAACTCTTGAGAGTTTTTTTAATCTTATATACCATTTGTCATATTCATGCATCTCATATTTTCTTGGGAATTGCCATGGTTCTGATGCTGGGGTGGGCACAGGGAAAAAGAAACAGAGCAGACCCCTAATTGGGAAGACATAGATGTACGTCAGTTGTTACCACAGGGTGTACCATGTACCACAGTTGAGGTGTATCAGGAATTAGGAAAGAATTGAAGAGAAACAACCACTTTGCCTGTACGATCCAGGGAGATTCACAAAGAGGATGACCTTTGCAGGTATGGAATGCAGGCAGGGCATGCCATGCTCTGGGTATGGGGCATGGGTGAGTAGGGCATATTCAAGGGGTGGAAGTGCGTTCCTCCTGGCTAGTGTGTGCAAGAGAAAGCCACGGGTGCTGTGTGTGATGGGTCATGAGATGGGGGAACGTCAGCTTCCTTTCCTGAGCCTGGCTCCTTTGCTGGGTGACAGTGAGCATCCCAGGAGCCACGTGACTGGAGGATACAGAAAGATAAGAAAGGGGCTGGAGGATGCCCTGGGAGAGGCAGAGTCTGGAGAGGAAGGAGGGTAGAGAATGGGCTTCTGGACTCCCCAGCTAAGAAATGAGAGAAGTCTGGACTTGGATGTGGCTCTAGGGATGGAGAGTAGGGGTCTTCGGGTATCTAGGAGGTAGATGAGTAAGACTCTACTATAGATTTAGAGGAAGGGGTATGCAGCAGGGAAGCTTCAAGAATGGCTGAGGGTTGGACATGAAGGCCTGCTCTGTCACTCTTGTCATTGACTTTGCCTTGACCTAGGACCTCTTAGCAACCCAAGAGTGAGCAGGATGAGGGTCGTGGCATTGCCACGCCTGGCCTCTGCCACTTTAAGTGGATACCTTGATGAACATTCCCAGAGTCCAGGCTTTGGGGTTGCTAGAGCAGGCAGACAGGAGATTCACATTTCTCTGCAGGCTTCACAATAAGACACAGTCCTGAAGTGGCCATACTGTGGCCTTGGAATGCTGTACCAAGCTCCAGGAATGGGCTACCATGAGGATAGGTTGAGTCAGGAAGTGCTGGCCGCAGTGTGCAGAGCTGGCCCGGAAGAAGTGCCAGATCAAGCTGAGACCATTCAAGTGTTGCCGGTGGCTCAAGCCTGTAATCCCAGCACTTTGGGAGGCCAAGGCGGGTGGATCACAAGGTCAAGAGATCGAGACCATCCTGGTCAACACGGTGAAACCCCGTCTCTACTAAAAAATACAAAAAATCAGCTGGGCATGGTGGCGCTTGCCTGTAATCCCAGCGACTCAGGAGGCTGAGGCAGGAGAATTGCCTGAACCCAGGAGGTGGAGGTTGCGGTGAGCCGAGATCGCGCCATTGCACTCCAGCCTGGGTAACAAGAGCGAAACTCCGTCCCCCCCCCCAAAAAAAAAAAAAAAAAGAAAGAAAATGGATTTGAAAACTTTCTCCCCTGAACATCGTTGGGTTTTAGGATTTGGAAAAGTGAAGTAAGCTTTGACAGCTTCATGGAGGACGGGGCTGCTGGCACCTGATTGATCCTTCAGTCCTGGCTCTGCTCTTTGCTGAGTGCTTGGGTACACACAGTGCCTTGTGTCTGCAGCCTGGATCCTCTTTGGCAAGATGGGGTGCTGCCCCTAGCATCCAGAGCTGCTCCAGGGCGCTTTGCATGGTGTTCGCCACCCTGTGAATGCTTTGATTCTGCACCAGGCAGAAGAATATTTCTTTTGATCTTGCCCCCAAATCAGGTTTTCGTAATCATTGCTTGCTTAGGTAGCTCCAGTGAAAAGCAGCTGTCATCAGGCAACTGAAGTTGTATGAGACGGAAATGGGCAGATGGGCGTGTAGGCCTGCTCTGAGCCTCAGCTCTCCTCCCTCTGCATCTCTTGATTGTGAATTGAGGCTGCAAGCCTCCGACCCACAGACACCAAAGGACTCCCTTGCAGGCGTGATCCCATGACCAAACAGCAAATCCTCCTGAATGTCGCCTGAGAGAGTGGCCTGGGGGGCGCCGGCTTCCTCCTGTCTGAAGTGTGAGGCTCATCCTCTGTTAAAACCAGGATCAAGTCATGTGGGTGTTACTTACTAAAAACTGATACGGCCCATCAGAAGAGTGAGGGTGGCATTGGAGGCAGTCAGAAAGTTGTTCCAGGCCCTGAGCTGCCGTCTTGTTAAGTGTTCGTGACTTTTCTAATTTGATGGGAATCAGAGGAATTGGCTCAAGTTGTGTGTCGTCGCGTACACGTTTGCAGAAATCAGCCCACATGAGTGTCCCAATGGTGGCCTTAAGAGTTAAGTAGTGTCACCCCTGGGACAGTGAAAAGTGGTGCTGAGAGTTGACTATACTTGTCTCAGGTCCTCAGGGACCCCCAGCCCCTACTTGGCACACAAACCTTGGGCCTCTTCTGCTTTCCAGGAGGAAGGGTACTCCCAACATCCCACTGGATGGGGTGTCCTGTGCATGCAGATGGGTCTGGAAGGTGGGTGACTTGTTTATATTACTGCAGTTACTGTATCTTCTTTTTTTTTTTCTTTATTTCTTTAAGAGGGATTCTTGCTCTGTTGCCCAGGCTGGAGTGCAGTGGCCCAATCTTGGCTCTCTGCAACCTCTGCCTCCAGGGTTCAAGCAGCTCCCTGCCTCAGCCTCCCGAGTAGCTGGGACTGCAGGTGCCCGCCACCACACCCAGCTAATTTTTGTATTTTTCGTAAAGATGGGGTTTCACCATGTTGGCCAGGATGGTCTCAATCTCTTGACCTCGTGATCTGCCTGCCTCAGCCTCGCAAAGAGCTGAGGATACAGTCGTGAGCCACCATGCCCAGCCTCGGAGCTGTGCGTCTTAATCTCTTTTCACTCTCCTCTATTTGTGATCAGTATCTCCACCCCTCTTTGGTGACCCCCGCCCACTTAACCAACATGCATGCAATGATTCATGCCCCTGCCCTGCATTCCTTCCCCAAACCTGTGGATCTTTGGACTTTAATTCCCACCTGTGGGGACTACAACCTTGGCTGTTCTTCTGCTGGTGGATTCCCTGAGATGTGAACCTAGAAGAGGGCTCCAACCCCATAGTCTCCCTGGGACCCTGAGTCACCAAATTTGACACACCCAGCGTGAGCAGCAGTGTGTGTGTGTGGACCTTGCTATAGTGAGGGTTTGATCCTATTCTTCTTACAAAGTTCTTGCTGACACCCTTTTCCAAGTTACGTCTCAGTCAAGCCCCTCTTCCCAGATGTGTTCTTTTGCCTGTCTCCTGACATGAGTAGGTTGCCTGAATGGCACTCAGTCAAACCTGGTGAGTTTCCATCTGTTTCTTCCTTGGGCAGAACCTTCCTCTCCATTGCCAGGAAGAGGTGGGGCTGCAACTTTATTTTGCCTCTCTGTAGAGCCTGCAATTGCACTTGTGCCAAGTCCGGGAGAGCACCTGCTGACTTTTAAGTATTTGATAAACAGAACCAAACTGTGAGAGAGAATGAGGCTGGACTGAAGAAAGGCAATCTTCCTCACATGCACACGCTCCTGTGTGCCTGGCCCACTGGGCATTCTCACTACCTTCCTCAGCCCTTGGCTGGAAGAGGAGGACTTGTGCATGCTCACGCTCTTCCCTTTAAGGCTTAAAGGCATGTCCGCAGAGGCTTTTTAGATTACACATGCAAGACTCCTTTCTTTGGGAAGTGCTGCAAGACAGAGCTGCCAGGGATTCCCAGGGGAGGGAAAGGTTGTGGATGACTAGGGGAAAAGGGAGGTATTCATACAAAAGGGGCAGATGGGACAGTCTTTGACTTGGGTCTTTTTTCCCTGTGGGGACAGGGACCCTTACAAAGGTGCACCCTCATGGCCCGTGTCTCTGGCCACTTTCAGCCATTTGGGCTAGGAGACCAGCATCCACGTGCACACTCCCTGTAAGCAAATGATTCTCCTGCGTTTTACGGTGATGTTCTCGGCACTGGCGTTGACCTTGGGAGTGATGACGCTCTTGGGGTCAACAGCTCTCAAACTCTATGCCTCTGGCTCCAGGATTCCAAGTTGGTTCTTAAGGAGAAGCCCCATCCTCTCTCCATCCACTCCTGCCAGAACCCTCCACAGCCCCAGCCCCACCCTGATCTTTTTCTGTTTTTCATATTAGGTTTCTGCATAAAGATTTGCATGAAGATCGAGTTCTGCTATTGAAAGTTGGGCACTCCAGCCCTGTACCGTTGATTCTGGGACTTTACATCATTAAAATGGTGTTGAAATGTTGACAAACAAGATACTTGATGTTAAACATGCATTCAGTTGCATATGAATCGTGTCTTAGTCTCTTTGTAAGTCCAAGGACGGGATGCAGTTGTATTTCGTTACTGTTATCTAAGATGTTGTGGAGTGCAGGGCTTGTGAGGTAGAAGGCATAGATGTCAGACTAGTGGGTGTGTTCCTTACTGAAATTTTTTAACATAGCACAGATTGCAGAGGATATTTTAGGTAACATCCAACTATTTCTTGAAAAATAGGATTCATATAATGGCAACTTGTGCTGTTACATAAGAAAAGTGAGCTTTAAGAGGTCTGCAGATTAGCTCAGTTTATCTTGCTGATCGGAGCAATTCTGACCGACTTTGTGAATGAAAGCTGGTTTCCACAACACTGCTTTCCCCCTGCGGACACTGTGCTGGATGGGGACACACGTCAGGCTGAGTGAAGCTGAGACCACCTCGGCTCCTTGCCTCATGGCAGCCATATTCGTAGAGCCTCATTCTCTGTCGGGGAGGCCTGGTGTGGAGGGCCGTGAACCAGGGTAGGAGACAGGGTGGCCACTCTGCTGTGTGAGCCAGGGGTGTGATTAGAGCACGTCACGGAGAGGGGGCCAAGGTCAAGGCCAGTAAAGGGTGCACACCCAATGACAGTTGCTCTGGCTGGAATTGGGAGCGCAGGTTTAAATCCTCAGGGGCCGAGAGACTGATGCAAAGTGCAGGGAAAGCCGTTGACCCCAGGAGCTGGGAAAGCAGGCTTCTGCGGACAGATGGAGGGCGTCCCCAGCAAATGTCCTGTGCGCGCCGTGCCTGCACCTGCCTGTCATGGATGCAGGGGGACCCCCTCCAGTTGATGGGGCCCAGGTGGAGTGGACAACTATCCCCAGGAAGTTTTCTTCCACATACCAAGAGCCACAGTTGTGTTCAGTGTTTTATATGTGCGTAGTGATGATTTCCTAACAAGGAAAATGTACCCTTGGACATCGTGGACTTTCAGACTCCACCATGGGAAATAGAATTAACTTAGGATTCATGGTGGTGACAGTCTATGGAAAGTTACACTATGAAAATTCAGTAGTATTTATTTTTATCAGTGTGAATGTGAGCTAATTTGTGATCTGGGATATATTCTCACTGAAATTAGGCCAAATGGTTAGCAAAATAGTTGATTGATTGTGGGAATTCTGCCAGTATATCAGCGGCTGTCCTTCATTGGTGGCAACAATGCCCATACACTGCCTCTGAACTCGTAGCAGGTCCGGTGAGTCTGGGATTCTGCTGGGCCCCTGACTAGGGTGAGGCAGAAGGAAAATCGGCAGGGGAGCCACGGAGTGATGGGCACTCTGGGTGCTTTCCTGAAGGTGGGCAGAGGCTGCAAGGAAACCATCTTTCTCTTAGTATTGGAGGTTCATTCTTAATTCCTGTACATGTAAGATATCGCTCTCTTGTTAATAAGTCTGAGGATTCCGGTAGGTCACCTGGGGAGTGAAGGCAGAATGTCACTTTCTGGGAAGCTCATCAAAGAAAACCAGAGGCTGTGTGCTCGCCAGGCAGCCTCTGTAGGACTCAGGACCCAGTCTCCATCTCCTCCCTGCCTCACTGAGCATCGGCAGTGCTGGACACTGCAGATACAGAGCTGAATGGGATGGCACAGCTCCGTGCAGAGGCCAGGACAGGGCTGGCATGGCTAATGGCTGTTGTTATCAGAGCTCACCCTTGCTGAGTGCTGCTCAAGAGCCTCACAACCTTCTGAGCACGCAGCTTGCATTAATATATTTCATCTTTACCACACTCTGAGGGGTCAGAGGGCTAGGTGGTGAAGCCAGGAGTCGGAGGTTGGTCGCTGGCTGTGATGCTCCTTCTGCCGATGTGCCGAGCTCAGTGTTGGCAGGGACTGGACTGACAGAGCAGGAGGTTGAGAGCACCATGGGTGTGTCCATGGCAGAGTGCCTGGTGCAGGAGTCAGGATGCAGAGAAGGGTGGAGAGCAGACTGGGAGTGAGTTCGCTGGCTATGACATCGCTTGATTTGTGGAAGGCAGGTGAGGTTGTCTCCTGGGAGTGGGCAATTCTCTGGGGAGTAGAAGTGTTGAGACCTGGGACAGCTTGGAGGAGCCTCCCCTAGCAATGGATGGTTGCTGGGGTGGGCAGGGTGGTGTGCTCAGTGATGTGTGGATGCCACTCTGGTAGGGCCTCTGTGATTTCAGAGGCGTGCACATCAGTGGGGGCATGGACATGGGTCACAGGCGAGGGAGACAGCATGTGCTGTGCATCTAGATAGGTTAGGAGAGGAAGCACAGTGGATCCGTGTTGCTCTTGATGTTTTAAGTTTGGTGCTTTGACATTAGAATTTCTCACGACATGCCCTCAACTACCACCAAACTTTGAAAGCCTCGAGCTCTTGAGGTGTGGCAGCCAGGCGTCTCCCTTCTCTCGAAGCTGCTCCAGCTCCCTTGCTCCTGTTCTTCGCTGCATGTATCCAGCCCTTCCCTCAGCACAGTGGAGTCGGACCCAATGCATGTTTAACTTTCTACCAGAAGCTATGTGAATTTAGATGTCACTTTCATGTGTTTGTCGTGAGGAGGGACTTCACAGGAGGCCCTGCACGTCACCTTCTGACCTGCAGTGCAGGTAATGGCCTCCTCAGAAGCCACACTCAGATCCGTCTAGGTGGGCAGCTTTCGTTTTTTGAGATGGAGTCCCGCTCTGTCACCCAGGCTGGAGTGCAGTGGCACGATCTCAGCTCACTACAACCTCCGCCTTCTGAGTTCAAGCGATTCTCCTGCCTCAGCCTCCTGAATAGCTAGGACTACAGACATGTGCCACCATGCCTGGCTAATTTTTGTATTTTTAGTAGAGACAGGTTTCACCATGTTGGTCAGGCTGGTCTCGAACTCCTGACCTTGTGATCCAGGTGGGCAGCTTTCTTTCGGCCTGGAACCCTGCATTAGAGGATGGTCTGACCACAGCATCGGTTTTATTCCAGTGACCCGCACACAGGAGAGAGTGTCTCCTCTCTCCTTAGATGCTGTGTGCCCCAGGCGTTGGAGCCTGCCTCTGTCCCCAGACGCTTTGCAGTAAACCTGAGTGTATGTGTGAGCCTTGGTCTGGTCGCCACTGCTTTCTAAATATGCCCTTGTTAACCATGTCGTTTCTAGCCTGTGAATATTCTTATTTTTTATTAATTAAGATCAGACTCATAGCATATAAATTTACCATTCTAATCATTTTTAAGTATACAATGCATTGATTTTTAGTACATTCCCAAGGTTGTGCAGCTGTTGCTGTTATGTGGTTCCAGAACATCTTCATCACCCCACAAGAAGCCCTGTGCTCATTAGCAGTCATTCCCAGTTCCTCCCTTCCTCAGCCCCTGGCAACTGGGAAGCTGCTTTCCTTCTCTCTCTGTTTCCCCATTCTGGACATCTCACTCAATGGTACTGTGCAATGCACGGTCTTCTGTGATTTGCTTCTTTCACTCAGCCTAAGTGTTCAGGCTTCATCTGTGTGGACATGCCACACTCTGCTTACTCATTTATCAGCTGCTGTGCATTTGGACTCCTCCCACTTTTCGTCTAGTATGAATAATGCTGCTTGTGAACATTCTTGCCTGTGTTTTGGCCTTAGGATATTCTTTTTTTCTTTTTTCTTTTTTTTGAGACACAGTCTCACTGTGTCGCCAGGCTCCAGGCTGGAGTGCAGTGGTGTGATTTCGGCTCACGGCAACCTCCGCCTCCCAGGTTCAAGCAATTCTCCTGCCTCAGCCTCCCGAGTAGCTAGGAATACAGGCGCGTGCCACCACACCTGGTTATTTTTTGTATTTTTAGTAGAGATGGGGTTTCACCATGTTGGCCAGGATGGTCTTGATCTCTTGACCTCATGATCCTCCCGTCTTGGCCTCCCAAAGTGCTGGGATTATAGGCGTGAGCCACCACACCTGGCCCGGCCTTAGGATATTCTTACACCTCTGATCTTTCACACTACTTTTGGAAATTTCCACATCTTTTCCCATCCTTCTAATTGGCTTCCCATTCTGGAATTTTCTTCTGCCTTTAGGGAGTCCCAGATAGGAGTGGCACTAAACATCCTGCCAGCCTCCTGTCCCTCTTGCTATGTTCAGAGATAACTCGGGAAACTCAGCAACTCTTTTCTTATTAGCTACACGGTGGTCCCTCGAAAGATATGGGTTTGAACTGTGCGAGTCCATTATATGCAGATTTTTTTCAGCCAACACACAGATTGAAAATGCAGTGTTTTTAGGATGAGAAACCTGTGTATATGGAGAGCCCACTTTTTCTATACTCACATTCCTCAAGGCCGACTGCAGGATTTGAGTATGCACAGATTTGGTTCACTCATGAGGGGTGGAGGGGGATTGGGGGGTGCTGGTGTCTTGGAACCAATCAGCCGCATATACTAAGGGGCAACTGGCCGGCCTCCTGCACAAAATTACAACCCTTCAGGGTGAAAAGGCTTGGGGCCTTTCAAAACACTCTGAGCCACAGCGCTGCCTTCTGGCCAAATATCAGCAAAGCTTCAAAGACCTCGTTGTTTCAAAAGAAGTTAATACTAACAGCCTGAACAGGCTCCATGTAATCAAGACCCGTTAACAGGGAACGTGTGGAAGATGCGAGCGTTCTGAGTGAGACTGCCTGCTCAGCGGCTGCCAGCTACATAAACAGGATGGGAAAACCAGTGGGTGCCCGTTGTGGCAGCCCGTTTACAAAGCTGTCATCTGCATGGAGAAAATTCGCCCTCAGCCACCAAAAACAAAACAAAACAACAAAAAACCCCAACCCCACCCAAATCAAACCCAACCCAGAGCCACATGAAAGGAAACACTCCTTTTGAACGTGTAACTAATCCTGCTGCTTCTGTTGGAAATGGATAAAGGTACCTTGGCTGTTGCTTTTCTTGCACAGTGCTGTGATACACTGGTCTGATTTTAAGATTTGTAACCTGTAGGAGGCTGGGACCCCCTGGCCATTTCTAGACATGGAGTTAGCCACAGTTTGGCAAGAACCTGGTTGCTCAGGAGAGAGACACACACATTCATTGCATTGTGTTCACTGCTCCTAATCTCTTTTCTTTTGATGTGTAGTCTTTAAAGCAAACTATTTTGTGGTAAATTAGTCACTGCCTTTACTGCAGCAATCTTGTCATTTGCAGAGTGGTAACAATAATTTCGGTTCTCTTGATAGGAAGGTGGGTTAGCCAATACCCTTTAAAGAATACCAAATTTAATAGAACTTCTTGCACAATAAGTGCATTATGTCTCATCGTAAAAGAGATTCTTTCTCCCAAGGGTGTGCTGAGTTTTATCTTAACCTCCTGTAAGCGACATATGCCGTCGTGGCCATCTCAGGTGATTTATTGAAGACTTGTTACCCTCTGCCTGCACTTACAGCCCAGGTATATCCTGTCTCCCCTGGATGGCTGATTGGTGATTTTAAAAGGGTTTCCATTGTGCCGTGGGAACCTGAAGACATCAAAATGGGCTGTTGCTTGTTTGCTGTGGCATGCTGTGTTCATTTAAAGAGTAAAAGTGTGTGTTTGGTACTGTGGTCCATGCTGAGCCAAAGCAGAGAGTAAGCCACTGGCTGAAGCCCACCTACATTGAATGTAATGAGGTCTGAGATGAAAAGGATCTGCTACACTGAACACAGAACGTGGAGGGCTGGGCTAACCACACAAAATATGCTGTGTGCAGTGAACACTCACTCTGTACTCTCAGCCACATCCCGCATAAAAGACAGAGACAGCTCCCAGGAGATGGAGCATGTGTGCAGAGATTTTCTGCCTGGTTAGTTTGAAGAAAGCAAAAGGAGGCTGAAACTGTGCTTTGTAAGCCACGTGGGTTGGTGTTGGCTCCTGGACATCAGTTCAGAATGCTCAGCAGTGAATGCAGAAGCCTGGTGAGGGACTCCCAGGAAGAGCTCCTTACCCCACCTCCTCGGCCTCCTCCTCCTTCAAATTTCACTCAACCTGAGTGCACCAAGCCCCACCCTCGTGTTTACATTGCCCTGGCCTTTTTGGCGGAATCAAAGTCCCTGCATAGGCAAGGAGATCTTTTACCTTGTACACTAGCGGGAAGCCAGGTGCTGGAAAGGAGGTGGCACACACACCCGCTCCCTGGCATGCCACTGTCCTGCTGTGAAGGGCTGCGTCAAAGAAAACTGGGCTCAGAGGTGCAGACCGAGAGAGCCACTGGGCTGTCGTGAAGGAAGGTAAGCAGGGAGCATTTGTATGTTAGTGTGTGTGTGTCTGTGTGTGTGTGCAACGTGTGTGTGTGTGTGCACGTGCGTGTGTGTGCATGCATGTGTGTTTGCCTGTGTGTGTGGTGCGTGTGTGTGCATGTGTGCATCTGTGTGGCTTCCGTAAGGCTACAAAGACCTGAAACTGAGCTGTGTGCGTGGTGAGACTTACCTATCGCCAAGACTTCCAGAGGGAAAGAGCTGGTGCTAGCCAGGAGGAGAGGGCATCATGGAATGGAATGATCAGCAGAATGGATGCTTTAACCGGGCAAGAAGGAATGTTGCTCAGGACTCGTCCAGGAATGCCTTTATTGGTTTGCAGGCTGCAGGAGTTTTAACTTACCGACTTCTTTTTGGGGAAGAGTTCAGTGATGGTCTGACATGGTGTCTGCGAGCTGCCTCCGTGGCTGGCTGGCTTGGGTGGCCTCAGATAGCCAACAGGACCTCCTCTTTTCCTCTGAGCTTGGGCCCCAGTGTTTTCACAGTTAGGAGCACCCAAAAGGGAACTGGGCTGCCTGGTCAGAGGTCTGAGATAGGTGCCCGCTGAATGCCAATCCTGCACTGGTGTGCTAGTGTGAGAGATCTGCCTGGGGAGCCACCCTGGCCTGCTGCACTGTCAGTGCGGCTGTGGGGGCACCTTGGCGGTGTCTGGGACACGCCTGACACAGCCCCACTCATAGCCCAGCGCTCCTTTATCGCCACATTCCGGAACCTCGCCCAGGAGACCGTGGGAGCGCTTGGAATCTGGCCCATCTCCTGAGTCGCTGCTGCTTCACAGTGGGACGCCTTCCCTTCCCGGAGAGGCGGTTTGTGGCTGGGCAGGCATTTCTGTGTGGAAGATTCTGCTCCAGTTCTTGCTTTTGTTACTTGTTTCTGCTCTGCATTTCTCCAAGAATTTGCAGTCTGCCTGGTTTTTAGAAAGTGTGAGTAAGGAGCTCAGCTTTATTCCACAGGGAGGGGTTTTCCAGAGCCCTTGGGCAGTCTCAGCAAGGTGTCCTGGTGCTGCCCCGGCAGCCTCCCCTCCTGGGAGCTCAGAGGGTGATTTGGGTTTGGGGCCTGGGAAGGGACTGGTTTGGGGCTTGGGAAGGAGTTCACTTTCAAGGTGAAACTGATGCACCAAGGGAAGCATGCCTTAGAATGTAGTTATGCTGCCTAAGGAGAGAAAGAGTTGTCCCTACAGAGTAGAGTTTATTACTGTCTTTTTTTTTTATATTAAAAAAAGTCAGAGGAAAAGAGCACATTTCATTCTATCCTGAAATATGTGAAAGTCATAGAGTCTCTGACTTAGTAGACGAAAAGCAGTGTTCTCAAAGACCCAAGTGTAGTCCTCATTTCTTAGCTCTTGATTTTTCTCTGGAAAAGAAAATGATTTCATAAAACTCCAAAAATCATTAATTAGCAGAGTCAGAATTCTATTGCATTAAAATTAAAGCAAACCTTGTTTTAGTGAGAGGTTATGCATGTTCTAATTATAAATGTCCACATGGAAAAAAAGAGTGATTTTTGCATATGCGATGGGTAAGGTAACACAAGTCCCCTTAAGAAGAAACCTCTTGGCTCCAACATCGCCTCCTGACTTTGGGAAGGTCTTTCTGCGCCTATCAGGCCTCCAGGGAGCTGGTACCCTTGGGACACCACCAGGGCTTCTTGTACCCCCCTCCCTGGCCGAATAAGTGAGAATGCTCCCTATCTCATTGTTAACCCCTTGCAACCCTGCCTCGTGCTCTGGGCCACAGCCTAGTTTTCAGCCCCCCTGGTTTGGTGATGGACTCTTCCATGCTCGGGAGCCTGAAATCCAGGCACTCCATCAGCACCCGTCCTCACCAACACTGAAACCCCCACTGGCTGTTCCACATTGTGCAGCCCCAGACCCATCAACCGAATGGTCTGCTGGAAAACTCACAAGTCCAGCCCCGGTGCCATGGCTCGTCCATCAGTTGACTAAGCAAATCCAGGAGAAGTGTTCTCTCACTGCTGAGAGGAGGTGCAGTGATGTAGTGATGAGAACCCTGGGTGCGCATGGCGGGACCTGCCAGATCACCCTTACCCCTGTCACTGTGAAAGCTGGGCGTGCTCTGATCCCTTGTAGCCCCCTAGCCTCGTGGCTTCAGCAGAGGAGAATCCATGCCCCTTCTGGGTTTGCTTTGAGCCTCAAATGAGGCAGTAGGTACAAAGTGCACTGGAGACAGTGCTTGCCCATTTAGCTTGTTAGTGCTGCTGTTACCATCATTGCTGTCAGTCACCAAAGACACAGAAAAAGTGTGGATGGGAAAACAGTTTTACAGCTGGTGAGAGCCTGAGCCGGCAGCTTAGCCATAAAGTCGCACGGTGTGGACGGTTAGCAAAATTGGTGCCTGGGACAATTTGAGTCATATCAAAAAATGACTTACGGAACTTTTGAATATGCTTTTTAAAACCACCTTTTGCCATAGCTTTACATTAGAGAACAATGCCTTAGTGTAATTCCCGAGGCGGGAAGTCAGTGGACCTGTGTTCTGTGTACTCGCTGATTAGATGTTCATGGAGCACTCCTCTGTTTCTCAGCTCTGCACCCAGAGGACCTACACATGAATCACATGTGAGTTCTGGGAATTCTTCACTTGACCAGGGAGGGGTAAAGCACAGAATGGAGGGTTTGACCAATGTCTGCTGTGTGCCATGCCTTTCTTGTTGAATCCTAGTGATCCCTGGAACTGATATCAGCAAACACCCCCTTCTACAGGCTGCTTCTCTACAGACAAGGGAAGTGAGGCACAGAGAGGCTGAGTGATTCATCTGAAGTTAACACAGCTATGATCAAGCCAGGACTCAAGCCTGGATGATGCCAGAGCTTCTAAAAGGGGAGGGAAGATGTGCACATGAATCACTCCAATGGAAATGTCAAAAGCTGCTTTATGCGAAAATGAGGTGTAAAGGGAATCCCAGGGAGAGAGAGTTTTCTTTGTCTTGTGGGAGTTAGGAAGAGGAGGGAAGGCCTTTGAAGGGAGAAGAGGGCAAGGGGGAGAGGGAGAAGGAGGAAGGAGGGGTGGGTGAAGAGGAGGAAAAGGAAGAAGAGGAAAGGGAGGAGGGAGAAGAGGAAAGGGAGGAAGGGGAAGAGAAGGAAAGGGAGGAGGGGTAAGAGGAGGAAGAAGAGGGAGAAGAGGAAGGAGGAGGAAGAGAAAGGGAGGAGGAGGAAGAGAAAGAAAGGGAGGAGGGGGAAGAGAAGGAAAGGGAGGAGGAGGAAGAGAAGGAAAGGGAGGAGGAGGAAGAGGAGGAAAGGGAGGAGGAGGAAGAGGAGGAAAGGGAGGAGGGGAAGAGGAGGAAAGGGAGGAGGAGGAAGAGAAGGAAAGGGAGGAGAAGGAAGAGGAGGAAAGGGAGGAGGGGGAAGAGGAGGAAAGGGAGGAGGGGAAGAGGAGGAAAGGGAGGAGGGGAAGAGGAGGAAAGGGAGGAGGGGGAAGAGGAGGAAAGGGAGGAGGGGGAAGAGAAGGAAAGGGAGGAGAAGGAAGGAGGGGGAAGAGGAGGAAAGGGAGGAGGGGGAAGAGGAGGAAAGGGAGGAGGGGGAAGAGAAGGAAATCGAGGAGGGGGAAGAGGAGGAAAGGGAGGAGAAGGGAGGAGGGGGAAGAGAAGGAAAGCGAGGAGGGGGAAGAGGAGGAAGGGAGGAGGGGGAAGAGGGGGAAGAGGAGGAAGGGAGGAGGGGGAAGAGGGGAGGAAGGAAAGAGATCAAGAGGAGCCAGCTCAGGTTGGGGCCTAGTTTGCTGTTCATCTCATTTCTGCCTTGACCTCACGATGGTTGTTTTAATTCAGGTGCAATTTAAATGCAGTAAAATTTGCCCTATTTAGTGTACAGTTGTCTGAGTTTGATACACCGTATGCCGTGACACTCCCACCACTATCAAGACGCAAATATTTCTATTGCCCAAATCATTCCTTCCACCATTTGCAGCCTCCACTCTTCTCCTGGCCCTGACCACACCCATCTGTGTCCAGACACAGTGTCTCCACCCCAGAATGTCACCTATGTGGAGCGATACAGTTGAGCCCTTTGAGTCTGGCAGTGTTCACTCAGTGTGGTCTTTGAGACCCCTCCAGGTGGCTGCCTGCAGATGAGCGCTTGTTCTTGAAAGCGAAGCTTCTCCATCTTCTCCATGTCAGAGCCTTATCATGGGGACTTGTGGCTGCTGACATTATCCATTACCTCTGCTTATTGAGACTGTTTGGGGTGAACTGATAGAGCTGGGCAGCCCCAAGTGAGTCATTTGAGGGTGACCTAGAGACAGGACAGTTTCTGGCTGTGTCTGGAGAAGCCACCTGTTTCCCATGGTGCTCCAGGTGCAGGCAGGACCTCTCACATATCCAGGGCTCCTGACCCCAGTGGGGCTGCTGGTACCACGGGCGTGAGGGGGAACTGAAGAGTCCATGCTGAGAACAGCACCAGATCCCTTAACCGTGAGGATAGAAATGCACTTCCTGCAAAAAACAGAACATAGAACTTTGACCATCACTGTAGTGGCTGTGACAGTCTGTCCCCGAAAATGAATGAATCATTTTAGGAGCTAGGGAGGAAAGCACAAAGTGCTTAATCGTCTCTGGAAAGTGAGTGAGGTGTATATGAGTGTGAGAGAATGTGTGTGTGTGTGTGTGTGTGTGTGTGTGTTGCTCTAGATATTTCCTCTGTGAAATATAGAGGCGATTGATTAGGATTAGAATTTCATCATTTTTAAGGAACGGAAAGCGTGGGTTTTGGAGTTGGAGAGAGGCCAGTTTAAATTTCAGGTGTTCCATTCTGTAGGCTTGTAAAAAAAAAATCTTAAATGTTGGTGCAGACTCTCTCAGCCTCTGATTTCTCATCTGTAAAACGGACTTTGTTTCCTGCTTCACAGGAATGCTTTGGGAACCGAGTGGGATTCCCGGGGCCTGACAGTGTGCTGAGTGCACAGGAGGAGCTTGCTTGCATGATGGGCTTGTCCTTAGGAGGTCAGTTGAGTTGTGGGAGAGAGGTGTTTCCAGAATGCTCCCTGTTCTTCTGGTGATGAAGGCGGCAATTCCCACGGCCTCACCTGGTTCACCTGAGGGTGGCCGCTTCAGCATCGGCCATGCCTTCTCACACGTCGCCCGTCTTTCCCTTGCCTCTGTTGATCTGTCTGTTCAGATGCCATAAAACGTGCCCACCACCCTTTCCATCTCTTGTTCCTCTCTCTGTTCCTCAAGGGGACTGGTCTGTTCTCCAAAACATCACAGGGACTGGGCTGAATATTGCTTTTCAGTCCCCATTTATGACTAGCAATCATGGCAAGTGCTTAGTCAACTCTTACCATCTTTCATGGAGAAGACTTTTCTAGTTTCTCCTTTGAAACTAAAACATTGCGGGGAGGATACTGCTATTTCTTTTGAAATGAAAAGTGACTTTTCAAGCACACCTGTCACAAAAATAGAACATGGGATTCTTAGTGTCAGTACCCGGAAAAAGGAAAGCTTCCATGTCACTTCATAAATCTATCAGATTTCTCCTTCCTTTGCTTCAAACCAACTTTCTGTTGGAAGCAGGGCCAGTGGACACTTCCGTGCACGACAGATGAGCGACTGATATTTTTGGTTGCTGAGTGATTGATGATGGAGGGCACTGAAGTGTGAGGTCAGCTGTCCCTTTGGCTGGCATGCCTGGGAGCACAGTGGGCGTTGGCTGGCCTGTTTTCAGCAAGAATGGAAGGGATGTTTTGATATTTTTTCTGGTTTTCTCCATTTTTTGAAAACTGATTTTTGAAATACTGAGTGCCTCTTACCCTCTTGTTTTCTTGTGGGAAAGCCACCTCTCAGAAACTGGGAGAGAGAAGGATTTCCTGCAGGGAGGTTGGGTGAGGAAGTGGCTGTTGCTGCAGGTCCTCCAAGGAGACAAGAATGTATGCTCTATATTTTCTTCCTTCTGGTTCTTTTCTAGGCGATAAACCTCTCTGGTGTGTAATGCAGTGGAAGTCGTTTAGGGCCATATTTATGTTTGTTGGACTTTTAACGAGGACCTGGTCACGAGGAAATCATTGCTAGCCAGTGGACAGGCTCCCTTGGGAGGGGAGGTCCTGGATGCTGGTTGGCCGGGGCTAGTGGCAGTGCAGAAGGAAAGGGGACACCGAATGGGATGGTGTACCCTGGACTGAGATGCAGAAAGGTTTTCCTCCTGCATCCGCAGCTGAAAAACTGTGGGATCCCCATGAGTTACTTCCTCATACTCTGGGATCAGGTTTTGAATTTGCAGAATAAGGGTTGATTTGGACTTCCCCATGCTTCCTTTGAGATGGACGCAAAATGTTAACATATGTTACTTAATTATATATAAATATCGAAGGGGCAGACGAGCAGCAGGACCCCACCTTTTAGAACTCTGTCCTTAGCCCACTACCTCCCTCATAGCAGTGGCATCCCTGATATCATCTCAGGTGCCAGAGACAGAGCAGATACTTGAAGCCCTGCAGTCTCCCTCAGCTGGTAGGGGCTTCTCACCCTCCCTGCCCCTAGGAGCTCAGGGCACCAGGAACCTCACCCACAGCCCATGCCCAGGAACCACAGATGGACGTTTAATTGGCTGTGTCATTTCTCTGGTCTGGATGCAGAAAATCACTTTCCACACCACTTTTCCAAATCAGAGCCGTATTATCAGTAGCATTCTGCTATCAGTTAAGGAGGGTATCCTTTAATGATGGACCTGCGCCTTTGGTGGCTGCAAACAACAGGGTGTGGGCTCCTGTTTGGTTTCTCATTGGTGAGACTGGCAGTCAGCCATGCAGTGACCCTACATCCACGCCCCTGTTAGGTTTCATTTCTAGTCAGGATTCTCTTTATATTGTTCTTATCCTGCAGCTTTTGCATTGAGTCTTAGAAAGCATAACAATGGCAGCAAGTGTTTAGATCAAGCTCTTTCCGTAGGTGAGAAGATAGATGACGCAGAGCGCAGAAGACAGACGTGTACCCATTTGGAACTGTGTGGGTTTGAGCATGAAATGCCAGCTGCACAGGTGGCAAGAGAATAAAGGAGACTGGAAGCGGCAGGTAGCACGGTGCCATTGGATTGCACCTGCTGTTTGCCAGGGCTTCGTCCCATTCATCTTTGTACCCCTGGTTCCGAGCACACTGTGGTCAGATAATGTTCAAATGTCTATTGGATCTCTGGCCCATGCTTCCTGCTTCATAAGCATATGGGCTAACCTTTAGGTTCACTTTTTTTTTTTTTTTTTTTTTTTTTCATTTTGAAGCCTTAAATTGGGTGACTTCAGGTACTTTTCCAATTGTGTTCATTATCAGTTGGAGACCAGCCAGGTCAGCAGCCATGGCCGCCCTGTTTCCGGCTCTCACGGATGGCAGGACCTGGCTGTGCCGGCTGGGAGGAGGAGGAGGCCCAGAGAGTGGGAACACCTGGCCTGCAGGGGACCTTCTACCTTCAGATCCTTGTGGGCTGTGTGTGTGTTTGGTTTTGGTTGGTAGTAGTTTTCTGTTTGCTTGTTTGCTATGAATGTCATGACCTGGAACCTGAATGTCATGACCAGGAACACACATAGCGTAAATGACGGAATGGGAATCCCATCTTCAAGGATGAAGGGAAACAGCCATCTCCTCTGTCCAACTGAGGTTCAAGTCCATCCTTTTGCAAAGTGATAGCCTTTTACGAGAAAACAGGATAGGAACCATGCATTCCAGAGGCCCCTTCTCCTTCTCTCTCGCTGAGGCAGACTCCCCTTCCCCCGCTCAAGACCACGAAGGTATGGGTGCAGGGGGTTGCCAGTGAAGCTCCTGGGAGAGCCTGCCCGGAGCTCTGCACCTTTAGAAAGATCTGTGCTCCTACAAAGTGATTCAGAAGCTTGACCAGTCCTGTTGTGGGATTCACTTGATATGTTTCATATTCTTTTCCTGTACATTGAACACTTGTTGGGCATTTTCTAATGAAGGAAATCACCTATGTATGTAGCAGGAAGTTTAGGAAGAGTCCAGCCCGGTCTTTGGAGCTGGACAGGGCTGGACTGCATCCTCTCTGTCCCATGGCTGTGCTCCCATGTATTAATAGGAAGGAGACTGAATGCCACCGGGGTTGTCAGGATTTGACGAGACCCTGCTCTGAGTGCTCACAATGAGCCTGGCATAGATCGGGTGTTTAGTCAATGGTAATGGAAATGGTGTTGTTGTTAATGTATCTGTTATTATTTTAAGATTTCTACTACTAATAAAATAGGATTATTCACACCCCCTGGGAGAGGGAATACCCTGTGCCTTACCATTTGTTCAGGGCCTTCTAATCAGGTACGTTCTTAGCAGGGGGACAGGGAGCTGGCTGGAGGATTCTACCTCAGACTGATTAATAAGCACTTTTTGAGAGCATTTTAATTTAGATTAGAGGAATTTTTTTTACATCTCATTGTTGGCCTTTTTTTTTTTTTTTTTTTTTTTTTTGAGACGGAGTCTGGCTCTGTCGCCCAGGCTGGAGTGCAATGGCACGATCTCGGCTCACTGCAACCTCTGCCTTCCGGGTTCAATCTTGGGCTTTTTTAAAAAGTCATTGTGCCAGTTGATTTTAACTTAGATTTAGGGAGAAGGGTGTAGGAAGTCAGAAATATACAGACGTAGCAGCATGAAATCTGTGACTGTAATGGGCAGGCTCATGCCCTGCGCTGTGTGACCCTGCCATGTGTGTCCTGGCTGCCTGCCGAGCGTGGGCGGGACCAGACTGATGGCCATGCAGCGCCCTCCATTGTGGGGAGGGGGAGTAGTCTCTGTCATTCTCACGAAGCAGAAGCTGTTTATCAGTGCCTCCTTCTCACACTCTGAGAACACTCAGGAAGGATTTACCAGGTCTTACATTTGTTCAATTTTCCTGGTAACAGGGAATCTAAACAGAAACCAAATTAAATTGATGTTTACTCAGGGTCTATAAAGACACTCACCCGTGTGCTATGGCATTTAATCCTCAGCTCAACCTTTACATACCATCTAACCACACCCTCATTTTATAGCTGGGAAGCTGAAGGTCAAGGTGAATGCTCCGGCTGGTGGAACCTGAAGGGTGGACTCAGGATAGAGCTGAGATTTGAACTGGTGTTCATATGTTGCCATAACTTCTTCAAGGGACCACTTTACTGCACAGTCACCTAGTGATTGCATAAACAAATGGACTGCAGTTTATATTTTTGAAATTGTAGAGATCATATTTGCACGTGCCTTATAATTTAGTCCAGTCTTTCCAGGTGTTCTTTTGTTTAATTTACACAGAGCTGGGTGACGGAGGTGTTTTAGTCTCTGCCTGGTCTGAAGCCTGACCCAGGCTTCAGAGATGGCTGTTTCCCTTTATCCTTGAAGATGGGATCCCCATTCCACCATTTACTCTGTGTGTGTTCCCAGTCATGACATGCAGACTGTTCAGTTTCCTGGTTTTTCATTTATAAAATGGAATGCGTCCTATCTTTCAATGGAATGAAAGATACAAAGATGCTTTCCATCTTTCTCTCAAAGGTATCACTTGCTGATGCCTGGTCAGAGCAATGTGAGTTCAGTGCCTCCTCCTTGTGGGCAGGGCCACTGACAGAGCCTCCAGGGGTGTGCTCTCCTGGTGCTCTCTGAGCTGGTGGGCAGTGGGCCAGCAGGAGCACACAGGGCCAGTGCACCCAGTTCTAGGCCCACCTGCACCTCCTAGCAGCTGCCGGACCTTGGGCAAGTTATTTATTCTGTTTAAGCTTCAGTTCCTTATAGATAAACAAGAAATAACAACATAGATCATGCTGTGAAAATTAGAGAAAATGCACAACGCACCTGCCCTGCCAATAAGAGGTACTCAGAAAACAGCAGCAGACCCTGAGGCCGATACCTTGGATGAATCCCATGGCGTATGTCCTGCCATCACGTTCCCTGCCTTGCAGACTTGGTTTATTTTCAGCATTTTGTGTAGCATTTCTACTCCCAGACCCTCCCTCCCCTAGGCTTGACTTTAGGATGGGAGTCCGGGCCACTGCAGGCGGGCCCATACCCTGTGTGCACACTCCCCTCTCCCCGCTCCTCTGTGTGCTTTCCATTGGGCACAGTTGAAACAAGAAGAAAGCCTGGCGTGGGTGCGTTTTCAGCACCACACCCAAGTACCTCTTGGGACTCTGTCCCAACACGCTGTCCCAGTGTTTTCAAAAAAGCCAGTAGCCGCTGACCGTGGCAGTGCATCAGCCTGGAGCCTGGGGCTGTGAGGTACATGCTTAGAGGAGGTCCCTCCAGAGGGCTCCTGGGCCAGGCTTGGTGGCCACTGTCAGGTAGTGGCTCGCGTCTCAAATCCCAGGTGCCCACAAAGCGTGGGTTTCCCACCACCAGCAGCTCCCTGGCTGTGGAATGCCTGCCATTTCATAGTTGAGAAAGTAGAAGAAGGTGGGGGAGGCCCACGGGGTGAGGCATGTGCTGACTACACACTCCAGCTTCCTTTAGGAGGCTCCTGGCAAGGACCCGCCCTGTGTGGTCGCGGTGGTTGGCCAGTCAGCAGATTGAGGCTCGGGAGTCCCCGAATGCCAGAGCCGTGGCCATGATTAATAATAGCAGCTGAAGTTTCAGCCCTCCCTGCCCACACTTTATTTGTTTATTTTTTGTTTGTTTGTTTTTAGAAAGTGATTTATTTAGAGAGAGAGAAACAGGAGAAGGAGAGAGAAAGAAACAGCTAACTCTCACACTGAGTGAGAGAGTCCAGAAAGATGGATTCTGGGAGAGGAAAGCAGCTTCCACAATGAGTAGAAGGGAACAGAGAGAGAGCTGGAGTTTAGATGGGGAAGACAGGCTTCCATGAGAGTGTGGAAGGGGACCCCAGAGTGGAAATCCAGGAGAGAGGAAAACAGCTTCCATGAAGGGAGTGTTCGTGGAAGGGGACCCAAACATGGAGTCCTTCCGCCCACATTTTAATTCAAAGTTTTATTTTCCTGACATTCCATGTATGGAAATCAGTGCATGCAAGTCAGCGTCATCTGTTTGTGGTCCTGAGACATTCACCAGGCACCTGCTTGGCCCAAAGATGCTGCTCCAGACGGGAAGTGCAATCAATTCTTGCACTTTCTCTTTGCGTTGAATTTCATGTTGACATTTGAGCAGGCGTGCAGTTTTGTTGTTGTCGTTGTGTGTGTGTGTGTGTGTGTGTGTGTGTGTGTGTGTTTTGAGACAGAGCCTCGCTCTTTTGCCCAGGCTGGAGTGCACTGCTCACTGCAACCTCTGCCTCCCAGGTTCAAGTGATTCTCCTGCCTCAGCCTGCCGAGTAGCTGGGACTGCGGAAGTGTGCCACCATTTCTGGCTAATTTTTGTATTTTAATAGAGACGGGGTCCAGCAAGACATTCAGTTTAATAGGAATTTGCTACCCGGCCCCTGACTGATGCTCAACAAATGTTAGACAGGTCTATAGATGGAAGCTCTTTGTGTAGGACGAACAGTCCAGCCTCGGGGATTTATGAGCTGAGCCCGGTTCAGCATTCATAATCATGATGAAACTAACAGTGAGCCCTCAAGGCAAGATGATTCAGAAGGTGAAGAATCCCAGAGCTCAGAATGACAGTTTGTTCTGCATGGAAAGGTAGAAATGATTCTAGAGGCTGAAGATGTTTGTTTATTTGCATTCCTTTTCATTGGCATGCTCCAGAGTATGTGTAGAACTTTGTGATCTTAGAGGAGTCTTTGTCCCTGTTTATCGTTAGTCATCTTTTGAGTCCATTTATTTGCTTAGACAAATGCACACGCTCATTCCGAGGGTGTGAGGCTGGCTTCATCCCTGACTGAAAGCCTCTCTCTGCTTTTCTGCCCCGCAGTGCTACACACGCAGGGCCCTGTTGATGGCAGCCTTTACGCGAAGGTGAGGAAGAAAAGCTCCTCGGATCCTGGCATCCCAGGGGGTCCCCAGGCCGTCCCGGCCACCAGCAGCCCAGACCACAGTGACCACACCTTGTCTGTCAGCAGCGACTCTGGCCACTCCACAGCCTCTGCCAGGACTGATAAGACGGAAGAGCGCCTGGCTCCGGGAACCAAGAGGGGCCTGAGTGCTCAGGAGAAGGCCGAGTTGGACCAGCTGCTCAGTGGCTTTGGCCTGGAAGATTCTGGAAGCTCCCTGAAGGAAATGACTGATGCTCGAAGCAAGTACAGTGGGACTCGCCATGTGGTACCGGCTCAGGTCCACGTGAATGGAGACGCTGCTCTGAAGGACCGGGAGACGGACATTCTGGATGACGAGATGCCCCACCATGACCTGCACAGTGTGGACAGCCTTGGGACCCTGTCCTCCTCAGAAGGGCCGCAGTCAGCCCACCTGGGCCCCTTCACCTGCCACAAGAGCAGCCAGAACTCACTCCTGTCTGATGGTTTCGGCAGCAACGTTGGTGAAGATCCACAGGGCACCCTTGTTCCGGACCTGGGCCTTGGCATGGACACCCACTATGAGCGGGAGCGGACTTTTGGGAGTCGAGAGCCCAAGCAGCCCCAGTCCCTGCTGAGGAAGCCCTCGGTGTCCCCCCAGATGCAGGCCTATGGGCAGAGCAGCTACTCCACGCAGACCTGGGTACGCCAGCAGCAGATGGTGGTGGCTCACCAGTATAGCTTCGCCCCCGACGGGGAGGCCCGACTGGTGAGCCGAGGCCCTGCAGACAACCCTGGCCTCGTCCAGGCCCAGCCAAGAATCCCACTCACCCCCACCCGAGGGACCAGCAGCAGGGTGGCTGTCCAGAGGGGTGTGGGCAGTGGGCCACATCCCCCCGACACACAGCAGCCCTCTCCCAGCAAAGCATTCAAACCCAGGTTTCCAGGCGACCAGGTTGTGAATGGAGCCGGCTCAGAGCTGAGCACAGGCCCCTCCCCAGGCTCGCCCACCCTGGACATCGACCAGTCCATCGAGCAGCTCAACAGGCTGATCCTGGAGCTGGATCCTACCTTCGAGCCCATCCCTACACACATGAACGCCCTTGGTAGCCAGGCCAACGGCTCTGCGTCTCCAGACAGCATGGGAGTCGGGCTTCGGGCAAGCAGCAGGCTGCCTGACACAGGAGAGGGCACCAGCAGGACCCCCGGGCGTCAAGGTGAGCAGGTGCTCCACGGGAGGTGCTCCACGGGAGGCTGACGTGTGATGAGAAATCAGCCTAGTAGGTTAGCTTTTGGCAAAACCCACAGAGGAGAGGGAGGGACACTTCCCTTGCAGTTTCGAGTCTCGTGAATTTTGGCCTAGGATCCAAATGCTGTCATGTTGCCATGGTCCCTTGGTAGCAGACTGGAGGGTGGGAAGAACCAGACAGAAAGCCTGCTGTTATGTTAACGTCAGCACAGGGGCAGGGACAGCATGCAATCTGCTGGAAAAGGCTGGCCATGCCTTCACTGCAGAATGGGCCTAACAGTGAAACCATTCTCCCTTCGTGAAAGTTAGTGGATTAACTAAGGAAGCATACTTACCTCTGCCCCTGTGGTGTAGGTCAGGGCTTTGTGGAAGAATGCCAGTTACTTCAGTGGGACTGAAGGTTGGGGATCAAGAGGACTGCTGAGCCCTGAGACAGCTTTGGCACATGGAAGTTATTAAGCAGTCATGGTGTACAACGTGTCGGTGCTGGCCATGGTGGTGTGTGGAGACTTTTTATGGAAGACAGCAGCTGGGCAGAGGCCTGGGCTCCGCAAGAGTTTCTACCATGGAGAGCAGCTCAGTGATGGGAGGGGTTTGGGGAGCAGGCTTGGGTGAGGGGGCCGAGAGCTGTGGCAGCAACCAGAACAATGGAGCCAGGTGCGGGGCCTCCTGGGGATGCCCCCAAACCAGGTGGGGGTTATGCTAACTGCAGGGAGGCCAGGACTGCACGTGTCCTTTTCCCCTAAGGCTGGCGGTTTAGAAACCGGCACAGGACCTTTGTGCCTAGCTTTGAGACCTGGGAAGAACCAGGACTGGCAGTGGTGGACAGACAGTGACCTCTGCCTGGTTCACCCCTCTGCCTGGTTCACCCCAGCACTGTGTTGATGTAATGGGGCATGCTACCTATTGGGACCAGGTTACTATATAGTATTCTTCCTGTTGGTGAGGCATGAAGACTGAGAGGACCAGAGAGCCGGAAGTAGTCAGGTCGGCCAGGGAAGACAGCAGGCAGAGAGGGATGCTGGGATGGAGTGGGGGTGTGTCAGGTAGGGGCCTGTGTGGGCGAGGGGTGTGGGAGATCGTGCCGTCTGGAAGCTCCTGCACAGAGGTGCACGCCAGGAGAGGACGGCCAGGCTGTAGCTACAGGAGGTGGAGAGACAGAGCTGTGTTCTGGGAGTCCTGGTACTGATATACAGGGACCAAAGGAGGACCTTGGGCCGGAGAATGTGGCATCCGTGTGGTGCCAGGCCTCCCACATTGGCATGTTTTGGTGTGTTGGTCTCTGGAGGCCGCTGGCTCCTTAGAGGGGCCTGCCTCTACAAGTGAAGATCAGAGAGGTAAAGGATGAGAGAACATCACTGGGTGACGCTGTGCATGTGATTCCCACTGTGTGCTGGTAACACTGACGAGAGATGCTGCCATTTATGCCAGCGTGGTTCTTGGTTTGGGTGTGCTGGCCCACTCATCTTCCTAAGCATCCTGGCTGCAGGCACCACACCAGTCCCTGCCTTACAGTCATATTGATGGAGGTGTCAGTACATGGCCCACCCAGGTTCACATGGGACCTGCACAGTAGAGTAAAAGTTAGTGCCCTGTGGTGTGGACCCAGTGTCTCCATCCTCTTTGGAGTCACACCTCAGGTGTGGGGTGGCCTGGGGGAATGAGCACACACTCTGTAGACGTTGGTCCTGGCTTCAGGTCTGAGTGTTCCCTGGGCTGCCTGAGTGACGCAGGCAGGTAAAGGGCAGTATTCCTGTGAATTTCTCTTCACTCTGTCTTTGAAAAGGAAACCCTATCCCAGCGCATGGCCCAGGGAAGGTTTGAAGAAACGCTGGTCCGCGTCCACCTCTCACTTACTGGGGGAGTGACTGAGCAAACGGCTGGCATTCCAGCTTGCCTGAATAACTCTGACTTTGTATGTCATGAACTGGGAGTTTGCAGGAGCGAGCAGAGCCCCCCGTGTACAGATTGTTGGCCTTAATGGCAGAGCTGTATAGCAACCACAGCACCACAGCAGAGGTAGCAGTTCCTGAGTAACAGGTCCAGGTTGATGCATTAAACAAATATATGGGAAATTCTGAGTTTACAAAAAAGGCTCCAATGGGAACAAAACTATGTGCAATATTACACCAGACTTACTTCACCAAACTGTGTTAAAAGAAATTACTTGGAAACATTAAAATCAGAAGTCTTATCTCCTGGATTACAATCTCGTGTAAGAAGAGGACTCCATGGCTTAGGTTAACATATAGTAGTCTCTTGAGGTTAATATGTCTTTCAGCTGATTGAATTCAGTCCTTAGTGATACCCCATTCTTGCTTCAAGGAAGCAATTATAAGGCCTGGAATTTTAGAAAGCCACATCATATGATCCACCCTCAGATTGGCTATTTTTAAATTATTTGGTAAACTCATTACTTTAATAACAAATTTTGATTTTGATTTTAGATCCTCTTTAATTCCTTTTATTATAAAAGTTATTCAGTTATCATTTTGAAGTTTAAGGACTTTCATATCTCAACAATAGACCAGTAAAATTCAGTGCATACTTGGGTATTAACAGTATAAATTTAAAGTATGTATTAATCTATTCATGTTTGACATGCATCTTGGGCTATTTGTCATTTTTTTCATAGCTTTAGAACTAAAAAGATGTCAGAAGATTAGATATAAACAAAACTGGATACCAGTCTCCCCAGAGCTTTTTAAAATTGGGAAGTGGCCTTCTTGTAGGAATCCTGCCACACATGAGCAACTGTTCGTAAGCAGTGATGAGTGGCCACTGAAGGGTTAGCCACAGCATCGGGAACAGGGCAGAGTTCGGGAACAAGCAGAACCATGCCCTTCCTGGGAGCTCTGCTTCCTCTTCCAGGACGTGTCTTTTGTGCTAGGCAAGCACCAGGCTGGGAGACGGAGCAAGCCTTAAGACTTGTACTTCATTTAGTGTAAAAAGCCTGCGCAGTGTGGAGGTGGTCTCTAAATAGACGGCACCGCAGGGTTTTGGATCTCAGTCCAGAATTTTGGGACTTGATAGAAACCCCATTTTAAAAATGCTTACTAGGGTGAGGCAGGCAGATCACCTGAGGTCAGGGGTTCAAGACCAGCCTGGCCAACATGGCAAAGCCCTGTGTCTACTAAAATTACAAAAATTAGCTGGGGGTGGTGGCGCATTCATGTAACCCTAGTTACTCGGGAGGCTGAGGCAGGAGAATCGCTTGAACCCAGGCGGCCGAGGTTGCAGTGAATGAGATCACACAACTGCACTCTAGCCTGGCGACAGAGCAAGACTCTGGCTTTAAATTTTTTTTTTTTTTTTTTGGCTTACTTCTGTAGCTCCAGGCACTGCAGCTAAGAGGGAAGGAATCGTTTCTTCCCTCCCTGGTGGGTATAGAAAACAGTGGAACTCTTTTGATTTTAAAATTAGATTTCAGTGTTGACACTGATGACGGTGATGACCCTGATGATGGTGATGGTAATGATGGCAATGGTATGGTGATGGGGATGATGTTGATGGTGGTGATGATGACAGTGATGATGGTGATGACTGTGATGACGGTGATTATGGTCATGGTGATGATGTTGATGACCCTGGTGATGGTGATGATGTTGATGACCCTGATGATGGTGATGATGTTGATGGTGTTGATCCTGATGATGGTGATGACTGCAGTGATGTTGATGGTGGTGATGGCGATGGTGACTGTGGTGATGGTGATGATGTTGATGGTGGTGATGCTGTTGATGGTGATGATGGT
>NW_022436994.1:7757956-7920033 GCF_009761245.1 Sapajus apella
TGGTGATGATTGCAGTGATGTTGATGGTGGTGATGGCGATGGTGACCATGGTGATGGTGATGATGTTGATGGTGGTGATGGTTTGATGATGGTGATGATGAGGGTGATGACTATGATGGTGGTGATGCTGTCGATGGTGGTGTTGGTGATTGTGATGTTGATGATGTTGGTAATAGTAAGAGCTGTTACGCTGAATTCCTACACTGTTTTAGGTACCTTCATCTTCTCTGACTCTGCACCCCATGGCTATGCCCTAATTTCACTTAACTCACACTCTTCCACTAGCCAGCAAACCTTGAGGGAAGTACTCATTACTTTTTGCTTCCCCCTAGTATGCAGGGAGAGCTTGACATATGTTTGTAAATACAGGGGCCTGGGACTGTGTTTACATAATGTTTGTAAATACGGGCGGAACTGCAAATGATCCTTTCAAGACGGATTGCTCTGCTGAATGGGCGCTGAAGGGAGATTTATCGCTGGACAATGTTCGACCACCCACAAGACTAGAGAGAGGCCATCTAGAGGTGGGGTATCACTGAGACCCGGGTGCTCTCTGTGCCAGTGAGCACAGTTCTGTGTCCTCCTTGTAGGATGGGTGGTATGCAGGGAGTTGGTTTGGGGCCTTTTGCTCGCTACAAGGGCCCGCCAGCCATGGGGCCGTGCTCCCTCAGTCTGGTCTGACTTCTGCTGCTGCTGAGCTCACTGTCCCCGGCCCACTCTGGCTCTCCCTTGGTTTCAGCCTGTATGTGGTGTGTTTTTTGGATTATACCCTTTTAAGTGGGGGAAGATGTCAACTGATGATCTCCCAGTAACAAAAGAAATGACTCAACCTGTGAAATTCATGATTCCATGGGTGGCAAAAAGCCAGTTCTGTGTTTCTTTCTTTCTTTTTTTTCTTTTCATACCTTGAGGGCTCTTTGCTTCATGTTGTCAAAATACACTATTCATGTTACATCAACCTCCACCCCGCCATGACAGGAACCTGGCAGGCCCCGTTCTGCTTGCAGACAGCGCTGTGGCATTCCCGCCAGGCATTTAATGTCCCTCCCAGACTCGGCACCTGCTCTGTTAGTGCTAACCCATGGCTGATAACCTGTGCATCCTAAAGAAAGTTCAGAGCAATGGAAATTGTCGGCTTTTAATAATTGATCATGGAGAGCCCACTGATTTAAATTGTGTGCTAAACCCCAACCAAAGGAACCAAATGTGAAGCTGGAAGAGCACCTCAGGGTTCAGAGAGCAGCTCACCTGCAAGCTCACAGCCTCACAAAGTGGAGGCGTGCAGATCATCCCCCCTCATTTCAACTCCAGAGTTGGGGAGATGTGTCGGGGGTGCTCAGCCAGAGCCTCTCATCCAGGCCTGGTGGGGCAGAGGGATCCTTGCCAGGCAGATAGTCTGGAGGAGAGGTGGGCTGGGAGAAGGCATGGTGTGCCGGGGAAATTCAGTGCCGAGGAGTGAGGCTGGAGATGCAGACAGGCCACAGCGTGGAGGGCCAGGATGGGGGCCAAGGAATATGGCTCTTCCTCAAGGGCAGAGGCGAACCTTGGGGTCTTGGGCTGGGCCCTTGCTTGGTTTTTTTGCAAGGACACTGTCTTACCAGAAGAGAAGGCAGCTTTGAAGGTGCACTGAGCCTGGGAGCTCCATTAGGGGCCCAGAGACAATTGAGGATGGTGTTTGGCAGGTTGGGGGTGCCATGGGGTGGCACTGGCCTTCAGCTCTGCAGAGGAAGAGTCTCAGGAGGAAGAAAGGAAGGAAGGGAAGTGAGTAAGTGGGCTCCAGTGCTTAGGCCTGTAGCAGCTGGACACTGGGAGAATGAAGGGGCTTTGGATTTGGCTGTTAGTGATCTGGGTAAGAGGGTTTCAGAGCCATGCTAGGGGCACAGGGAACCCACAGTACTTTCTGAAGGTCCAGGTGTTATTTCTGTACTGTGTGTTATAACTGCGGAGTCCCCAGTTATGGCTGTCACCCCGCCAGTGCCGGGTCCCAGAGCATGGGGGAAGACACCAGCACACACATCTGTGGTGGAGGATGGAGGAGTGACCGCAGCACCAAGCATAGATACTCCCAGAGCCCTCCGAGGACTTGGGCGTCAGCACGAGACCAGGGCTCATGCCAGCACCTTCACCTTTTAGGAGTTGTCTCTTGATGATCACAGTCAGCCCAAGGTCATTTTTTCTCTGAAAGGCTTCCCTTGGCTACCACCCACTCCAGGAAGCTGGATGAGGTCCTAGGACCCAGGTCTTATAAGAATGACATCCTGATACTCGCATCAGAGAATCAGGATAAAGGAAGTCTGGGAGCTAAGGAGATGTGTCCATGAGGGACTCTTGCTCTTTCTTTGCTGCCACAGGCAAAATGAGGCTTTTTCTCCACTGGTGAGCTTCGGTCTCTTGAGGTGGTGGAGAGAGTTGGGATATTTATGTGCCTTAAGAAATCTAGAAAGAGATTCCTGCCCAGGGGTCAGGACTAGACACAGCTCCTCTCTCCCTTCAGACCCTGAGACTTTAGGGCTGTGGGTATGGACAGGCCATATGTATGTGAGTGCATATTTAATAACCGAGTCAGCCCACTGCACTACAGGGAGCTCTGTGGGTTTCCAATTTGGAAAACGTTTTAGGATAAGAAACTCCAGTCTGCTCTGGGAAACTGCCTTTGCAATTACTTGCTTTTATTGCATAAAAACAACTTTGAAATTTTAGAGTTGATGAATCATTTCCGTTTGCCCCAGAGACCCTCACTCTGCAAAGCAGGGGGACTTGGTGTCCCACCCTGCCACCTTGATGGGTGCTCTGAAGACACTGCTGGGAGGCCAGGGCCATAGAGGAGGAGGTGCTGTCTGGGCCTTTAAGGTGTGGATTCCAGGCCGCTTCCTGCTCAGTCTACACTGCGAGGGACAGCCACAGCAAGGGATCTTCACTGGCTCAGTAACGTTTCTATAACATCTTTGATCTCCTGGGCGAGAGTAATGCCATCTTTATTCTCCTGAGATGAAAGTCATAGCTAGTATAACCTCCTTAAGCACATATTAAAAATTAAATTTAACACCCAAACATGTCAAGGGAGAAGTAAAAATAACGTAATTAATAATAAACCCATATTTTCATTTTGAGATGAAAATCTTTGATCTGGCCCACACTAGAAAACAGAAATCATCCTTCTAGTTTTTAAAAAAATATTTTTTATTGTGGCAAAATACACATAACATAAAATTTAGCATTTTAATCATTTTTAAGTGTACAGCTCATCGGCAGTAAGGACATTTGGATTGCTGCACAACCACCATTACTATTTGGTTTCAGAAATTTTTCATCATCCCAAAGGGAAACCTCATACCCGCTGAAGTCACTTCCCATCCACATGTTCTCCCCAAGCCCCTGGCACTCACTCATCCCCTCCTGTCCCTGGGGATGTGCCTACCGTGGACATTTTGTGCCTTTTGTGGCTGGCTCCTGTGATGTGGTATGTGATGTTTTCAAGCTGGATGTGTTATAACCCATGTGGGAACTTTACTGTTCATGGCTGAGTAATATTCCACAGCAGGGATAGATCCCAGTTTGTTTACCCCCTTGACGGAGACTTGGGTTGCTTCCACCTTTGGCCTTGGTGAACGGTGATAATGTGATCATGGGTGTGCCATGTTTGTCTGAATGCCTGCTTTCAGTTGTCGGGGTGTTGCCCAGGAGAGGGGTTGCTGGGTCCTGTGGCAGCTCTCTAACTTGTTGGGTCCTGTGGCAGCTCTCTAACTAACTTGTTGGGGAACTTCTCCACTGATGCTTGAAAGTCGTTTGGCATCACCAGGCCTCTGGCATGTGCCATTTGTCTCCAAAGCTCTGCCCGAGCTACACTGGAACGGGCTGGTCTGTGTGATGCTAACTGCCTGAGTCCTGGCTCAGGGGAATTGCTAATCTCTGGAGTCCTAGATAGGTGGTGGTAGAATTCTCTCCCTCTGTCACGGTGGAGCAGTTAGACAGCTCCACTGTCATGGGAACATAAAGCAACATGGTTTTTTTCAGTCATGCCACATGTCCACTGCATTGTGGCTTGACGGGGGCCTCAGGACCTGGGATGAGGGGGGAGCCCTCAGTGTGCACCCAAGGCTGCCCACACTCCCGAGAGCACTCCCGGCTCCCACAGCTGCTGCCGGAAGTTACCGCCTACAGCCCTTGTCACAGTTCATCAGTCGGGGTGGACCCATGGCCACACCTGTGTTCAGCGCAGCCCATGTGGCCCTGAAGGTCGACAGCCCTTGTGTCCCTCCGAAGGCATGGGGTGGTGAACACCACGGTGATTAAAAGATGAAGTGTTTGGGGAAGAGACCAGGAGGGTCATGTGATGGGGGTGATCCAAAAAGAAAACCAATGTACTTAAACAGGCAGGAATTGAAGTCCCCATGGGTGGGGCCTTCCGGGCTGGGGAGCGTGTGAGGAAGAGGGGGTTTGCAGTTTTTTGCATCTGCACGTTAGGTTACAGTCAACTTCTAAAATGCAGGGGTATTGCTGACATTCTCATGTAGGAGTGCTTTGTATTTTTGACATATCATTTCCCTTTTAAATGTGTCTTTTTAGAAGAAATGCCACCACCTAGCATGAACTTCAGTGTTTCCCAGTGGAAAGAATTTTCAATTTTGCAATCTAAAAAACAGGATTCCCTCCCTCCACCTTCTGTTACAGCTTTGCCAGCGCCCACCTGTTCTCTTAGAATCAGGGTGAGACTTGGAGACAGCTCGATTGAGGGAGGGCGCTCTTGGGAAGGGAGAGCTCTCGCCTGGGTTGGTCTGGATATGTCAGTCAGAACCCTGCTTAAGGATTTCCTGACACATTATGTTGAAAAAAAAAAAAAAAACTTTAAGTTACCCAGCTTGTTAAGGCTACGCCCTCCAGGTGGAAGGGGCTGGTCAGTCAGTCCTGTTTCAGTTTCGGGAGAAGGCTCCTCAAACCATTTCTGGGAGCAGTTCAGCTGGGAAGAGTGTTGGGGCATCCTTGTCATGACACCTTGCCTCCTTTTACACAGTCTTGAAAAGATTCGTGGGTGCGTGTGAATGAGCTGAAGTCTGGATGCCTCAAGCTCACCGTGAAGTAGTCTTTGCCCGTTACTTGTTTTCACTCCTAGGAATGCAAGGGAGCTTCCAGAGCCTATGAAGCACACCTGTGGGACGTCACACTTCCTTCCTAGAATCACATCAAGATAAAGCAGTAGCTCATGGGGACTTTACCTGCTAGTGCGCAGATAGAAATGAAAGAAGGCGTGTTTTAAACTAGGTAATATTCTAGCATGTCATGAGTTTTCATCTTTTTTTTTTTGAGATGGAGTCTCGCTCTGTGGCCCAGGCTAGAGTGCAGTGGTGCGATCTCAGCTCACTGCAACCTCTGCCTCCTGGCTTCAAGCGATTCTCCTGCCTCAGCCTCCTGAGTAGCTGGGATTACGGGCGTGTGCCACTATGGCCAGCTAATTTTTGTATTTTTAGTAGAGACGGGGTTTCACTGTGTTAGCCAGGTTGATCTCGATCTCCTGACCTCGTGATCCGCCCGCCTCAGCCTCCCAAAGTGCTGGGATTACAGGCGTGAGCCACCATGCCTGGCCTGTTCTTTTTATTTTTTAAATTTATTTATTTATTACTTGAGACAGGATCGCATTCTGTCACACAGGCTGGAGTACAGTGGTGTGATCATAGCTCACTGCCTCCTTGACCTCCTGGGCTCAATTGATCTCTCGCCTCAGCCTCCAGAGTAGCTAGGACAACAGGCATGTGCCACCGTGCCTAACCAAATTTTTTTGAATTTTTTTGTAGAGACAGGGTTTCATCATGTTGCCCAGGCTGGTCTGGAACTCCTGGGCTCAAGTGATCCCCCTGCCTCGGCCTCTCAAAGTGCTGGTATTACAGATGTGAGCCACTGTGCCTGCCCCCTGTTTTTTCTATGATTTAATTAATTAATTTATCACTGTATATATTTAAGGTGTTAACATGGTATTTTGTTTTACCTATACATAGGGAGAGGATCAGTACAGTCAAACAAATGGACATATCCACCATTTTACCCAGTTACTTTTGTGTAAGCGTACCTACAATCTACTCTTTAATCAATATTGCATCCTGAAAGTTTACTAAGGGAGTGGATTCCATCTCTTTTAGAACAGTGGTTGGACATATTAGCTGCATGTTGGAATCACCTGGGGAGCTTTAAACATGCAGATGCTAAATATGTGAGTGCCTATTTCTACCTCGGGAGGGTGGCAGATTGAATTGGCACTGGTGGGGGCCTGGATGTCAGACTTGCTTTAAAAACGCCCCTTAAATAACGCAGTGCGAATTCAGGGTTGAGACCTGCTATGATTCTTTAGCTTGGTTGTGTGTTGGAAATACTAAGGAGTTTTTAAAAATATTGACACCCAGGTCTCACCCCTGGAGGTTCTGACTTCATGGGTGAGGCTCGAGCTTCAGGATTTTGGTGATAAAATGTGGATAGCTGCCTTTGACAACCACCGTTGTATATTTGCAGTCTTACCTTAGGTGCATGTCCCAGCTTCCAGGAGAGCAGCCCTTGGCTTATTGAGGCTGGAGCGTGCCACAGGCTGGTTCTGATGAGAGCAGGATTTGTGACCCTGCTGTGGAATTTAGAGGACAGCCAATAGTCACGTATCAGTTACCAGAGGCCGAGGCAGGAGACTCCATGGGCTGCCTCCCACCTGGGTGGTGGCTTTATTTCACCTGCATAGAGTGGGCTACGTGCACCCATAGTGGAGAGAATTTGGTGACGTGAAGCGTCTGAGTGGGCAGCATGGTGGGTGTCTGCTCCTGTACATTTGACCCATCTTCCTTCCCCTTTCTCTTCCCACTTCCCGGCAGAGGCTCAGGGCCTGAGATCTACCACGCGCTGGCAAAGATCAGTTTCCAAGAAACATTCTGAATCACAGAACTGAATCACAGTTCAGGGCCAGCATAACTGCGGCCTTATCAGTCAGGATGTGTTATTTCACACTCTCAGTTAGTATAGTTAATGGGGAGTTCAGTGCATTTGGACAAGGTGGAAAGTTGCTTTGTGGGTGTTAAAAATTTTAAAGCATTTTGTGGCTAAGTGATCTGAGAAGCCCTATCCTGCACTTCAGACTGCTGAGGGGTGAATTGGTGGCAACAGCGCTGACTCCCAGGCCGGGCTGAGTTCACCGGGCTGAGTTCAGTCCCACGTGTGTTTAGTGCAGCACCCAATGTCTTGACCTGAGTCCTTGATTCTCCAGGGCTCTGACGGCGATGCATCCCCTTCTCATGAGGCCTCCGGGCACCCCCAGAGAAGGACTGGCTTTCCTGCCCTTTCCTCAGAGCACATGAGGATACCCTGGACCACCCTCCACCCTGTCTTATTGGCTTTGGTTAAGGCGTGTCATCGGATACACCTGGCGCCAAGGCCACACCATCCCCGGCTCCCACTGTGAGGCCAGAATGACCGAGCATCCTCCTGCCTCCCAGGCCCAGGCTCAGTGTCCTTTTGCACCTTGTGGTGAATGCCAGCTCCTGCTGGGCGTAGCGGAGTCTCAGGTGACCCAGCACAGCCTGCTGGCTGGGCAGCCCTCAGCACGTTTCCTTATCTGTCTGTGATGCCAGCCCCACCTATGAATAACAGTGAGGCTGCTAAATGAGGAAATGTCCTGGTCTTTGGGAGTGGCAGTGCGGGGGACTCTGGGGCATGTGTCCCATTTTACACTCGAGGTCACGTGGTTCCTGAGGCCGTGGGTGGGTTGCACCCAGTTTCTGGAGGAAAGGAGGCTTGGGTGAATCCATCTGAATGCCCAGTGTAGGGACTGGCCAAGGAGGTGGGCGGTGTCCAGTCACGTGACCTTTGGAGACCATGCTGCCCTGCCATGCATTGGTGGACAATCACGGAGAAAAGAGGGTCACAAGACTGTGTAAAGAAGAAGCCGCTGCCTGTACCTCCCTTCACAGAGACCCCGGTTGCATGAAAGGCTGCACATCACCTGCAGATCACTGGGGTCTATATTCACTGGGAGCTCAAGGGGCCTGAGATTTCTGCACTGAGTACTCACGGCCTTTGTAAGGAGAGGATGTACAGTTTGTTTTGTTCTGTTTTGTTTTTGTTTTTTACTGGCTGGGGACCAGCAGGGAAACTGGGGCAGCTCTTCCCCATCACCTGGGCCTCAGCCCGGGAGCAGGGTGGGCACAGGTGTGAGACAGCAGGGTGTGGGCGCCCTGGGTGCAGGCAGATGCAAGTGTCCCCCCGGCAAAGGGCTTTGGGAGGTACCTTTTGCCGTCTGTGATCATCCCTTTGTGGGAGCTTTTGTTCCCTTTCTCCGCAGTTTTTCTGAGGAGAGATACCTTGGGGAGCTGGGGGTAGGAGAGCGGATCACCCAGAGCCCTGTAGGTGTTCCCCAGTGCTGGCAAGGTCCCTCTTTTCCCTTTAGCAGCCCCTCCCGGAGGTGACAGCCATACTGTGTGGTGGCCAGCTCTCCTGCTTTCACGAGGTGTCCTTTTTCTTCTCTTTTCCTGGATTTAACTTCTTAACTGAGTGTGTTTATACATGTGTCTGCAAGTGTGTGGATGTGAAAAAGTGCCGGAGACTGGGAGCACATGAGCGTGTGATTGTGTGCATGTGCGTGTGCGTGTGTGTGCCTGTGAGAGCGGTGTGGTGTGTGTGGGAGGGCAGCCCCAGCCTCCAGGGCACACTCCTAGAGTGGTCCTTTCTTCATGGACAGGTACGGGGGCCAGTTTTGGAATCCCACTCTGAGCTTAGTTCCTGCTCACTGTCGCACCCGTGCCCTCGGCCCTTCCTTGCTTCTTTCCCGTGGCACACAGCAGACATGGGTGCTGTGGCCTGGTGGCCATCGGCATCTCTGCTCTAGATGTTGCGCACAGGTTAAAGGGAAGCAGCGCTGCTGGAATGTCCTGGGCCTGAACTTGTCACCAGGGCCTTGATTGAATTCTGCTCCACTACTGTGCTTCCTGGGTATCTGCCTTGGACCCAGCGTGGAGTAGTCTCACGTTCAAGTTGTCTTGCCTGAAGCAGGCAACTAGTGGGCCTGCCTTGGGCCTTTGTTGAATAATTCAAATAATTAAGAAAGGGACAGAGAGACCCCTGCTGCCAGGCGCCGTGCATTGTAACCTCTGGGAGGCGTAAGCCATGCTCTCTGTAAATGAATGTCACTTACACATCTCCTCTGAGCATATGGTTGCAGAAATCCACCTCCCATGTGAATTTGCATATGGCTGTCCGACACGGGAGGTTTATCAGAGAGAAGGAAAAGCATAAGGATCAAACACATGAGTTTGGGCGACTACAGGAACTAATACTAATGCAGAATTGGAAAGGGATTTAGGGAAATTCAGTACACCAGCACAGAGTACTACCGCATAAGAGAAGCTTTGTTCCTCTCAAAGGTAATTTCTGTGTTGTTTCCCTAATTTTAAAAAGTAATACATTAGTGAAAACATGGAGAGAGACAGACATTTACGAAAAAATACGAACAGTGCCCGGAATCACACAACCTGAGGGAAGTTCTTAAGAGCATTTGAGATATTTTCTTAGTTTTTAAATCAAAATGAAATCACACTACACATGCATCTTTGCCTGCTGCCTTTTGTCACTTGCTGTTTCAACGTGTTTGCCCACTTCAAGTTCCATAAAACTTGATTTTCAGTGACTACATAAAGAGTCCATTTTGAGTGTGGCCCATCGTAACACTTCCTGCCTGCGACTGTGTGCCAAGCTCCAGCCCCTGCTGCGTTATCTGTGGGATTCCCTAAGTCAGCTTTGTGCCGTTCTCATTTCATTGTGGAGATGGCTTTGGGGGCTCGTCGTCCGTGAGCAGAGAGGCAGAGTCCACCCCGGCCAGGTGGTCCTGGGCTATTGCTGGTGGCAGGTCGTGGGTTCTGTGGCAGCTCCCGCCAGTCCAGGGGCAAGGCAATGAGCAAGCCACGCTCTCGCTTCTTCTCTGACCTTCCCTGTAGCCAAGGACTCTCAGATGGGAAGAACTTGAAAAACTGTCCCTCCTTCCTTTTCTCTAGACTATTGTGCACTCAGACACTTCGGAAAGGCACCCCCACCAGGCTCTCTACTGGACCCTATGTTTTTACTTAGGCACTTGACAGATTTCCTAAGACTGGAAAGAATAAACCATTGTTAAATCTGAAATTCATATGAGAGACAGAAGAGTTTGAGAAGCCTTTGTTGGCTGCCGCATCAGGACATGTCCAGAAAGAAGAGTCCCCCTTCTTCTGCAGGGCGAGGGTAGCCATGCTGACCCCAGGGGCCCCTCTGTCACCACAGGCAGTGGAAGTGGGCAGTGTCTTCCAGGGCCCGTGGGGCCCCTGTCTGCCCTGTGTAGACTTTTTGAGGTGGGAAGGGATAGAAGGCAAGGGAAGACACCAGCGGATTAGGAAGAGTGACCACAGAGGAATAGAGTTGGCAGTTGTGGGTTTTAAAGTCACATACATATGTGTAGTGACAAACCATTGCTCTCTGCTGACTTGCTGTGTGGTATAGGATGAGTACTCAGACCTGAGCCTCTGTTCTCCTTGTCTGCAAAAAAGACGTAGTAGTCTACCTTAATGGAGAGCTTATGGGCTTTTCTCTATGAGAGCACCTGCCCAGGCTTGGAGCATCACTGCTGCTGGATAAACGTTGCTCCCCTGCTTTTCTTTCTTCTGTAACCACCTCCTGGGCAGATGTGGGTGCACCCTAGCACACAGTGGTGTTGCAATATTTAAACCCTGTCTGATTTTGTCCTGTTTTTCCTGGCATTTCAAACTTCCCATTTCCAAGGTTTGCAGTCCGAGAGGAAGGGGTCTATCTGCACACCCTGGAAAGACCTGCGCCTTGCTGACCTTGTGTGCCGGTGTCTTTTCCCCTTTGGGAATGTAAAACAGGACCAGCAGGGCTGAAGCCACGCTTTCTGTGCAGCCACATCCTGGAAGCTGGGGCATGGTGGCGCTTTTGCAGGAGCCTTGACTCCCCCATTCTTCCTGCACTTGCAAAAAAGCCCTTTCCGGCCTCAGATCCACAGCCGCTGTCCTTCGCCGAGTTCCTTCGGTTGTGGAAACCATCTTCCTCCTGGTGGTCCCAGTGGCAGGGTACTGAGAAGTATTGATCCATCCAGAGGAAGAAGCATGTAGCTCTGCTTAATCAGACATGGTGCCGCCCAGATTTTAGCGCAAGCCCTGGAGGTGGGATAAAGGACATTTTTCAGGAGATTTTTTTGGAATGAAGAACATTCTGTTTTTCCTTGTAATTCTTCAGGGAGAGAGAGAATTGAGGAACAGTTTCAAATCCATGTGTTCAGCAGGGACATTTCTGGGGGCAGCTCACAGAATGCCCGTGTTTCAAAGCCTCCTCTGGTTGGGGAGGCCCAGGACGGAGGCCACTGCTGGATTCATGTCAGCTCACTCACAGATCATATTCCCTAGCTGCTCTGAAGGTGTCATGTTGAAGGAAACCTCCAAGTTGAAAGGTTAGAAAAAGTCTAAGCCTCCTGCACTGAGACTTATGCTTTAGTACTGGAAATTCCTTTTCAGACCCTGTTACGACCTGGACATGTCTTTGAGTGCAGCCTCAAGGCTGTGCTGCCTGTCGTCAGCTAACCCTAATGGGACCCCCGTCTCTGAAGGCAGTGAGTTTCCAACCTCAGGCCTGAGGTGAGAGTGCATTCACATGTGCTTCCCAGCCACCTTCTTCAGATCAGAGAGAACTCTTAACCACACTGTCTGCAGCTTTCTTTATTATGATGACTATTTTTAGTTGAGACATAGTACTTGTACGTTCATGTGGGGTACGGTGTGATATTCTGATGAATGTATACCGTGTACAATGCACAAATCAGGGTGATTTGCATAGCTGTTTCTTCTGTGTGCTTCGTGAAGCACTGTGTGTTGGCATGATATTGCCATGTCACTTTTGATAAAAACACCACATATGATCTTGCATGTTGAACAGAAGTAATATTCTCTCCCCTTTGAAAATGACATCTCTGGAAGTGACCTTGGAAGTTCTAGGCTGTGAGTGGACTATCATGTCAGTAAAGGGCAGGGGAGCTCCCAGCACTTGCCACAGATAGGTCCTCCCAGCTAGAATGATTCCCTTGAGCCCAGCAGCGTGGCTCCTTTTGCCGGGGGGGCGGGAGGACTAGGCTTTCAGCCACTTGCCTGTGGCCATGGCACTTCCTTTCCATCACTAACACCCAGGGCTGCTGCCTGCCACCTTGACTGCTTCAGGGACAAGCACCACGTCTGAGCTGAGTACCAGGTGGTGCGTGAATCCAGCCTGACTTTGGGACCTCACACCTCCCCCAGCCCTCTTTAAACTCACTCTTGGAATGGCTGCAAATGCGTGTGTGTGTTGAAGAGCACTGGGATGAGGGTGGCCCCTCCCCGGCCTGCAGCACTTGCGTGCTGTGGAGGGATGGTGAGTGGAGGAAGAGGACCACTGCACCGTGGGGGTGGGGTGCTGTAGTGAGGGGCTGCCGTGTGAGCATGACTCTCAGATATGCAGCTTCATTTCATTTCATCCTCACTCCTGTGTGGGAGGGAAAAGAGGGAGCATTATGCTCATTTTATCCATAAAGAAATGGGGGCTGAGGAGGTCCTGCAGCTGGTGAAGGATACACGTGAGACCCCAAATCCCAGGTCCTAATGCATACTTCTTCTTCCTTCTTTCCCTGGGCTGCTGGAGGGAGCTGCCAGGAATTGGAGAGCGGACAGAAGGAAGAGGCAGAAGGATGCTTGGAAGGACCTGGGTTTGGCTCTCCCTTGCTGGGTCACTGCTGTGTGGTGCTGAACTGATGTCTCATGGGACATCAGCCAGGGAGGGTGGTACCCAGTCTGGCTAAGCCCAGGAACCTCCTTAAGCCCCGCCTGAGTGGCACCTGGTAGCTGGGAGGGTCAGGCAGTGGAGCACGTTTGTGCTGCAGACAGAAACAAGAACCCTCACCACAGTCCTGGTGCTCCCCTCAGGCAGCGTGGTGGGTTGGTGTCCCGTCCCTCTCTGTGGGACTGTCCCTTTATCATGCCAACCTTTGCATTCCTGTGAGCTTCTGAAGTCTGTGGATGTGGGAGGAGAGACAGGGAGGTGTCAGTGGCTTATCACCGGCTCAACACGACTGTATGTCACTGCCATGATGTATTTCCCTTTGGAGAGCGGCCATCAACCAATTTGGAACAAAGTCATTCTAAGAGGAGCCTTATGTGGGCCACACACAATTGGTGAATGAAACTCCATCTTGCAGTGAAATGCTACTCTGAACGCTGCACTTACAGGGAGTATGTATTTGTAGTTTGAATCTAAACTGTAGGGGACAGTGTTGTTGGGTTTGAATTTTCAGACTCTGTCATCAATAGAAACATTCTTTTAATAGCCGGCAGCGGGTTTTTCCTAACTGCCAAATCATAAGAATCCCTGGGAAGAGGTTGTAGAAAATTAGATCCCAGACTGCCTCCCATTTTTCCCCCAACACAAAGAGAACGGAATTTGATCAGGAGTGGGGACTCTGGGGATCTATGTCAGGAATGACTACCTGTGGTGTTTCTGGCAAGGAACGTTTGGGATGGTGAATGTTTATTGTTGATGCTTGAAATGGTAGGTTTTTTTTGCCCTCCAGAATTTCCCATTACTGAGATTCAGATTATCGTAGTCGGGCCGCGTTCTACCCAGGGTCACCGTAGGTGTGTGGTCCTCAGGGCACTCTGGTCCTGACAGGGCCCCAGGGGTGGCATCATCAGTCCTACCCAGCACTCCATCTGGGCACTGTCCTTTCCCAGCACTGCATGTGAGTCTGGGTGCTTGGTCCTGTCCCCAGGCGGCCTGTTCTGGAAGGAGCATGCTGGCCTGGGGAAGCTGCACGTTTGCAGGGCTGTAGCTTTGTTCACCCGCTAGAGTCTGAGAACGCCCCGGGTTTCCCATCACCTGCCTGCAGCAACCTCAGCATCTTCCTGGAACAGTGGTGACCAGGAAGCAGGATATGGCACCTTTGAGAAGCAGCAGGCAAGATTTAAGGAAGGGGTGCCTCACTTCACTGTGAGAAGCACCCTGCAACCCGCTTGTCTCCCTTTTAACAGGCTCCTCAGCTGACCAGCCCCTGGGCGGGAGACTCAGGAAGCTGAGCCTGGGGCAGTACGACAATGACGCTGGAGGACAGCTGGCCTTCTCCAAATGTGCGTGGGGAAAGGCTGGCGTGGACCATGCCCCGAACCTGCCGCCGTTCCCCTCGCCAGCGGATGTCAAAGAGGTATGTGCCACGGCCAGGTCCCGGCTTCTGGGTCTGTTCCACTTGCTTTCTTGTCCTGGAACTCAGGGTGAACGGGCAGTGACTAGGCCTTGTCCCTGAATACAGACAGCCCAAACTGCCCTCTGCATTTGCCTTCTGTCCTGGTTCCACAAATGTGGTTGTGGCTCCTCTTACCTGGCAGGAGGTGTGGCTGGGAGGGCACAGTGTACAGTCAGCTGGCCTGGGCGATGAGCCCCAGAGATAGCTATGCAGGCGGGGCTGCCTCACCCAGGGCATCTGAGCCTCTGTGATCTGATCTGTAGAATGGGTAGGAGAGGCACAACACGTGGGTAGTTTGTGTGGGTTGGAGGTAGAACTCTAACAGGCCTGGCCTTAGCCGTTCTCTATAACCCGACAGCAGCAGCCAGTGGCACACACAGCCTTTCTTCAGGGTCATCTTACAGGGTCCTCGGTCGTCCCTCCGAGACCTTCCTGGGAGGTGACCCACAGGTGAGGGCCACAGACAAGAGCTTCTTGCTCTTCCAAGAGGCCTAGATAAGGTTTCTGATCAGAATGGAAGCTAAGCAGGTTGGTGTATCCAAAACGATGAATCTTTTTACACGTGAGTAGGATTTTTTTTCAAGCTGGAAAAGTTGGAAACTACAGAACAGGTAAGGAAATAAAGTTATTCACAGTCTTGACTCACAAACAAAACTACTGTTAATATATAGAATATTTCCACCTGGCCTTTTTTCTATGCTGTGTTTAAAATGCTATGTGCTTTCATGCATCTGTGAATGTATTAATATCACAGTTAATGACTGTTTTATCCAGGTTTTTGCCTTAATATTGAGAAACTCATTTACCCGTACCATTACAAACTCTGTCTACTTCACTTATTAGTTGTGTATTGTGTTAGAAGGATGGGTGAGAAGATACTTTCTGTTTCCTTTACTGTTGAACATGGAAGTGTTTTCCAGTGTTCCATGGCTAGGAGAGACGGGCTGGTTTTGTGGCATGGATTCAGACCTCAGCCTCCAAGGCCCTGCCGTCAGAGGAGGCGTTTGCTCAGTGGGCCAGCTTGGAGGAGCCTTCACTTGACTCCCCGTTCTCACATTCTCCTCCCTGTGCCAATTTCAGACGATGACCCCTGGCTATCCCCCGGACCTCAATATGATTGATGGCAGGATTTTAAGTGGCAAGGAGGCCATGTGTTCAACTCCAGCATTTCCTGTGTCTCCAGAAACACCGTACGGTAAGAACGAAGTAAGACTAGCTGTGCGCTGCACCGTGCCTAAGGAGGGTGACAACAGCCCCTTGCTCTGCTTTCTTTTCTAGTGAAAACAGCTCCGCCCTATCCTCCATTCAGCCCACCTGAGCCCCTGCTGAGCAGCCCGGCCAGTCAGCACAAAGGAGGACGGGGTAAGAAATCCACCCGCGAGTCACAGACGCGGCAGCTCAGGCACCGTCGCCATTTTTACAGAGAACTCTTATGCAGAAATATTTCCATTTGTGTCGTATCTCAGAAACCTTGCTGGGGAAGTTGCAGGGATGTGGCCGTGAAATCCTCTGTGTGGTGGCATCCTGGCCTTGCATTGCTGCCTGGCCTCCTGGGGGGAACCTTCCTGTTCAGCCTCTTCATCTGCGGCTGATGGAACTATCAATGGTGTCAGTCGGCAGCTTAGCACTGGTGCTTCTGAAGAAACTAGAATGCCCATCCCACCCTTCATGTTCTCTGTGGGGATGGTGCCGCAGGACGGCCCTACTTCTGCTTTCCCAGCTGCCTTCTCACGCATGCCTTGCGGCTCCTCCTGCCTGCCCTTTGTGCGTGCCTGATCCTTGTCCCTGGATCTCTGCAGGAGCGCAGGGGCTCTGTCCATGGTCTGATCTCATCGGTCTGTCTGCACAGCTGGCTCAGGAGAGGGAGTGTTAGCGGGCGGTGTTTGGGGTGAGTTACTGCACACTTCTTCCAGGTGGCCTTGAGGACTTGCTTGAGGGTCTAGGACAAGGCTGAGCTCGGGCAGGTGGAGAGAGAATGTAAACTTAAAGCCTGTGCACATTTCAAAATCATCCTTCTCTGGGATTTTTGTTCATTGCGCTGCTGCTTTTCTGCCCTGGTGAAGGATGCTGTTCACGGTTATTAGGCACGTTACCTGAGGGTGAGAAATTTTCACTAACTTGCATTTTCATCCACGCCTTACCCAGGAGTGCTGTGATCATGACAGCTAGCTCGATTTTCCCCTTTCTCTAGAGTAAACTGAGCCTGTGGACCATGTAATAGAAAAATGTCCTTCTCCTAAAATTCTCTTTATGGCTTCAGGAGCATAAACGACTCTCTTCATACGTAGCATATAGCAGTTAAACTGCCCGTATTGCTCAATAAGTGTGACTGAAATTTCAGATAAGCTGCGTTTTAATGTATACATAATATGAGCATTACATGAGAAGGGTGTATGTTCCTGTATGCATTAGCGTGATGGACTCACACATAGGTAGCTATGTGTCTGTTCTGTATTTTTTATCATTACAATATATGCAGAAAGAGGGATGTCCCTTCCACCCCACGTACCCCCTCCTCCTCATGAACGTGACTGTACTTGGCTCTTAGCTTGAAAGTGTTCAGTGGATTTGGGCTGGCACCTAACCTTCTGGCCTGAAATCCCATCTTCTGCTGCAACACCAGAACCGGGTTCTTTTGAAATAGGTAGATGACAAGCAGTGGAAGGTGAGTAATAAGACTGAGGAAAGAAAATGCTAGAAACAGGCTGCAGACTCATTAACAGCTCCTGAGGGAGGCCTCTGAGATCACTGTATTGCACATAAGAGAATGCTGAGCCCCGTCTAAACTCCTAGAAGGGTCTAGGAGGCTGCAGGAAGCCTGGGTGCTCAGCATGGGGTACCCAGTGGTCTGGCTGTCTTATGCTGGCCCGATTGTCCCAGCCTGGAGATAGTAGTTGGCTTCCGTGTGTGAGGGAGCACCGGACCATGTGTACATGAGGATGGCCCTGCACACCAGCATGTGTTAGAGTCCAGCGGCTCCAGCTTGTCCTGAGTACTATCTGCATGTAAGCATTCACATGGAAGAAGTCGTGGCTTGCCTTTAAATATGTAAAGGAGACATGATAAGAATGTTAATGGGAGCCTTCTAGATTTTTATTTCAGCAGTCCCCAGGGAGGGTCAACTTTACCTTCGTCCACAAGGAGTACAGAGACACACAGTGTTGACTTAGTGGACGCTTTCATCTGACAGCGTGGTGAGCCCGTGCCCTTGCCTGGAGGCCCCACCCACTCTGCAAAGTCAGGTGGAGTCGTGAGGCTGCTCTGAGGGCACAGTAATACCAGAGGTAGTCGGCCCGTACAGAATATGTCCCTGATCTTTATAGAATGATTTCCTTCCATTTCACAGTCCCATTCTATGGGTCACTCTTACTGTGGCCCTCATTGTACAGGCGAGAAAACTGACATGAAGAAGTTGAGTAGCTAGTAAGTAGCAAAGTCAGAGTTTCAGCTCCGTCAGTGGACTCCACAGCCATGGCAGATGACACAGGGCTGATTTTTCGCTTTTTTTTTTTTTTTTTTTTTTTTTTTTGTCTAAACTAGATGCAACCTAATGTCACAACTGAAAAAGCGCATTGAAAGTCTCAGAGCTATGCAATAACCATGTGATTGTACATTCAGGTAACCCCTATGAACCTCCACCTCCTTATCTAAAAATGCGGACTATATAGTACCTGCCATCCACAGCCACTATGCAGTTTTGAAGTAGTAAGCTTTAGGCATCTGCCGGAATGCTTAACTGTGTATCATTTAGGCCTAGATACTGATGTGCATATGAATGACAATATTTGCTTTAAAATGGCATTAGGGAGAGCCTTCACTTCCCAGAGGGTGAATTAGACATAATTCTCTCTATTTCTCCTGCTAAGTACAACTTAAAGCCTTGGACAATAAGTATAAGACAAATATGAGAAAGGTCTGAAAGATGGGGAGAAGAAGTCCAGTTAACCACGGACCTCAGGGCCACGGGACCGGTAGGCCTTATTTATAGAATGCATGGGCCAGAAAACAAACTTCAGAAAACTAAAAATAACTGAGCCATGCAGAACGTGTTCTCCAACCACAGTGAACTCAAAGTAGAAATCAGTAACATAAGGGTAACAGGAACATCTTCAACACTTGGAAACCAAACAGCACACTTATAATCTGTGGGTCAAAGGGGAAGTCTCCAGGGAAATCTGAAACATACTGAACTGAATGAAAATGAGGACAAAATATCAAAAATCATGGGACATGGGTACAGCAGCACTGAGAGGAGAGTTTATCAGAGTAAATACATACCTTGGGAAAAAAGAAGATTCTAAAGTGAATAGTTTATGCTCTTACCTCCATAACCTAGAAAAAAGAGAGCAAACCAAACCCACAGGCAAAACAATGAACAGCCACCAAAGGCTCACACCTTACACAAAAATTAACTTAAAATGGAGGATGGACTAAAATGTAAAATATCGCATTTTTTAAAATGGGGGAAAATCTTTGGGATCACTAGGCAAAGAGTTATGAGGTAGAACGAAAGCATGAACCATAAAAGGAAAAGTTGATAAATCAGACTTTATAAAAATTAAACATTTTTCTATGGAAAGAACCTGTGAAGAGGATAAAAAAGACAAACTGCAGAGTAGGAGAAAAGATTTGCAAACCACATGTCCCAAAAAAGGAGTATCATCTAGAATGTGTATAATCTCTTAATACTCAGCAGTAAAGAACAAACAATTCACTTGGAAAATGAGCCAAACTATTGTTGAAAAGTCAAAAAGCAACAGACACTGGCAAGGCTGCGGAGGAAAGGAATACGTCTACACTGTCGGAGGGAATGTGAATTAGTTCAGCCACTGTGGAAAGTAGTTTAAAGATTTCTCAAAGAACTGAAAGCAGAACTGCCATTTGACCCAGCAATCCCATCACTGGGTATATATCCAACAGAAAATAAATCATTCTAACAAAAAGACACATGCACTTGTATTTTTATTGCAGCACGATTCACAATAGCAAAGACATGGACTCAGCCTAGGTGCCCATCAACAGTGGATTGGATAAAGAAAATGTGGGGCATAGACACCATTGAAATACTCCACAGCCATAAAAAAGAACGAAATCATGTATTTTGTAACAACATGGTTGCAGCTTAGCAAATTCAATATCCTAAGCAAATTCAGTATCCCATCACTATTCATTGTCCTAAGCAAATTCAGTATCCCCTGAATTTAAAATAAAAGTTGAAAGTAAAAAGGAAAGAAATTGGTCCAAAGGAAGGAAGAGGATATAGAGGTGGCATATGAGCACACAAAAAGATGCTCAACATAAATAGCCAGTAGCAATATATGAATTAAAGTCACACTTTGACGTTACTACACCCCTATCAGAATGCCTAAAATAAAAGATAGTGACAACACCCAATACTGGTGAGCATGTGGAAAAACTGGACCCCTTATAAGTTGCTGGAGGGATTGTTAGAATGGTGCAGCTTCTTTGGAAAACAATTTTGGCAATTTCTTAAAAACAAAAAACCTACACGTGCCATATGACTCGGTGATTGCATTCCTGGGCATTTATCCCAGAGGAGGAGACTTATGTTCACATAAAGACCTGTATAGAAACTCTTTATTTTCGATAGCCCCAAACTGGAAACAATGTAGATGTCCTTCAACAGGCTAGTGGCTAAACAAATTGTAGTGCATCAATTCCCTGGACTGCTTCTCAGCAATAAGAAGAAGTGAATTATTCATACATACAGCAGCCCAGATGGGTCTCTAGAAATTAGGTTGAGTGAGAAAAGTCAAAACCCAAAGTCTATATGGTGTATGATTCCATATATGTCACGCTTTTTACATGGCAAAATTATAGATACAGAGAACAGATTCATGTCTGCTAAGAGTTGGGAGGGGCAAGAGTGGAAGGGGAATGGAGTAGCCAAGGAGGCAGCAGGAGAAGTCCTCATGGGGTTGGAACCTTCTGTCTGAACTATATCAGTGATAATATCTGGGTGTGATTTGCAAGATGCTGCTACTGGGGGACATTGGATGGAGAGGTCAGGGTATCTCTGTGTAGCTTCTTAAAACTATATGTCAATCTACAGTGATAGAATATAAAGTGAAGTAATACCTGGCTACTGCCCACACCTGTTTACTGAGCACTTCACTCCCAGGTCCTCTGCTAGGTCAATGAGAGCCCAGAGAGACCCAGCCCTGCCCTCACAGAAGTATAGCTGGCAGAACAGGGATGGGATCTGGTGCGCCCACAGCAGGGAGAAGACCCCAGGAGAGGACTACGCACTATGCCAGTAGGTTTTGGTTATTTACTTGAAGTCAGAGAGCACTGGGCTGGAAACGAGCAGGTGCAAAAGTCCGGTGGCTCATGCAGCCCAGGACAGACTGGAGACCAGCGATTGGCAGAAGAATGGTGGAGTAAGAAGTTGGGAAGGCGGAGCCAGGCCAGGGCACGATCTCTCTAGTTCCCTGAAGGTGGTAGTGTGGCAGCCACATGGAATGTGAGGTGTTTACCAAACCTTGAGATGGGGAGGTGACTGCTCAGATTTGCGTTTTCACTCATCACTGTGGCTGCAGCATGAAGAACACAGTGGAGCTAACAGTGGGGTGGAATAGACCAAATGGTTTCAGAAGATATAGGAGAAAATCAGAACATTTGTGTAGGATTCAGGTGGTGCAATCAGCTCACCTCAATACAGTGGAATTGGAGCCTGACTGCTCTTTCTGATTTTATTGCTTTTGTCATTATTGTTTAAATTAGGTTCTAGCTTCTTGTTAGTATGCAGTTAATATAACATTATCTCCATAAAATTCCTCTGTGCAGCTCATTACTAAAATGTAATTTGATGCCGCCTTAGTCAGAATAAGCCCCTATGTGTTAGGATTTTTTCCAGACAACCACCAGGACAGGAGTCCAAGAAAAACAGCCCAATTAGTTAAAGGCTGTATGGACAGATTTTATTCAGGACTATTGCAATAGGAGAAAGTGCTGGGCTTGGCCCCAAATACAGCAAAGGCAGCTGCAGATTTATGGCCAAGGATCAGAGCAAAAGGATCTGGTGGATGGAAAATCACTAAGAAGGGACATCAAGGATGGGGGGGTTCTTGCTAAACTGGCCTAACAGGGTTTCTGCGACAGGCAGGCCAAGGTCTTAGACACAAAAGGCAAGGGATGAGGTGCTTGATGACATATCAAGGGTGACTAGATACCAAGCAGCATGAGGAATGAAAAGCAGGATTCTTGCTAGAACTGAGCTTGCCAAGGTTGGACGTGGAAGGTCAAGGTTGAGGCCTGATGGAGAAGAGGGCTTGGAGGAACCTGGCTAAGGTTTGGTCAAGGAGAGTCTGTCAGAAGGTAGACCCACTGTATCCAGGCTAACCCGATAGGGCGAACAGACACTTCTCTGTGTTTCCCTCCAGGTCCTTTGAGCACTTAGTTTGTAATTTTTTGTTTTTGTGGGTACATAGTACAGGTGTTTATATTTGTGGAGTACACGAGCTCTTTTGATAGAGGCATGCAATGCGTAATAATCACATCATGGAAAACAGGGTATTGTGGGCACTTAGTTTAGGCATAAGCCTTCCGTGCCAAGTGGCCTGGGAGCTGGCTGGGGCCAGCCTCTGCCCTAGGCATCCTGCACCCACCCTTCCCACAAACAAGCCATTCTTCAATAAACAGTAAACAGAATACATAAAAAGCAAACCAAAGCATCTCTAGATTTATTAATAGATGGGTGAATTAAAGGAGCCTTTTCTGAATAATGTGACTAACAAGAGCCAAGGGGGATGAATGCCCAAGGCTGGGGCTGACTGGAGTCTGCTGGTACCGAGAGCTGATGGCTGAAGTGTGAGGAATTTTGTGAGCCAGCTGACAGCACATTGGCAGCTTGGGATCTGCCAGGGCGGGATTGTTTACACCACAGGATTTAGCAAATGTTACCAATCAGCCCCTTCATCGGCCCCAAGCTTCCCTGTCACCCCAAACAGTAGAAATTCACTGCCTTTTTTTTTTTGAAGTTGGCTTGGTGCTAGCTAACTAGTCATGAAGAACAGAGCCTAAAGTGACCAAACAGATCTTTTTGCATTTTGACATTGAAAGATTTTCAAAGATGTTCAGCATTCAGCGTTTGGAGGCTGGTCCTATTGCCACGCTCAAGTAAGCTCTGTGATAACAACACCCAGCTGTTGGAAACTGCTGTCCAAAGCCTCTCTCAGCAGACAGGGAGGCCTAGAAGGACATGTCAGAGTGGTGTCTGGTGGTTCCTCTCCTGACGTTTCATCTCTGGTCAAATGCTGGATGCACACGCATTTTGGCTCTGAGGCTTCCTATCTGGGTGAGCTCAGGCAGTTGTAGGGACCTCTCTGATCTTAGTTTCATCTCCTATACAACAGTAGTCATTCCTACTGCACATGGTTCCTGAGAAGATTGGACCAGGACATGTAGCTCAGGCACCCGGCCCAGACCTGAGCAACACTCTGCAAACAGTGGACAGCGGTGCTGCTAGAACAGAGCATCCTCATGAAGGGCAGTTTCCCGAGCTGGGGAGACCAGTGACAACTGCAGGTCTGGGTTCAGAGCTGGAGTCAGAGGAAGAGCAGACCCCTGGGCACCAGGCCCTGGGTGGCTGAGCCCCAGGGGCCCTGCTCCTCCCAGACACGTGCTTTTGCACGTTCCTGTGGCACGTGCTTGTGCCCAGCATGCTCATGTTTTAAATGGCAGCATCTACTCCAGGAAAATGATGGCTATTTCAATATTTACTCACATTATGCATACTTAAATATGAATTTAAATACTATTTAATTCTCCTAGGGATGTGTTATAATTTAAAAGAGATTGTGATAGTGTGAAGAACTGGGGACGGGTGGGAGATGGCAGAGCAGCTGTAGGCTCTGATGTAATGCCTCTAGCTTCTTCAGGATGGGACCAACCAGGCTTCACTCATCTGGGGCCCTCAAGCAGGAGCCTCAGTGGCAGCCCTCACCGTGGTCTGTTGAATGCATTGCCCACATGGTCACATTATGCCCCAGAAACCACATTTTGTAGGACAGTATCCTCAGGCTTCTCAGAAATTCCATGAGGCCGGGAGCAGTGGCTGACGCCTGTAATCCCAGCACTTTGGGAGGCCGAGGTAGGCAGATCACCTGAGATCGGGAGTTCCAGACCAGCCTGATCAACATGGAGAAATCCCATCTCTGCTAAAAAACAAAATACAAAAATTAGCCCTGCGTGGTGGCGCATGCCTGTGATCCCAGCTACTCAGGAGTCTGAGGCAGGAGAATTGCTTGAACCTGGGAGGCATAAGTTGCTGTGAGCCGAGATCTTGCCATTGAACTCCAACCTGGGCAGCAAGAGTGAAACTCCATCTCAAAAAAAAGGAATTCCACATGAGAGCCTCAAATGGAAATGCTTTTCTTGGAAACAAAAATATTTGTAAAACTGTAACAAAAGGAGTCATTTAATCTCAGTCTCCCATATAAGCAAAAATAGATAAATGTAAAATGTAAATTATTCTCTTAGCTGATCCTTAACCTTGATGATGTTTTCAAAATAAATGAATGAAAAAAGCCATGGGAAAAGCTTTCCTTTAAAAAGTCGTGGTTTGGGCCAGGCGAAGTGGCTCATGCCTGTAATCCTAGCACTTTGGGAGGCTGAGGCGGGTGGATCATGAGGTCAGGAGTCCGAGACCAGCTTGACCAACATGGTGAAACCCTGCCTCTACTGAAAATACAAAAATTAGCAGAGTGTGGTGGCATGTGCCTATAATCCCAGCTACTCAAGAGGCTGAGGCAGGAGAATTGCTTGAACCCGGGAGGCAGAGTTTGCAGCGAGCCGAGATCGTGCCATTGCACTCTAGCCTGGGCAACAGAGCAAGACTTCACCTTTAAAAAAAAAAAAAAAAAAAAAAAAAAAAAAAAAGTCGTGGCTCTGATACATCTCAGCTTCTGAACTATTTCATAATCTTTTTTTTTTTTTTTTTTAAGCTGAGGTAGGAATATAAACACAAAACTTAAAAGCAGCCATTTGAAAGTGAATATCACACCGCCATTCGGTACATTCACAGAGTCATGAGACTGTCTCCCCTAGGCAGTTCCAGAGCATCCTCATCTTATAACAGCTTTACAAGTGATATTCAGAGGGCATTTGGGGACTTTGACCTTCAGTGAAAATGATTAGCAGTTAATGATTAGTTAGTGCACTTCAAGAGGATGCTTTTACATATTTTGCAACTTCTATTTTGTGTTCAGTTCTTCTGGAGAGCAGGGTGTAGGCATTTTAGGGACCTGGCTTCCAGGCATGCAGCCTACTGTTGATTGGAGGCTTTGTGAAGGGCTGGGAGGACTGCCTCCATCCAAGTCAAAGTGCATGAGACTGATAAGGAGCAGGAGCATGCGAAGTGGTCCTCACTGGCTTACAAGAGGGGACATGGGGGTTTGATTGGTTCCGTGCAGACTTCCTGGATTTGGTAGGTTTCAAAGGGTCGTGATATTTGCCACAGCTGGAAGAAAAGGGCAGGACCAGTGGACCTGGTCCTGCCCCTCTGTAGCTCTGTGATCTCGCACAGCTTGCATAACCTCTGAAAGCATCATTTAAATCTAAGCCTTATAAGAATGTGCGTGCCATGCATGGTTTGGGGCCAGTCTCTTAAAAAGGAAGATTTCAGCCTATGAAAATGGTAGTGTAACAAACATTTGTCTCAAAATGTAGTTTCTTAGTTCAAAATACACTTCCTTATTGAAACATTTTCAGAGTCCCAGAGATATTTTATTGATAGAGACACATAGTGTGAGAAGAGGAAGACAGACACAGATTATTTTGACACAGTGCTTAATTTTTATTTAAAAAGCTGTTATCCTTCAAAACTTGACAAACGATACAGTGCTTCTATCGGTCTTCTTTCTTTCCTCTACTCAACTCCCTTTTCTGTTGAATTTTTATGAACTTTTAATGAGAATGTTTATACTAGGGACAAAGGCATGTACTGAATTTGAATATGTGTGACATTTATAGAGGCCGTTGTTTACTTTGGATTTTCTAGAGCCTCACAAGCACATGTGTTTCTGTATGGATTTCTACATGGGTTTATATTCAAGTGTACAGGCCTATGTAAGTTTGCATAGGAACAGACATGCCTGGATACTTGCCTGTGATATACTTTGCATTTCGATTCATGCCAAAGAATGCACACTGGTACACGGTGACCCCAAATAACTGACATGGATTAGCAAACATCGCAGCCTCCTCCGACCCCTGCCCCAGATGAACAACATGAGAAAGAATAGTTGACTGCTTCTAAATTTTATTTAAAACTAAACATCAGTGCTGAGTTCCTGGAGGTCAGCTTAAAGTGCTAGCCTCTGTACGTGCTTTAGGGGTCTGTTGAGATGAAAACATGAATCCATGTGAAGGCAATGAAGCTAAAAAAATAAAGATGTTGGTACCTCATCCATGGAGCAGGCCAGCTTGGAAGTGTCCGCATGTCAGCCTGCAGACTTCTCGACCATGCTGAATGTTTTCTTGTTCGCTCACTTTGGGCTTAGAGGAATCTTTGTCTTTCTAAATTTATCCATCAGCTCATTCCATTACCCCCTCCTCTCCTGGTGGACTGGTCTTCACCCGCAGCATGTAGAAGTTATTCTGAAGTGCTGCCAACAGGATTTGACGCTGGCCCTGGGGCTTGGTGACAGATGTGGCCCTGGTCCTGCCCCTCTGTAGCTCTGTGATCTCGCACAGTTTGCATGACCTCTGAAAGCATCTTTCAAATCTAAGCCAAATAAGAATGTGTGTGCCGTGCATGGTGTTGGGGCCAGTCTCTTAAAATGAAGATTTCAGCCTATGAATATGGTAGTGTAACAAACATTTGTCTTAAAATGTAGTTTTTAAATTCAAAATGCACTTCCTTATTGAAGCATTTTCAGAGCCTCATTGCCTGTGAGACTTGTGCTCCATCCTGGGATTGGGGAAAGGAGGCGGTCCTGGCGCTGGGGCAGCTGTCGGGCTGGGGTCCCATCCGAAGCAGCCTGTGGCTGGTGTGGAATCCGGAATCCACTGCTCGGGCCTGGGCCTGGGCTTGTCTCCTCCTCTCCGCTCTGAACAGGAAAAGGCAGTTCAGCCCAGCAGGATGCGTCTTAGAACTGGGAAAGGCTTGGAAGAAAATGCTTATGAAGCTCCAGCATGTGAAACGTGCAAGGGTGTTTCTCTGTTGGAAGCATTTACCTGGCACCCTTTGCATTTTTACTTTCCTCTGACATCCCTTGCCTTGTAATCCACAGCTCCATCCCTTCCAGACAGCAGCCTGCCCCATGGTGGTGTCAGCGAGCATTGGGTGTCGAGAGGCGAAATGCCTGGGTGTTTTCTCTGAAGCACCTGTTGCCACTGTCCCCTCAGGCTGTCATGGATCATGAGACTTGCAGAAGGGGTGGATGTCCTGAGTCGCCGAGAGGGCTGAAGACGAAACATGCAGTCTGCCCCTCGACATTGGTTACTGGTTGGGGCCTGCCCCATCTGGGCCTTTGAGGGCGTTTCCAAGGTGCGCCCCAGATTAGTCTTCCTCCTCAGAGAGACATTGGCCAGGCCATTGCACTTAGGCCAGGAACCACCCTGTCGTCTGTTTAAGTTCCATCACATTTTAGTGACACACATATGAAGACACGTTACATAGCACGTGTGTGTGTCATGTGTGCAGATATTCATGGATATGCCTAGATTGAGGCGTTTGCCACTTTTTGAGCACTTCTTACAGGCTTGCACTTATATATGCACACATGTAGAGAAACAGCAAATGAACAAGTTTACATAAAATCCTGAAAGCCAGGCAAGTGAGAACTGCATTGTTTGGAATGAAGGTAAACTCTTCTGGTTCTTCAGGGCCAACCAGGCATGCAGTGGGCTTTAGGAGTCAGGTCTCCATGTGTCACCTGGCAGAGGGACCGTGTGAGCAGCTCGTTGGAATTTGGTTTTTCCAGAAGAGCATGAGATTGGGTTACTGTGAAGTCCCAGTGTCACTGAGGTTGTGGAGGGTTTGTGTTTTGTGTTTGTTTTTAGTTCCTTCTCCGCAAAGCCTAAGTGAGCACTCAAATCTCAAGAACCGCAGAGTAGAGCCCGCCCTGGGGTGCTGGCCAGGACGTAATTTTCAGGAGCAAACAAGTACATCCAAATAAAGCTGAGGATCTGTCTGCATTGCCTGGTCCCTCAGAGTTCTTCTAGTATCCCTCTTGGGTTTTTTTTTTTTTTTAATTGCATTTTAGGTTTTGGGGTACATGTGAAGAACATGCAAGACTGTTGCATAGGTACACACATGGCAGTGTGATTTGCTGCCTTCCACCCCATCACCTATGTCTGGCATTTCTCCCCATGCTATCTCTCCCCAACTCCCCACCCCCTGCTGTCCCTCCGCTGTTTCCCCCCGACAGATCCCAGTGTGTAGTGCTCCCCTCCCTGTGTCCATGTGTTCTCATTGTTCAACACCCACCTATGAGTGAGAACATGCGGTGTTTGATTTTCTGTTCTTGTGTCAGTTTGCTGAGAATGATGGTTTCCAGATTCATCCACGTCCCTACAAAGGACACGAACTCATCGTTTTTGATGGCTGCATAGTATTCCGTGGTGTATATGTGCCACATTTTCCCTGTCCATTCTGTCGTCGATGGGCATTTGGGTTGGTTCCAGGTCTTTGCTATTGTAAACAGTGCTATAATGAACATTCGTGTGCATGTGTCCTTATAGTAGAACGATTTATAAACGTTTGGATATATACCCAGTAATGGGATTGCTGGGTCAAATGGAATTTCTATTTCTAGGTCCTTGAGGAATCGCCACACTGTCTTCCACAATGGTTGAACTAGTTTACACTCCCACCAACAGTGTAAAAGTGTTCCTATTCCTCCTCATCCTCTCCAGCATCTGTTGTCTCCAGATTTTTTAATGATCGCCATTCTAACTGTTGTGAGATGGTATCTCAGTGGGTTTTGTTTTACTGGGGCAGAGCCTGTTGCTGAAAACAGACCCTGTTGGTCACCCTGTCTGTCCCTCCCAGTCCTTCCAGAACTGCCTTGCATTCAGTAGAGAGACCCACAGCGTGCAGGAGTGGCACTGTCTTTGAAGCAGCTTTCACGTAAAGCATCCAAAGTTCCTTTGCTAGGTCATGTGCCCAGTCCTCAGAGGTACCTGTGGATCACCCGATCGCTGGGAGTAGGACTGGTCCTGGGTTCTGCTTATCGTGTGCACATGTATGGTTCCCCCCAGAGTCTGGTGTGGCAGTGGTGTGGGAGGTGACGGGATGCAGCCCCTGTAGGACCCGTGAGGCTGGCAGACAGGCAGTGCAGGCTGGCGGGCGGGTGTTAAGGCAGCATTCCAACCAGCTGATCAGGTCGTGTCTCAGGAAGGGCGCGCCCCCTGTTGAGGCTGGGAGACTTTTTTTTTTTCAAAGAGACGGGGTCTCACTGTGTTGCCCAGGCTGGAGTGCAGTGGCCGTTCACAGGCGTGATCCCACTACTGATCAGCACGGGGGTTTTGACCTGCTCCATTTCTGACCTAGGCTGGTTCACCCCTCCTTAGGCAACCTGGTGGTCCTCCGATCCCGAGAGGTCACCATATTGATGCCACACTTAGGTGTGGACACCCAATCGGCATAGCATACTACAGCCCAGGACTCCTGGGCTCAAGTGATCCTCCCACCTCTGCCTCCCGAGTTGCTGGGACTGTAAGCACGGGCCACTGCGCCCGGCGGCTGCAAGACCTTTAAATTTGCTCATCCCTTCCTGTGTGACCTCTCTGGGTGACCTCGCTTCTCCTTCCTCCTTGGTTACTGCCCCTTCTCTTACCTCCCACTGGCAACCAAGTCTGCTCGTGTCCTCCTCCGAAAGGGAAACTCCTGTTGCCCTATCTCTCCCTCTGTTCCTCCTCTCCCTCCTTCCTTCACCTTCCCTCCATCCTTTTGTTTCTGCTGCCTTGCCCTCACCTGCATTTGAAGGGTGTGACTTCCCAGTGGGACCTGGGTTGGGATTTGGCATCAGCCTCCCTCCCTCAGCCTCAGGACATTCCCAGGGCAGAGTCTTCATCACACTCCTGGCATCTAACACAGAGAAGGATCTGGATAAAAGTTTGTTTTGTTTTCTTATGGGTAAGTGGAAGGAGAGAGATGGCCTTGCAGCTCCAGGGAGCTGAGTGCACCACGCCTGCAAAGGGCCTGAGCCCACGGAGTGCGTGGTGGGAGCCACATGGGACCAGCACCTGTGTTTCCGAGGGGAGGTCTGGCGTTGCCTGCTTGTCGGGCCGGCTGTCCTCTTCCGGGTGTCTGATTTGCACCCCTGCTTGATCTCAGGATTTTGCTAAGGTGCCGTGGGTGGTCCTGGCTGGAGCAGAGTCAAGGTGTGGAGCATCCGGGTCCTGTCCTCCCCGGGGATCTCTGGGTCTCTGGGTAGGGGCAGCAGAGTGTCACAGAAGGATTTTTTTTTTTTTTTTTTTTTTTTTGAGATGGAGTTTCGCTCTTGTTACCCGGGCTGGAAGGATTTTTAAATGCGTCTTTTCCTCAGCAGTCTTGCTGCCACCTGGAGCCCAACTTTGAAATCACTTTAGTTCCTGGCACTCCAGCTGAGCAGAAAGAAGCAAGAAAGGAAAGATAAACAGATCTACAGAAGGTGCTTAAATCTGTAGATCCACATTCAGGATTGCCCTGGTAATGGCTGCGACACTGGTACAGAAGCAGCGTGCCCTGCCTCCTCCTTACCGCTGCTCATCCCCGTGGCTTTGCTCCGAGCCACAGAGCCCAAAGCGTCCACGGAAGGAATGGGACCTACCCTTGGGAGTGCCGTCCTGGTCAGAGTCACCCTTCCTGGGCCTGGCTGCCCCATGCTGGTACCGCCCTGTGCTGCCTTCCTCTCTGCTTGGGGAGTGACAGGCACGGGAAAAGCCAGTCCATCCGCTTCCGCTGAGCCTGCTCCGTCTGTGGTCAGGCATTTCCGACAGCATCGTTTGCAGGAGCTGGTGCCCTGCAACACATAAACAATCAGGGAGGAAATGCCTACTCAGGCCTTTGGGAGGAGGGTCCCAGGGATCTTCCTGGCCCATGCGCGGAGAGGTGGCCCCGAGGGTCCCAGGCAAGCTTGGGCTCTCTTAGGGTAGGGCATTGACCTGCTCGCTCTCACCAGGTTGATGTGTGTGCCAGGGTCGTACGGGGGCTGAGCAGGCTGGTGTCTCGGCTCAGGCTGCTCAGCAAGCTGTGCTGGAAGCACAGGTGTGCACAGGGGCTGTAAGAAAGGAGGCAACCAGGAGGAACGGAGGACTTCCTCTTCCAGGGAGAGACTCCTAGGGGAAGCGGCGTCACACTAACATTTGAAGAGAGAGTGAGATTTTGCCAGACACATGAGACAGAAGAAGCCAGGGGTGAGTGTCTATTCTGCGCTTCCCCTTGTGAAAACCCTGAGTAATGTACTGTAAGGGAAAGACACATGACAGGCCCCTATGGTCTCTGCATGTGGACTGGGTTATAGTGAGACTTCAGGCCACGGGAACAGAGCACTTTGACTTGACTGAGGGAGATAGTGTTCCAAATGCTGAAAAAAATGTGGGGTCATTTGAAAAGCGATTTGTAGAATGTATAGGAGTTTTTCACCAGTTGGCTTAGGAGTTTGGCCTTTTAGATGAGGAAAGCATATGAGCAGAGAACACAGAAGAAAGGGGACACAGTGCTTAGAGGTGGCCAACAGCCTGTTGGTACAGTAGGTGCCAGCCAGGTGGAACAGGCTGAGGGATCCAGAATCATGCGCTAGGACGGGGTCTGGGCGGGGTGTTATGGCCCATTGGCGCAGGAATAAAACCTGCAGGGTTTGAGCCGTGCGGTGACAGGGTGCGATTTGCATTGGAAGGTCCCCTGGGCTGCCTTGTGAAGTGAAGGGCCTCCAGGTTGGTGGCCAGGCCAGATGAGAGGCCGATGGCCCCATCGAAAGGAAAGGTACAGGGGTGTAGGCTCTAGCTGGGGTTGGGGACAGAGCACTGACTAGGGATGTCCTTGTTGTTGAAGATTCTTCAGGCTTCCACTTCCTCTCTGGTTGCTGGAAGCTTCTCTCTGCTGTGAGTGTGGGGTCCCAGGGGAATGGGGGTCTCACTTTGGGGGGGTGCAGGTTTGGAGGCATGGTCGGGGGGAGGTCCTGCCTCCTGTGCCAGGGGTAATGGCTGGCCTGGGGCTGAAGCTAACCCTTGTTGGGTTTCAGCAGGGAGGTTGCAAGAGATTAAAGTGGGGGGAGGAAAAAGTGAAAAGAAATGAAAAGGAAGCAAACCGCAGCAGTGAGCGAGGCGGGGCCAGGGCCGTCTGGAGGCACTGACTGGGCAGGCCGCCCGCGACAGCCAGCGGCAGCCCAACAATCCCGGATTCTTTCCCGGGCCCGAGCTCTCCCAGCCGCCCTCTGAATGGGCCTCTTTGGAGGTGGCTGCCCCGCCTCCCGCACGACTCCCTCGGGACCAGCCGGAACACAGAGCCTGCCTGCCTGGGTGGGTGGGGGAACGCCACCACTGGGACAGGGACTCAGGCCTCTGCTCACCACATAGGGCTGCTGGGGACACAGCCTGCCGAGTTCCTCCGTCTGGCCCACATCCTCCCAGGTCCTCCCATGGACTGACCAGGGTCCTGGGTGCCAGGTAAGCTGTACACTGGGACTTGTCGCTTCTTCCTGCTCAGTCCCTGCATCCCTGCTGTCTTCTGTGCTCCTGGTGTCTCTGGCGGGACCCAGTTGCCCTTGCTGAAACCTGATCTCTTGGGCTCCAGGGGAGGGGGTTGGGGAGGAGGATGAGGTGGGATGTAGAGGTCACCAGGCCAGCAATTCTGGACAGGATTTGGGAGGAGGGCTGATTGTTCCAAGAGTCTCCTTGTCACTTGATGACAGTTCTGAAGTCCTCAAGGCTTTGGGACAAAACGCCCCAGCCCTTGAGCCTGGAGGGCTAGTCCTTGCAGAAGAAAGTCATGCTTTGTCTTTGTTGAGATTCTCTCGGGGCTAACAAAAGCCTGATTTACAGATGTGCAGCTTTTCTGGAGCAGGACTGCTTCCTAGCACTGCACATTCCTTTACTGAAACTGATAAAGGGAGCCTGCCCCATTCCAGGGCTGTCACTGCTCCCCCCTGACCCTTTCCAGGGCCTTTGAGGGATCCCAGGCAGCAGGCAGTGAGCATCCAGCACAGTTGTTTTTACTAAATGCTGAAAGCATGCATCAGGATTAGGCACTGGGTTTTAAAATGAGATCTACTATTGTCTCTTCTGTGGTTGGAGCAAGCAAAGAGGATATTTCTAAATGCGTTCATGTCATTGAAAAAAACCCCATGCATTCACTGAAAGAACCTGCTCAGATTATGTTAACAGAACTTCTAGACCGAGGGGCGTCTGTTTCTTCACTGTCTCTTTTCCTCCAAAATGTCTGGGCTAGGGCTGGGGCTGTGTGGGGCTCTGGGAGAGTCAGCCAGGCACTGGGGGTGGCATGGGCAGGGTGGGCCTCCTGGGCATCTGTTTCCTCCTCCACGTGGCTGGCCTGCGATTCTGCTGGCCCTGCGGCCGACACAGCGCGTGTGTGCTCCAGCTGGAAGGATGGGGAAGACTAAGGGGGGGAGAGGGGAAAACCCAGAGTTCTCCATTGTGAAACCAGCACTGCAGTTGCTCTGAGACAAACCCAAGTGGCTCAGGGTCCAGCTCGCTGTTCCCAGGCTGGAAGTCCTGCCTGGTACCCCTTCCAGGATTGATGGATTACTCTCCAGTTGATGGAAGATGCTGTCTTTCTAAAGGTTTCCTGTCCTTTCAGTGTATCTTACATACAGTAATTTTTCACGAATTCCATATGCCTATCAATACATTAGAGGTGGTCTGATTAGGATGGACAGACTTTTCTGATTTTCGAGGTGAGATGAAAAGGATTTTGGTCCACCTATTTCGAGAGAGGGGTGGTTTTCTCCCCTGGCCAGCCTGTAGCCATGGTGGCTTGTGGGGAGCCTGGTGCTGTCTTCTGCTGGGCTTCCTGTGCTCTAAGCGGGAGCCTCAATGACAGGGCTCTAAGTTGCTCGCAGAGTACCTATGCCTTCCTCATCCCCAGGCAAACCTGTGCCTCAGGTTCCTTGTCCTCCTGTAGGGGCAGGGTAATTCTGTCACATTCAGTGTTCTGACTCGGACCCTGCTGGTGGGGGGGCAGGGATGTCTTGTGGAAAGAATATAGTTTTCTGAGTCCTGGAGATGAGTTGACTTCCTTTGAATAAGCTTCTTAACCTCACTTTTCAGAATCTGTTTCCTCATCCGTAAGATGATTTTCATGTGGAAGTGTTTGTATGAGTATTAAATCAGATAACATCTCAGTGTGGCTTAGCAGAGTGCCTGGTGTGTGGCAGGCACTCAGAGAAAGGGAGCTGTGATTCTGACTTCTGTTATTATTGTCTTTATATGAAAGTTGGTATGTGTCATGTAAACAGGATTTTACAACAGTACTGAGAGCTGTGTGATTTAAAAGCTGTTGACATTCAGATCTGCACCTGAACCGAGGGCAACATTTCTCCGAAAGGACAGTGAAAGCCCCCATGGCTGGAGCTGGGATCTGATGATCTGTACAGTTTGCACCGTCTGGTCAGTGCATCAACATAGTTCTGACTGCTGCTCACTTTGCCCCTCTCTCCTCTACCCTTCTGTTTCCACTCCCCTGTCTTTTAAAAAATAACACCCAAGGCAATGAAGCTGCCCAGTTGATTCAGGATCCGGACGGGAAGGCCAGTATATACATAACTTGTCATGATTTGTGGCTACTTGTATTGTTTTATCACTTGGAGTGTAGCATAGAATTCTTACTTCAATTTAAGTTTCTGTACCCTCCCCAGTTTTAAAGTACAGTTGTTGCAGGTGTCTTACCTGTTTACGGTGAGTACCACATGTGATGATGTCTGCTTGTTGCTCCAACTATCAAAAGTGACTTAAGAAACTCATGAGAAGAATGGACTTTACTATTACCCATACTTTGGCTCATTTGAATATCTCTTCATTTTCCTTCATCTCTGGATTTCTTTATTTTTCCTTTGTTCCTGAAGGGTATTTCTGCAGGATGCTCTTTTACTTCAGTACTGGAAGCATGTGCCATTTCTTTCTGGCTTCTTTGGTTTGGGTCTCTTTTGAAGAATTGAAGATAGATGGAGTCTCAGAAAAGCTGTTATTTTACATGACACTAAGATAGGGAAAACAGTGCCGGGTAAAACATGATGCACTGTGAGTGAAAAGGTATGCACAGATTTCAGAAATAGGGCTCTGTGAGAAAACGCATCTTGGGACTGGGCACAGGAGGCCTTGAGAAGCAGGACCTGGCTGCATGGTCAGCTCAGAGTGTGCAGAGCTGCAGGTGGGCTGGAGACGGGGTGGCTGCCATGTGATGAGTCCTCAGCAGGTGATCCTTCTCTGCTGGCCTCCTACAGGGGAATCCCTGGTGATGTGACAGCGAATGAGACACAGCCTCACCTCTGAGTCACCCAGACACGGTTCCAGCAGAGTGTGCTAGCGACCGTGTGCTAGGCCGACCAAGGTCTGTGGCCACTGAGGTCCTCCGTATGAGGGAATCAGGGAGCGGAGCCAGGCTGCTTTTGAGGGCTTTAGAGATTCTGTGGGCTCTCCACTCCCTCCAGCTTGAGCAGTCAACTCATGGTAACTATTATCAGCAACTTAGTTAGAATTTCTAGCCACTCCCCTCAGTTTTATGTTTGTCATATACAGACTTCCACAAACCATTTTCATTTTTCTTCAACATTCCATTCCTAGGGTATGTGTGTTAATTTTCATTTCACTGTTTTTTTTTTTCTTTTTTCTTTTTTTTTTTTTTGATTGGGTCTTGCTCTTTCACCCAGGCTGGAGTGCAGTGGTGCAGTCTTAGCTCACTGAAACCTCCGCCTCCCAAGTTCAAGTGATTCTCCTGCCGCAGCCTCCTGAATAGCTGGAACTACAGGTGCATGCCACCATGCCTGGCTAATTTTTGTATTTTTAGTAGAGAACGGCGTTTCACCATGTTGGTCAGGTGGGTCTAGAACTCCTGATTTCATGATCCATCTGCCCCAGCCTCCCAAAGTGCTGGAATTACAGGCGTGAGCCACTGCGCCCAGCCTTCACTGGGTTTTTTTTTGCCCATTCTATTTCACTGTTCCTATTGGTTCGTGGTTTTGCTGTGATGCTTGCTTCCTTCCGTAGATCGAGGCTATGTAATATACCAAGACCCTGGTTCTGGGGCTGAGGGACCAGTTCAGAGGGATGCTTGGTGCTTCCACACTTCTTTAGCCTTTAATCTCTTTATACAATGCCAATGACACTCCTCCTTCCAGGACAGCTAGGAGGGTCAGGAAGTCCTCAGTGAATGTTCGTCATCAGAAAACCTTGGTGGATGATGGGCGGGGGGAAGCTTCACTGTGCGTCCCCCTCCCTGAACTGCTGCATAGAGAGACGCTTGGGGCTGTAGGCCCAAAGAGGTCTTTATAGTGTGCTGTGCATTCTAAGTGGCTGACCTTTGTGGGAAGAAGATAATGTAGAGTAAAATCAGGACAATAATTGGTCTTTTTTCTTTCTGATCTCCCAAGTGTTTGTTCCCTCCTTCCCCTCAGAACAAAATAGTTATTACTTGAATTCATTTCTTATGGGACAGGAGTTATTGTGGGCAAACGGACTGATGAGAGCTTCAGGCGTTGCCCAGTTCTGTCCCAGGACAGCGCTCTTGGAGAGAGAACTACCTGTGGCAGAAACTGTGGATTGCTGTAAATGATCTTATTAATTGGAACATCACTTGTTATACTTGAGCAATTTTAGTATGCTCAGAGCTTTGCTGGACTGCCCTCCAAACGCCGACATGCCCTGCTGGCATTTCAGCAGTGCTGGCGACCTCTGTATTCATGAGGTTTGGATCCAGTGGAATGCGGCTGGGCTCCATAGCACCTTCAGGGCCCAGAAGCCAGTGGCATGCTGTGTGACCGTGGAGACGGTGCCCCCGAAGAACATAGAGCCAGCCTGAAGGAGAAGGGCACCACCAAAAACCAGTGGGTTGAAAATGAGACCCTTGCATTAGCAAAGTGAGTAGCCCACCCATTAGGCGTGGTATGAATTGGAAACCTTAGTGAAACAAAAACACAAAGAGAAAAGCAGTAAGTCTTTGGAAAGCTGAAATGTACCCCACTCCCAGCCTCCGCAGCTGAATCCCTCTCACCCGCAGAGCTGTGGACAGAGCGAGAAGGGATGAGGTTGCTCAAATGAGCTAGAGGTGGGAAGCCCAAGAATCATGTTTGAGTCCTGCTCCAGCTGGGTGACACGTGTGTTTCCCTCCAGGTGCAGGCGGGGGAAAGTGCTGAAGCCCCGGGCTACTCACAGGTGTAGATGGATGAGACTGCACACCTTTAAGCCCACTGAACATAGTCACTATCAGTAAAATATTGATAATTTGTGAAGATAGCTTACGTTTTCTGAACAAAGATAAAATGCATTCTGAGTCTCTGTTTCTATTTACTGCAATGAGAGCATATCTTTTTTAACTGAGTGAAGGGTTTACCTGAAGCCGAGATTTCTAATTCTTACCTAACATGGGATTCCCAGTGTTGCATTCCTCATTGCTCACAGGATGCTTTAGAAATACTGGGCAAAGATAGCACTGCCTGGTTAGGGACCTGGTTGGAGTTTGACCAGTGATATTCTCTCGAAAGCGGCAGCCTTCCAGTTACTGAAAGCACATGAGAAACCCCCCATTACCTGCCTGTGGTCCCTGGCACATGGGCTGGGGGGCATGAGGGATGCAGATGCCCTGAGTGCCACAGGGGTTCTTAGAGGTGCAGGTCCCCTAAGGGTGTCCTTGGTTCTATTCATGTCCATTGAAATCTATCACACTGAATAAAGTTTTCAAGTCACAGTAAAAGGCTTCTGACATGACAAGGGAGGTTTTCCCCCTGGGCTCTTGGCTTGAATGTGATTTAAACTTCCATGGTGTAGTCATTGATATAGTTTGGATATTTGTCCCTTCCATGGGGGCAGATCCTTCATGGAGGGCTTTGTGCTGTCCTCATGGTAATGAGTGAGTTCTGTTAGTTCACACGAGAACTGATTGTCAAAAGCCTGGCACCTTCTCTCTCTCTCTCTCCCCCCCCCCCCCCCGACATGTGATGCCAGCTTCCCTTCACAAGTCCAGTGGGAACGAAGGTAGTCAGGAATGCACCAGCATGGGGCGGTCAGGCCAGGGTGAGGGTGTGCAGAGCACACATCAGTGGAAGCTTCCTGAGGCCGTCACCAGGTGCAGATGCTTGTTCTACAGACTCCAGAACCATGAGACAAATAAAAACCGCTTTTTAAAATAAATTGCCCAGCCTCGGTTGCTCCTGTCTGGCAGTGCACATGGACTGAGACAGTGGTTGCAGGAGAAGATGATGATCCTGGATCAGCACTCCTTGGGGCTTCATCGTCAAGCCACCTGACAGCAGGCTGAAGGGACCTTTCCTTAGAAGGGCTGTAGCAAAGTTCAGCGTGTGTCATCTGTGTCCCATGTGCCATTTCTAAAGGAAAGCCAGATTCTCTGAAACTCTGCTTGAAAACAGAAAGCATCAAGACTTCCTATCCTGTGGACCAGTCCAGCTATGAGACTAGAATTATTCTGGGGACTAAAGACTTGGAACCAAGCATCTTAGGTACAGCCTCTTCATAGGCATAGATCCTGGCCGGGATCATCTTGAGCAGCCGGAGGCTTGCTCTGACCGCTGTCCGCTCCTGTGTGGATGATGCTGTGTGCATTAGGGTAACCTCCACTCTCCATCATGATAATCAGCCCAGGGCTCTCAAAGCTACTTACGTGGTTGTCTCTCTGCTCGTGGCCGTACTTCCTCTGTGGGTTTTTGTTTTTGTTTTTTTGGCTCAGCATAAGGAAGGCTTCCCTGAGGAAGTTCAGATGGCTCTTTTCTTTTCTGGTGCTGCTTTGCACACCCTCACTCTGGCCTGACCACCCTGTGCTGGTACATTCCTGTCTACCTCCACTCCTGTTGGACTGGAAGCAGCTTTGAGGCAAAGATCTTGTGTCACTGAGTCTGTTTCCTGTTGCAAGTAACAAGTCCCAACTCAAACTGGTTAAAGGAACAAGAAAGGAGAAAATGTAACTATTTACAAAAGTCAAAGGGTGAAAGCTATTGCGTGTCCACGGACAAGTAAATGGATAAACAAAATGTGGTCTGTGCATGAAGTGGAATATTACTCAGCCTTAAAAAGGAAGGACGTTCTGACACGCACGGCAGCATGGAGGAATTTTGGGGCCATTGTGGTCAGTGAAGTAAGCCACAAGAAGACACATCCTGTATGATTCCACTTATATGAGGTCCCTAGAGTCATTGAGTTCATACATACAGAGAGTGGGATGATGGGGACTGAGGAGGATAGGAAAGTATTTCAATCGGGACAGAGTTTCAGTTTTGCAAGATTATAAAGTTCTGGAGATAGTTGGTGGTGATTGTTGTATAAAAAAGTGAATAAACTCGATGCCACTGCTCTGTACACTTAAAAATGGTTAAGATGGTAAATTTTGTTATGTGTGTCTTACCACAGTTTGAAAAAAATAACGAAACTCATTGAGCAGCTGTGGGTGGCTGTGGCCTCAGATTTGGTTTCATGAGGACTCCTTGGTCGCTCAGCGGGTGGTTCTCTCTGTCTGTGTAATGCATTTCTTTCCAATGGCCCCCAGCCCTGATTTTCTCAGCTCTGTGTTGGCTCTGTCTGCAGGCTTGATATGGTCTCTAGGCAGCCTCAGTAGCCCCACCTCAATATCATCTTTCCTTAAATTCTAGAAGGAAGGAAGTTGTTTGTTTCCTTGAGAACTCAAACCGAAGCACATTTTTTACGACTCTCATCCCTTGTAGGTTGCTAAGGGACCGAGTGAGTCCCTGGAGGAACTGGCCTCAGTGCATCCCAAGTATAAAAACTGCTTTGGAAACACTATGAAGAAAAACCCTGTTTTCACTGTTTCAACATTAGAATTCTCTACACAACACCAACTAAATTGGGAAATGTGTTTCCTTTCCAGTTGATCAAAACCTTGAATATAAATGGGACATCTTCAAAGAATAAGAGAAAATAGGGCTTCAGTTGTAATGAACTATTGCATCTGCATTTTCTACTTCCTTTTGTGTTATTGCTTAAAAGGAAGTCTGTGGCATGGTCATTTTTGAAAGGGATAATTCCACTTGGGATGAGAATGTCATAGAAGGGTCACTGGGCTTTTGGTCGACAGGATTCCCACTTCAGCTCTGGCTGGAGCAATCCAGGCTCCACTGGGAGAATAAGAATCATGCTTGCTTTAAGAAGACAAACAATTTATCCTTATGAGAGCATTTCTCGTATTTGCCGAAATCAGTAGACCTTAAGTTGTAGAACAAATTTCATATTATTTGTATTATTTTGACATCAGGATTTTAAAAAGAAAAGGTTCAACACTAAGAAATTATGTATTTATCCATTTGTCGGTTTTTCATCATTTTTGTCTGTTTATAGAGCATCTGTAGGATTTGGATTCTCATCAGAAACCAAGAAAATCCTTTTTCAGTAGTTGGGGTTGTCACTAATTAATTCTCATTATAACTGGCTGCCTGCCATCTTCTCTTTACTTTCAAGGAGGTTGGTTAAATGGCTTGATTGTTCATAGACAAATAACAGAAGAATTATAAGATAAGGACTCTTTTTTTTTTTTTTAAGACGGAGTCTTGCTCTGTTGCCCAGGCTGGAGTGCAATGGCACGATCTCGGCTCACAGCAACCTCTGCCTCCCAGGTTCAAGTGATTTCCAGCTAATGTTTGTATTTTTAGTAGAGACAGTGTTTCACCATATTGGCCAGGCTGGTCTCAAATTCCTGACCTCAGGTGATCCACCTGCCTCAGCCTCCCAAAGGGAAGATAAGGACTATTAAAAAAAAAAAAAAAAAAAAAAAGTAATCACAACTGTGGAAACTCTGATACAAAGTCTTCCCTTTCTAAATTAGAATTTAAAAATGCCTAGGTAAATAAACCCTAGAAATCATCTAATCTGATCCCAGTTGAAGTGAGTCTGTCAATGAAAATCCTGAAGGCCCCAGCAGTTGATAATGTGCCTGGCGCCCCGCATGGTCTATGGCCGAGAGCTCAGGCTAGAATTTGGAGATCTGAGCTTTCTCGCCGCAGCAGTCCCGGTTCCCTGCCTAGAAATGTAAGGGAAGAAGGATACGACAGAGTCGATGTTCCATTTTTTTTTTTTTTAGAACTCTCTCAAATAATGGAAAAGGATACTTCCTATGTAACTGCATAATAATTCTGGGATGTGACCAGTAGGGAGGAAAGAATGGAGTCAGATAGATAGCTAGATAGATAGATAGATCGATAGTTCACTCATTTCTGAAAGTTTATTGTGAATATGCCTGTGTATTTATGGGCCAAAGATTGAGACTGCATTTTTAGGTAGTTAACAAAACTTAAGTTTCTTCATCTGAATAGGAGACTATAATACTGACCTCAGCTAAATTCATTTTATTTTTTTATTAAAGGTAATATAAAACATTCAAAGGCGGTTTGTAGTTATTAACTAATTGATGTATGAGTGAATAATTTATGTGCCTTATCAGGAACACGGGAAATCAGGAACACAGGAAGATGTTGATTTTGTTTGCAATGTCACATGTCCTGATTTTTTGCTTAGTAAGTTATGGTTCCTGCATCTGTGACAAGAGTCACATCCGAAGGATGAACTTTGATGTTTGGGTCCCTCACGAGTTTTTAATGTGTCTGGCAGCTTCTTCTACATTTAGGTTGCAGATCTCCGGCCAGGCTCTAAGTCTTTGGAAGAGCAAGCCAGTGGTCCTGCCTAAGCCCTGTGGGTTTCTTTTCTTCCTGTTAACTTATATGTCGTGTAAATAGTGGCGATTGGAGAATGAGTGATATCCAGCTTCCCACAGAAGCCTGGATGAGAGCGTAAAAATAGATCATTTGGAAAAGGGCCCGTGACCCTCTCACCCTTGTTCTGGGTAAAGGAAATGAAGGAAGTGGAAGCTGAGAGGAGAAGAGCATAGACATTCCTGAGGTCCCAGAAGGACTGGCACGCGCCTCCTGAGTTCTAGCCGGGTCCCTGGGGGCTGCCTCGGAGCAGCGGCCTCCCCTCACCCCCACAGGGCACCAGGAACACCAGCTGCTTAGGCAGAGTACCAGAAAGTGAGATGAGTGTTGCTTTCACACACTAACAGTATTATGTCTCCAGCTCTGGTCTCAGCAGCAAAGGGAAAATGTGAGAATGTTGTGGGAATGAAGGGCAGAAGGAGTCTGAGCCAGTGGGATGCCTAGAACTAAAAGGAGCATCTATTCAGGGCCCCAGACCGGCTCTGGCTGGCAGGACTGTGCGGGGTGCACACGGTCTAAACAGCATCTCTGTGTGGCCTCTGGAGCCTCCCGCATTGTGGAAACACATCTTCCTAGGGGGGAGGGGTGCATGGCCTCAGGAAGGCAGCTTTTGCCTTAGAAGAAGTTGGCCTTCCCCGGAAGATCCTCCACGTAGTTGCTTTGAGAGACCATCACGTTCACTGTGGTGTCCTTACCTCTGAAGCAGAGACAGGCTGCCAGGGGCACAGGGCTGTGGAAGGCCCCCCTGCCACATTCCTGCTCCGGAGGCAGCAGCGGGGTCAGTGCCTCCACAGATGACCCTGTGCAAGACGGTGCAAATGCCGTCTGCTCCCCACCCCGTCATCCCCACCTCGGGCCACTTCCTGGGCCCCTTCTAGGTGCAGAGCTGAGGATACGGGCGCCTGACCCAGCCACAACAAGAAGCTCAGCCTACGTCCCGTCCTCATTTTTAACGCTGCTAAAAATGTTCATGGTCGTTTAATTGTGAACATCAAATGTGCAAGTTAAGCAACAACAACAATGCTGCGTGTTCTTATGGTGAGCACATTTCTAGAAATGAAGTGAACTCGTGCAGAAGGGTTTGCAGTAGGTGGATCATCCTCACTTCACTGCTGCCTTTGACTAAGGTTTTTGGTGCATTTCCCCCAGCCCTGCAGGCTGCTGTTCTGTGCTCCCTGGATGCCCAGCAGGGACAGTGCAGAGGAGCACTTAGAAAGGGACCCAGACTCCCACACTCTCACTCGTTCAGCATGGGCACATCCCCAGGAGCCGTGCAGACCTGAGGGGAGTGGAGATGGTAGGTGCTGAGCACGGCATCTGTAGGATGTAGGTTTTGTGTAAAGTGCAGCTGTGGTCAGCATCCTCCTTGCTGTGTGCGTTCCCAGTCACTAGAACTGGTAGTGACTCCACTGACCTGAAAATGTGACCCTCACCCAACTTACCAGGGAATGCCAAGACCCATTTAATAAGTGGATTAATTGCTATGGCATTGAGCTGTGTGGCACTCCGTAAGCCGACTTGCACTGGCAGGAACCAACGACCTGCAGGAGAAATGGACTAGGAAGCCCAAGTCTCCCTGTGTGCAGGTCCTTGGGATAAACATGGAATCTGATGCTTTGAGCAGCCCCTTCTCCAAATAAAGGGTTAAGTCCTATCACCCAGTCACGAACTGGTCTGACAGAGGGAACTACACAGCCAGGGTGCCCCAGAGTTGGTGCTAATTGAATGATAAACAAAGCCACTTTCATGGGAAGTGCTGGGCTTGCTGTTTTCTGGGACAAGCACTGTGATAACAGGAACAAAGTGGGATTTTATTTTCCTTCAGCCTCTTCTCATTTGGTGAAATTCCCAGGCGCCATGGGAGTGCACTGAGGGCTTCTGAGTCATGGTGTGGGGTCTTCTAAAGCTTTGACACACGGGGACTCTGTAAACCAGGGATGTGAAGCACCAGAGATTGCCCCCGTGGCTGTGTGGAGACCACTAAGAGCACTGTCAGTCATAGAAACGGGTGCTGCGTGCTGTGCTGGGTGCATGCTCCTCTCTCTCTGTCTTCTTTTTTTTGGAGACAGAGTCACGCTCTGTTGCCCAGGCTGGAGTGCAATGGCATGATCTCGGTTCACTGCAACCTCTGCCTGCCAGGTTCAAGCAGTTCTCCTGCCTCAGTCTCCCTGGTATCTGGGATGACAGGTGTGTGGCACCATGCCCGGCTAATTTTTTGTATTTTTAGTAGAGACGGGCTTTCACCATGCTGGCCAGGCTGGTCTCAAACTCCCAACCTTGTGATCTACCTGCCTCAGCCTCCCAAAGTGCTGGGATTACAGGCGTGAGCCATTGTACCCAACCCATGCTTCTCTCTTGCATGACCCTTTGAAAGCTCAAACGACCAACCATAAGTTGGACATATTAGACTTGATTAATAAACATATTTTTTATTCCAAAGTTCTGTGCTCCGTTTTGGCATGGGACCCTAGGAACTGAACAACCGTCCACCTACTCCTCTGAACCAGATCCCTAAGCAGTATTTCCATGTGGTCTGAACTTCTCCACCTAACCTCTAAGCTTTTGCTAGCTCATTCATTATTTCATAATGTGAATGACCTGGAGCTCCTACAGGTACCAGCCCCATGCTGAGGACACAACTGTGAATGGCAGGGGTAGACCCTGCCCCATGAGCCAGAGAACCCATGAGGTGGTTTTGTCAGAATCCCACCCATCCTTTCAGGCTTCCATCAAATGCCACTTCCTCCAAGAAGCCTTCAGGCTCCTTCCAGATGAAGCAAGTCTCCCTGTGGGTCCTCCTGCAGCTCAAAAGCTGCGCCTCACATGCTCCTCCATGCAGTAGTAATTTGCACATGTTCTCATCTGGCTGACAAAAGCAGGACGCACAGGCACTCCCTGTGTCACTTTTTTTCTCTCTCTTCTGTTCTCCCGCTGGTCTAGGCCATGTTAATGGAAATCTGGTGCTTAACGCTTTTATTTACTTTATTTATTTTTTTATTTTTTGAGATGGAGTTTTGCTCTTTGGCCCAAGAATGGAGTACAGTAGTATGATCTCTGCTCACTGCAACCTCTGCCTCCCAGGTTCGAGCAATTCTCCTGCCTTAGCCTCCCAAGTAGCTGGGATTACAGGCACGCACCACCACACCTGGCTAATTTTTGTATTTTTAGAAGATATGAGGTTTCACCATGTTGGCCTTCTAATCCTCAGGTGACCCACCCACCTCGGCCTCCCAAAGTGCCAGGATTATAGGCATGAGCCACAGCACCCAGCCCCAGCAAAGACGGTTTAAATGGAAAATAAATACAGACAAACATAAATGTAGATAAGTCACCTTAGTACTGGGAATAAAAGTGACGGCGCAAAGGGATGGTTTTAAGGCCCATGCATCTTTGTTTTTCTATCCCAGCTTCAGGAGAAAGAAATAATTAATTCACTAAACACTTATTTTAGAACATTTCCTGTGGGCCATACTGGGAGGAGGGCCAGTCAGTCACAAAACTGCATCTGCTCTAGGGATTTCCAGGTGAGTCATAGCAGGAGACATGCATGTGCATTCATGACATAGACTGAGCATTTGCCAGGCCTCGCCTTGAGACAGTCATGGGGTATTTACAGTTGGGTGCAGCAGACACACCATTCCCAAGGGTCTTAACAGTGTGTTCATACAAACAGAACATTAGCGCCGGGCGTTTCTATCATGAAAACGTTATTCAGTGTTGAAAACATTAGTGCAGAAATTGGTGTCCCATCCTTTCCCCCAGAATGGACGAGGCGCTGTGTTTCAGATTTTGTATTTGATTTTCAGAAGTTTTACTATTAAGTGCTTGTGTGTGTTTTCTTTTTATACATCCTGCTTAGATTTTTTTGTTTATTTTGTTTTTTAACTCATGGCTTGATTTCTTGAGTCTTTGGGGAATTTCTCAGTATGTATATTTTCCAGTATTGCCTCTGCCTCATTCGATTTCTCCACCACTTCTTGGACTCCAATTATACTTATGTTAGAATTTTTAAGATTCATATCTCATGTCTTACCGTCTTTTGTGTATTTTTCATTCTTGTTCCTCTTTGTGCTTTAGATTGCATATTTTCTTTCCTATTTTTTCTCGCAGTTCACTCACAATTTCTTCTGCTGTGTTTATTCTGCTGATAAAATCATGAACTGACTGCTTAATTTCATTTTTTTAAGTTCTAGAGTTTCCATTTGATTATTCTTAATGGACTTCAGTTCTTTGGTGAAGTTCTTGTTGCTTCTGTTTTCTTAAACATTCGTTTAGTTATTTTAATATCTGTGGCTTTTAACATCAATTTTTGAACTAGCTGTGGGTGTTTTTTCTGTGTGTGGGATGGTGGGGGGTCCTGGTTTTCATTTATCATGTTTCTTGGCATTGATGATCAATTTTCAAAAATTAAATATTTGATATTGTATTTTAAAAATATAGACAAAGTCAGGCTCTGGGCAGGAGAGGCATGTTCTCTTTAGAAAGAATATAATTTTCTGACAGGTGCCTAGTCAGATCCTGTCATGGTCCTCTTGTTTCTAGTTACTGCCCTTCAAGGGTCTCACCTTGAAACCTGTGGTGTTTGCAAAGGTACATGTCCTAGGTACATCTTGAACTGCTGTTTTTGGTAACTTAGCATCCACTAAGAGACTGCCACAATCCCTGCTAATCTTTTTAGCTTCATAGCAGCTAGCTTTGTCTTGGTTACTGGGCATTGCGCTGTGTACCTCTGCCACTTAGGACTCAGAAATGCCTTGAGGGGAAACATGCTCAGATCATTTGACTCTCTCTCTCAGACTCATTTCTCTGAGACCTTGGGACTTCCAGAACCGGTTACCTTTGTAGCTCTGAACTCCAATTTTTATCTCCCCAGAACTGTGTGATTACCATAGCCTTCCTTGACTACTGCTTTGTATGTGGCCTGTATGCCACATGCTTCCAAATGGGTCCATGGCTGAGAAGGAGAAATGGCTATGGATCTCCTGCTCCCTTCCCTAGAAGTTTTGGCCCAGTAAGCCCTGGCTGCCTTGGGAGACCTGAATGCCTTCAAACTATTGGTGTTGTATTTTGTGTAGCTTTCATAATTGTCCTCAGTGGAAGTTTAACTCCTGCACCGTAGCTGAAAATGAACGTACACTCTCTTTCTAGTACTGACTTCGAGCTGACGCAGCTGATGTGGAAATCTTAGATAATGGTTTACAGATTATAATGTCTCCAGGATTGTTGATAAGCGTGCTTTTCCACCTTTCTTGAGGACCTGCTGTGAACAGTCTAACATTCTGGCTTCTTTTGCCTCACTGGATAAACATCTGTTTAACCTCATTCTATTTAGCCATAACATCTGTGTAAATTTTTCATCCTCCCTTTCAGTCTAATGAACCCTGTGTGGTGTGGGTAGCAGTGTTAGTCCTATTAATAAGTGAGGCGGTAAACTGAGAAAGATAAAACAAATTACTATATTAATACAATCTACGCGGTGACCCTAGATTCAAACATGAGCCTCTGCCTCCAAATTTTGAGGTATTTTTATTATTCCACAATTATGTTTTAGACATACTCTCATAGCATATTTTTTTTTTTTGCTCTTTTTCATTTCAAATACTATAAGTCTTGGGGATATTAATTTATAGAGTTAAGTTCAATAATTTATAATTATTGTATAATGGATAAGTTAACTTTAATTTCAGTGAATTGTTCATCTTTAAATATGAAAGATTAGAGGTGTATGTTTCAGGTCAGGATGGAATAATAGAGACTAGGTTGATCATCCTGCCTGAACAAACAAAAAATGGACAAACTTTATGAAATAATGGCTTCCAAGACAATGGGCATCGGGCAGTAAAAGACAGTGAACCCTGAAAAGTAAGAAACAAACATGGTGACTCTGCAGTTGTCCCAGTTTACCACCTTGAGAAAGTTTCCAGGTGTAAGGCAGGGAGAGGAAACTCAGGTAGAATCTGGGAGACTGAGTTGGGCAGCTGGAGTTGAAACTCTGGGGAGACCACAATGTTGTGCAGGATGGAAAGAAGGCTGAACAGAGAACTGTGGAGGCCTGCAGAGGATCTGCTGTATGTATTCACCTCAGCACTGATCAGGGAATTCATAGGAGGATGATAGAGATATTCAAGGCCAGGGAAAGAACCAAAGGAGAATATTGGAAGGAGAGGCTAACCCAGTGCTAACCCTGGGCTGGGAATAGTGCCTGTTCTTATAAGCAAGAGAGGAAAGTATCAAGACTCACTGGGCATTGGGTAATATACAGAAGGGTTTTGCCTCAGTAGTGGGAGATAATTAGCATTAAATGGAGCATGACTCAGGCCTTCCTAACAAATGTGAAGAGCAAGACCCAAAAAGATAAAATTGTTTTTAAGCAACTTAACTGCATCCTAGAATAAATTTCAAGAATATTTATAAGAATACACTGTTTACAATAGCAAAGACCTGGAACCAACCCAAATGCCCATCGACGATAGACTGGATAGGGAAAATGTGGCACATATACACCATGGAATATTATGCAGCCATCAAAAACGATGAGTTTGGGTCCTTTGTAGGGACATGGATGAACCTGGAAACCATCATTCTCAGCAAACTGACAGAAGAGCAGAAGATCAAACACCGCATGTTCTCACTCATAGGCGGGTGTTAAACAATGAGAACACATGGACACAGGGAGGGGAGCACTACACACTGGGGTCAGTTGGGGGGAAATAGGGGAGGGACGGTGGGGGGTGGGAAGCTGGGGAGAGATAGCAAGGGGAGAAATGCCAGATGTAGGTGATGGGGAGGAAGGCAGCAAATCACACTGCCCCGTGTGTTCCTATGCAACAATTTTGCATGTTCTTCACATGTACCCCAAAACCTAAAATGCAATAAAATAAATAAATGGGAAAAAATAAAAAAAATAAAGAATACAAAAATACCCAGCACTCAACAACATAAAATTACAATGTCTGGTGTTCCATACAAAATTACCAGGCAATCAAAGAAGCCTGAAAATAGGCAATATAATTAAGAGAGAAACCAAATCAATCAAAACTAATGGGGACAAAATGCTGATGTTAAGATTATGGACATTAAGACAAGGACATTAAGACGTTTATTTTAACTACGTTTACACCAGATTTCACTGGAGAGAGAAACTCCAATGTCTGAGATGAAAAATAACCTAGATGGATTTAATATTTGGCTGATTTTGGATAAAATTACAAAAGCAATTCAATGAGGAATAGATAGTCTCAACAAATGGTAGTGGTGCAATTGAATATCCATATTTAAAAAGCTAAACTTTGTTGATATGTATGCCTCACACCATGTGTAAAAAAATCAACTGAAAATTGATCATAGGCGTATGCATATAGATTCTTCCAGAACTATAAAAATTTTTAGGAGAAAACAGAAAAAAATATTTTATGACTGGATTAGGCAAATACTATTTTAGATATAATACCAAACACACTATTCCTAAAAGAAAAAAACTGAAAAACTGGGTTTAAATTATAAGATTTTGTTCTTCAAATGATTTGAGACGGAGTTTCACTCTTGTTACCCAGGCTGGAGTGCAATGGCGCTGTCTCGGCTCACCGCAACCTCTGCCTCCTAGGTTCAGGCAATTCTCCCGCCTCAGCCTCCTGAGTAGCTGGGATTATAGGCACGCGCCACCATGCCCAGCTAATTTTTATATTTTTATTAGAGACAGTGTTTCACCATGTTGACCAGGATGTCCTCGATCTCTTGACCTCGTGATCCACCCGCCTCGGCCTCCCAAAGCGCTGGGATTACAGGCGTGAACCGCCGTGCCCGGCCTCTTCAAAAGATTCTTAAGTGAATCTTATTTAGCAGCTCAGGCAACAGACTCAGGAAATGTTTGCAAATCATATATCTGATAATGGACTTGCATCTAAAATATATAAAGAACTGCTAAAACTGAGTAGTAAGAAAGCAGACATCCTAGTGAAAACATGGAAAAGGATTTGAACAAACATTTTACCAGAGGACACATAAAATGCCTATTAAGAAGTATATAAAAAGATACTCAACATCATTAGTAATTAATAAAATGCTAATGAAAACCACAGTGTTATACCACTAGACCTGCACTAGGATGGCTAAAATAAAAAATGCCAGCCATACCAAGCAGGCGCAGGAATGATGGTGGGGATGTGAAATATTGCCAGTACTCTGGGAAGCAGTTTTCCATTTTCTTAAAAAGTTACATAGACACCTATCTTGTGGTCCAGACATTCCATTCCTAGGTATTCACCCAAAAGAGGTGAAAGTATATGTCAGTACAAAAAAAGTGTCCAGGAATGTTCATTACATCTTTATATACGTAGCAACCCCATAATGGCAGCAACCCAAGTGTCCATCAACAAATGAACGGACTGAGAAAAAGTGCTATGTCCATTCAGTGGAGAAGTACTCACCATGGAAGAGCAATGAACTGTGTATATGTTCTACAGTGTGGCAGAATCGTAAAATAATTTGTTAAGTAAAAGTAGTTAGAGGAAAAAAGAGTTTATATGAATGATTTTAGTCATGCAGAATTTTTGGAAATGCAAGCTAAAGCAAAGTGACAGAAACCATATGAGCAGGAGAAGGGGCTGGAGGGAACTCTTGGAGTGACGATTTAAATATTAATTATCTTGGTTGTGATGATGGTTTCATGGACGTTTACATATGACAGACTGACCAAATTGTTTACTTTAAGGATATTCAGTTTTTTGTATGTTAGTTATACCTCGATATATAAAGGTGTGGTTTTAAGGTTTCATGGAAAATTAAGCATTTAAAGTTCACGTTTTCTCTACCAAGATCTATTAGATAGCTAGGAATGTTGTTAATTTAGGCATAACTCCAGACATTTTATGTACTGATTAATATATTTTAAAAATCTATAATGTTTCATTAGGAAAAGAATTACCGCTAAATAAAAATAGTAATTTTTAATTCATATTGAAATAACATTTGTGATCGAAAAAGTGTTTCCCTTCACATATGTTGGGATGCAATATAATTTTTAGAATTTTCGTTCTTATCGCTTAATGGCTCAGAAATATTTAATTAAAAGAAAAAAATAGAATTTTCGTTCTGTCTTGGTGGAGATAGAGCTTATTTACCTTATTGGAGTGAAGTGCATTCTTTTTAATAATTTCATTTGTGAATTGATAGTGCAAATTCTGTAGAGATCAATTAAAAAAGAAACAGGATACTACACCCTGTATGTGGGGTAATTTAGTGGAGTGGTCAGGGTTTTCCTTCCTCACTGGTCTGAATAATGCACAGACCAGTGTTCATTGACATCTGGATTAATATAAACCCTTATATATTTCATTCCTCAGAGATCACATATGCCACTGATAGTTTCTTTCAGAATATTCTCAGTAAACATCATTTTTATAAAGTGTGGTTCTGGCATTAAGTTGTGTTCGTTTTCATTTGAAGGATAAAAAAGGTAGCCTTTTTTCAGTGTAATTAAAATAACACAAATTTCAAGCATGTGAGGTGATAGACCTGTGAGTTGTCTATTTGGAAATTTCTAAATTTCAGCACCCTCTCCAGGAAATGAATTAAATGAACTTTTTAAAATGTTATTATTCTCTTATCAATCTTTGCTTGTTTTGAAACAGAAAACAAAATGACCAGCATGCCTAATAATATTATTTTGTTGACCATGGTAGATGTGTCCATTCCTTGAAGCCTGGTTTAAAAAAAGAAAAACAAAAGGCAAGATGTTTTAAATATCCAGAAACAATGCAGCTACTGGGCAAGAAGCAAAACAGAAATTCCATCAGAGGAATGTGCCTGCGCCCAGGCATGGGACACAGGCAGGTTTGCGTCCTGGCGCAGCCTGTGAGGGCGTCCCCTGCACCCTGCCCTGTGGCCTTTGTTGCAGCAGGGTTGACCTGGAAAGCTCCAGCATGGGTTTGTGCCCTGGTAGTGCTCGATGTCAATAGCCCAGTTACCAGCTCGGGAGGGTGGGGACCAAAGGAAAGTGAGGACACCCAGGCCGCCCGGCCACTGCAGGGCCTGCACTTACCGTCCTTCTGGGGAGAAGCCGCCTGCTGGTTTGCAGAAGAAAGACCATGCCGATTCTAAAGTAAGGAGCAGCCTAGATCATGGGGTAGAGAGTACATTATAGGACATCAGCCTTTATGGCGATGGGGCTGGGAGGACAAGCCCAGAGGGCCCAAGGCCCATCTCCCCACGTGGCCACAGGGATGCCGGGGCCGACCAGCTCGTGGTAATGGGCTGGACCTTGTGTGGGGACTGAATTAAGTGGCTTCGTTTCTGGGAACAGTGATGCCTGAGAATAAACCTGTGCTTGGGGGGGGAGTAGGGCTGGCCGCCTCCTCCAGCCTATTTTGGGTAGCGATGTCATGTTCAGTATGGCCATGGATGACAGAAAGCCTCAAAAATTAACACTGTTTCTTGTGTAACATGCAAAAGCGGCAGAGATGGTGATTTCTCCAGTCCTACAACTGAGGTCTGTCTGCTTTCTGTGTTCTCGCTGCAGAACCACGAGGCTGCCCTGAGACGCTCAGTCACGCCGTGGGGATGTCAGAGAGCCCCGTCGGACCCAAATCCACCATGCTGCGGGCCGACGCGCCCTCGACGCCCTCCTTTCAGCAGGCTTTTGCTGCTTCCTGCAGCATTTCCAGCAATGGCCCTGGCCAGAGGAGAGAGAGGTAAGAAGATGGGTCTTTAAACTTGGCACAAACTCCCCCTAAAGACCCAGAATGCTGAGCTGCGGGTGGAAAGAGGGGTGTGGGACCAGCCAGGGATCGCCTGAAGATGGGGCGGGGCAGGGGACGGGGCTGTGTGCATGACCCTGCTACCCCCCAGGGACAGGCGTATGTAGTGAAAATGTGGGAAAAGATAGGGACAAGACAGGAAACAGAGGAAAGTCAGTCTTCCAGGGATTCTGGTTAACAGAAGGACCTGGGGGTGGGAGGGGGTGGGTATTAACAGACAAAAATGGCCTATTTCTGCTTCACAGAGATACTGTCCCTGAGGAAATCCATATGTGAGACCATTCCTCTTGCCCAGAGTAGGAATAAGTTTTTTTATGCGTTGCTGTGTGGACACGTAGCTCCCTATTTAACTTCTTAAATTCTGCCTCCATTCTCCTTAAAATAAAGAAGGAGCCCTCCTCTGAGGACTTGGCATTACACATGGACTCTGTACCCATGAGTGTTCCAGTGCTGGTGGAATATGTGTGTGTCATGTGATGTGGTTTTAGCCGTCTTTCCGTGTTCGTAGGGGTGTGGTAATCTCCAGGACTCTTTGTGGTATCTGTTAATCAGCTGGTTGCATGGATGGAGGGCTGATGGTGCGTCTGACAGACGAAGGAAATGGGCAGAGGGATCATGCTGCAGTGAGGAGGGGACCCGCAGTGAACCCATGGCCCTGCTGTGGGGGTGAATGTGGGTGGCATCCCTGCCTAGTGCTGAGGGACCAGACTGGAGTGCATTTCTACTCCCGAGGGCACATGCGTATGCGGCCACAGGTGCTGGGTGAGGGCTGAGAAAAGGCTTCCCAGTGGGTACAGAGCTGAGCTGCGTCTTAAAGGATGAAAGGGCCCTGACCCCGTGAAGGTGCAGGAGGGAAGACGCAGGGGCCGAGGGAGCAGCATCTGTGTAGCTGGAGGCATTCGTGGGGCGGCTCCCTGGGGGCCCTTATTATAGGCTGGAGCATCCTGGCATGAAGCAGGGCTTGACAGGCAGGCAGTGAGCTCAGAGAGCGCCTTAGTGCATATAGTCTGGAAAATACCTCCTGTGCTGCCTGGGGGGGCCCGGGCACCCACTTCCCCATCCCTGTCCCCTTGTGGCGGGTGCTTGCTGGTCTTCAGGCATCTCTTTGTGCCTTACATGCCGTCTTGGTTGGCTTGTCTTCTGAACAGCTCCTCTTCTGCTGAACGCCAGTGGGTGGAGAGCAGCCCCAAGCCCGCAGTGTCCTTGCTGGGGAGCTGCCGGCCCACCGGAAGTCCCCTCAATGCTGAGTTCTCCGGTGTCAGCAAGGACTCCCCAGTGCTGCCCTGCTTCCAGCCGGCAGAGCTCCAGGCCTCCTTCCACAGCCATGAGCTGTCCCTAGCAGAGCCACCGGCCTCCCTGGCTCCCCCCAGCAGCCAGGCCTTCCTGGGCTTCAGCACTGCCCAGGTGGGAAGTGGCCTTCCCCCCGAGGAGGACCTGGGGGCCTTGCTGGCCAATTCTCACGGAGCATCACCAGCCCCCGGCATCCCGCTGACAGCAACAGGGGCTGCTGACAATGGCTTCCTGTCCCACAACTTTCTCACGGTGGCACCTGGACACAGCGGCCGCTACAGTCCAGGCCTGCAGGGCCAGAGTGCGACCCTGCCTGGGCAGCCGCCCCTCCCTGAGAAGAAGCGGGCCTCGGAGGGGGATCGTTCTTTGGGCTCAGTCTCCCCCTCCTCCAGTGGCTTCTCCAGCCCCCACAGTGGGAGCACCATCAGTATCCCCTTCCCAAATGTCCTTCCGGACTTTTCCAAGACTTCAGAAGCGGCCTCGCCTCTGCCAGGTAGGTGTGTTTCCAGCAGGTGGAAGGGCCCCTCTGTCCGTTCACTCAGGAAAGGAAGGGTTGAGACCTGCAGCTGAGCTGGGGTGCAGGCATATCTCTAGTGCTGTGCTGGGCACCTGGAGAGAAAATCCGGAGCCTTTGGGGTATTTTCCATTTTCCTCTCCCAAAGCCAAGCACTGGCCCAGGCCCCTCATTCACTCTTCTTGGCTTCTGTGTTTGGCCACCCTGGATTCCTTCCATCTGTAGAAAGTGCAGACATTTGCAGTGGTTCTATTTTCCATTTCACTTGGGAACATGGCTTTCTGTAAATAACAAATTCCTTTTCAAATTAAATGAATTCATCCGAAAGGTAATTATGAAATATTTCAAGTGTATAAGAAGCAACGTGGTCTATGGGTAAACAACACCAGGCCTGCTCCCTGTCCTCCCTACCTTCCATGTATTCTTAAAAAGTATTGCAAAGGTCTAGATCCAAGTATCCTGTTGTTTTGTTTTGTGTTGTAAGACAGTCACTGCCTCCTCCAGCTCAGCCATTGCAAAGGCAGGATTCCCTTTCCTTAGAGCATCCTCTGCTTGCCTGCCCCTGGCATGGGATTTGGACTTCTGGGATCACAGCAGATGAGAGGCTGCAAGAAGAGAAGTGCCCCTCACAGAGTCACTGTTCTTAAATTTTGCTTTACAGATATTCCAGGTGATAAACTTGTGATTGTGAAATTTGTTCAAGACACTTCCAAGTTCTGGTACAAGGCGGATATTTCAAGAGAACAAGGTATGTGGGGAGGATGTGGGCCTCCTTGGGCATCTTTCCTGCTGCCCGAGTAGCTGCCTTGAGTGAGGATGGGCACTGCAGTGGCAACATCAGACAACCGCGGCCTTGGTATGGATTGAGTTAGAGCAGGGCCCACATATTATTACATGCCTCCTGGAGAATTGCTACAACCTTTAAGTTTTTATAGGGGAAAACTCGCTACTAATGAGGGAGTTGGTGAGGAATGGGCCCGAGCCATGAGCATTCCAGCGTGTAGGGTATAATTCTGGTTGCTTGTACCAGCCAGTGGCTTGCCAGTGATGCCAGCCCACAACTGCTGACTGTGACGAGGAGACACGCTCTCCTGCATCTCCATGAAGCCACAGAGGACGGGCTGAGGAAGCAGGAGAGACGCCCTGCTCTGAGAAGTCAGGGACACTGTGTGTTGGTGAACACCTATATAAGCACTTAGCAATGAGAACTGGTTGTGGGCTTAACCGCTTGCCTCGCACACAAACCAGGCCGAGCATCTCTCTGCTTGGTAGAGTGTCAGGCAGTCTTTCACAGTTTGAAATTATTAATATTTTTGAGCCATGAAGTGTGGCATCAGTTTTTACCAGAGCATGAATAGAAGAGATACGGAAGAGGAGGGCTGGCAAGCTCTTCTGGGCAGCCCTGCCCGGAGGCAGCCCCTGGGCCATGAGCAGAATTCACGAGATGCTTCTCTGGCTGCCGGACGGCCTTCCTCCCTTCCTTCCTTCTGTCTCAGCTGAGCATACCTTCCTCTGGATCCCTCATTTTGGCAGTGCAAAGAGCTTGTTGCTCCTGGGATGTACCCCGGGAGAGATAGTGTGTGCCTGGCAAGGGGGGGTGGGGCTGTGCCTCCAGTGCCTGGAAGATGGCGTCAGGATTCCCAGGAGCTAAAATGATTCCTAGCGGCTGCCTGGTGGAGGCTGGAGTAAGAGAGGGAACGGGGTGGTTTAAAGCAGTCAGAAATGACAAGCTGCCCACAGTCAGCGGGAGACCTGCTTGGCTACTCTGTGCCCCTTTATCTCTGCTTCAGAAGAAAATCAAGCTCTCTTCTTATGAAGATGCCTCGGGAATGCCTAGAGATGAATAGTTGAGTGGCAGAAAAATAGCACTGTCCAGCTCTCCACTGAAATTCTGCTATTCAGTTATGTAGATGATAGAAATGGTAAGAATGTGCATCTCTTACGATCTCAAAGAAGCGATTGTCATTTTAAGTGGAAGAGAGAGAAAAAAAGCCCTTGGCCTGGAAAGACCTTCATCTGCCTGAATTGGCCTTTGTGAAATGCTGCTCACCATGGCCGAGGGCTCATCTGCGGCCGGATGCTGTGTGCCTACTGCCACCACCCAGGCCCTGCTTGTCTCAAGAATCCCAATGACTGTGGCCAGACTGAGAGGTGCTTATCCAGCACCATGTCCTAGAAGATTCTGCACAGACCCTTCCACTCTGTTGGCGCCGTCTTTTAGAACAGGGCGATGTGTGGGGCGAGACGCCCCCTTCTCTCCTTGTGTGATGTCATTGAAGCAGAGGGCATCTGAAACAGACAGATTTGGGTTGGAGCGCACTGGTGGCTTCTTCAGCAGGGTAGCGAGGTTCGAGCCTATGGTGGGGGGCTGCATGGTGCTGTGTGGGAGTCATCTGCCCTTGCTGGCACTGGTAGATGCAGGATAAGTGGATGTGGATGTGCAGTACATGTAGGGCTGCTGTTGGCAGGTGCCTGGTCTTCAGCATATGTTGTAAAAGGTTTGCTGGGAGGACCCCAGCTCAGGATGGCTAACATGTACATCGGGTGTTGGTTTTTCCAGCTGAGCTCTAAAACCATAACCTCCTCCATTTTCTACATATTTTATATAGAAGAGACCTGTGCAGTCTGACACGGAAGGCTGCCCATGGGTGTCATTTATTTGGGTTTTAACTGTCAGATGGGCCTTTTACTAGAAAAGCTACAGTGACATTTCAGGTGGATGCAGGAAAAAAAACCAAAAACACCCAGATACCCTCTTTGGGAGTGCAATTTGTGACATATTTAATTCCTTGAGATTTCCTAAAGCTAACCTAAAAATACCTCAGGAGGAAAAGAGGACCTTAAAGTAAAATGGAAATTAACTACTACTGTCCCAGCTGTACTTGTGGGCTGTTGCTTCTCCGGATGCTGTGAAATTACTCGTTGAAGGGCGAGACAGTGTGAGATGGTGAGAAGACTCACCTACCTCCCCTCCCCTCACGCCCATCTCCAGGCGAGGAACGTGGTGCCGGTGCCAGGGTGAAGTGCGTGGCTGCCGTGTGCAGTGTGTGGCTGCTCGATTTTACAACTTCAGCACACCAGCTCCCCAGCCCACTTCTGTTTGGAAAAACAATGGCTTTAAAATTCTCCCCTTGCTCCCATTGCCTGTGCGGGAGAGTGCAGCCCCCTCGCCCCCAGCCAACCTCTGCACTTCCCTTGGGGCTTGGGGAGAAGTGGGCGGAGCAAAGCCCATGTTCCCTCCCCTGCCACCCACATTTGCCCAAAGTCTCAGTCCCAGGAGGCTTTGTTTACCACAGGGAAGTAAAACCGTGACCAAAAAAAACCAAACTCTGAGGTATATCACAGTTGAAAAACAATGTAAGTGATCTTTTGTCTTACTTAGGAAAAAAAAAAAAAGAGAAAAGTAGGCCAGGCCCAGTGACTCACGCCTGTAATCCCAGCACTTAGGGAGGCTGAGATGGGAGGATCACTTGAGCTCAGGAGTTCAAGGCCAGCCTGGGCAACATAGTGAGACCCAGTCTCAACCAAAAATAAAAAATAAAATAACTGGGTGTGATGGTGCATGTGTGTAATCCTAGCTGCTTTAGAAGCTGAGGTGGCAGGATCGCTTGAGCCCAGGAGGTTGAGGCTGCAGTGAACGATGATTGCACCCCTGCACTTCAGTATGAGTGACAGAGCGAGAGACTCTGTCTCAAGAAAAGTAAAAATTAAACATTGAAAAAAAGTAATACATGTTCAGCCCCCAAGTTTGTAGAATATGCTGTAAGAAAACATGCATCAGGATTCAGGGTTTATTCCCAGGGCCTATGCCCTGGAAATAATAGAAGGGGCCCCTTCCTAGCCTGTGGGTCCCTTGCGTGGATGGCTGCAGGCCTGGCTGGTGCTCCCAGCAGTCTCGGGCATGCACAGTGAGCCTGCCTGTGTTTTCCTGCCCATCCTTCCCCTGTCTGCAGTTCAGAAGCTCCTGCTTCATCCCCAGGGGCATATTGAGCTCCTCCCCATGTGACCTCATCCTGTACACAGGACCGCAGTGCAGGGCATTGAAAATTGTGTAAAAGAAATCATTCGTTTCATCCTGAGGCCAGATGCCCTGGCTGTGGGTCCGGCCTGGCCTCAAGGCACATGAGGGGCCTCTGTGGAAGTGCGCCGTGGAGGTATTGACTGAGGCATGCCAGGGGCATCCCACCACTTACTGGTTTATGTTCTGTGCCCTGATCGCTCCCAGACAGAGCCTTTGGCAATCCAGAAAGGCAGCATTTCCATGGCTGTAATTATGTTTATACTCTAAATCCCCAGTTTTCTCCGTTTTTTAAAATAAAGAATAAATGTCTAGAAAAGAAATTCTGAGACATAGTCATCAGGAAACATTCTAGCCTGTCTTGGCAGCATCAAGTTGAAGTTACTGTCGCCCTAACCCACTTCATCCTCTTCCTGTGTCATGAGATGGGACTTAGAAATGCCAGATTGTGATCAAGAAGGGGAGAGGATTTTTGAAGCAATGATTTTGATTAGCTGAATGCTTACCAGTCTCACCAAGGAAGCTGGGTGACCCACTGTGCAGGGCCCTGGGTTGGCAGGCACATGGGGAAGGTGTCCTCAGCCCCATCCAGGCTGGGCTCATTTGGCCATGTCAGCCACAGAGCCATGGGATAGAGGGCCACCTCTATTTTGTTATTTCCTTGTTGAATCTCGGAATTTGTATTAAATTTTCAATAACATTTTGGGCATGCCCTTTCATCAGAAAGTGTAATTGGAAACTTCTTTCCTTTTATGCTGTTAAGAGTCCATGTTATAAAATCTTTAAGACAAATGCCATAGGTGGCAACGTCCAGGTAGTGGCAGGGTGTGCTGTGACAGCCTCCCTCCCACTGCCTGCTTCCCCCATTTGTGTATATTTGGACCTGGTTCTGTTTCTTACTCAGCATGAGCCTCCGTCTCCTGGAATGTCAGATGGGGACCATCATTTGGATGTCACAGGTGTTGAGGGATTAACAGAAATCCTGTGCTTTTCCATGGGCAGCCCCCAGGACAGTACTTGGCATCTCAGACTAGCTAAAGAGAGGGATGTTCCTGTTTCTTCTGCCTCCTCACAGGCAGGCCCACCCATGAAACATACATGACACCACAGAGACCTCCCTCAGGGTCCCTCAACTGCACCGACACGTTGTTCTTCCAGCCAAGCAACGGGGTACCGGCCAGGTCCCCACTGACTCAATTTTCGAAAAGAGTAAGGGGAAGAGGACCTATCCCAAGGTTATGAGTGGGCACAGACCTTTGTCTACCTGGCAGACGTTCATGTCTTTCTCCTCCCTTTCTCCAGCCATTGCCATGTTGAAGGACAAGGAACCGGGCTCATTCATCGTTAGAGACAGCCATTCCTTCCGAGGAGCCTATGGCCTGGCCATGAAGGTGGCCACGCCCCCACCTTCAGTCCTCCAGCTGAACAAGAAAGGTGAGGTTACCACTCCCTATGGATCTGTTCAACCCATCCACAGAGAAGCCCCGTTCGTTTATTGTTAGGCTAATAAAATAGATGACTTTAACAATATTCACATTTTATTCTTAGTATTTATTTTTTCAGGTATATATTACAAAGCATTCGCCTTATTGAAGAAAGAACATTAATTTGTAAATTTTATTTTTTTTGTTTTGAATAGGTAATTCATGTCGTTCAAAAATTAGAACCATAGGAGAAGGTATCCACTGAGCCCGTTTTGCTTCCATTTCGGCTCCGCCTCCCTCATGACCCTGTCACCTCCCGTGGGCAGCCATCTGGAGTAGATTCGTGTGTGGCTTTTCACTGATTACCTGTACAAACGCAGGCAAACACACCTTTTTATATGAAAACTAGCAGACTACACGCATTGTTCTTGTATTATACTCAATAGGGTATTTTTAGATGGATTAAAAGTGATACTAGAGTAAGCCTAGCGTCATGAGAGATCTCCAATGCAGGTAGAAGACTATGCCTGCCTGAATCCTTTTTGCACTAAAACTCATGGCAAAAAACTGTAATGAGTTTTGCACCAACCTGTAATAGAATGATTTCTGGTTTTTTGGGTATAATACCCCGTAATGGGTTTGCTGGGTCAAACGGTATTTCTGCCTCTAGGTCTTTGAGGAATCGCCACACCATCTTCCACAATGGTTGAACTATTTTACACTCTTGCCAACAGTGAAAAAGTGTTCCTTTTTCTCCACAACCTTGCCAGCATCCACAGATACTCAGTTTATTCTTTTTTTTCCTTTTTTCTCCCCTTTCCCCTTTTGCCCCATGATAGTCCTCTTTGTGTGCTGCCATGCCACAAACTCTAAGGAAAGGGAAGCTATTCTTTCACCGTCTCTGTCTCCCCAAGTGGAAATTGTGGACTGAGGGGACATTGCAGGTCCTTGGTTCCTTGTAAGGGCAACTGGAAGTGGGGAAATCAGAAGCAGCTCAGATTTTAAACTCCCTGTGTTTACAGAAAAGTGAGACACCCACGTGGTTCACTCATGCTCTTTGCCTAGTACCTGAGAGGATTTATCCAAATCCCTGGATAAAACCTCTACTTCACGCTTCCTGGAGAAAATGGCCTTGGAGTTACACCCTGTGGAATGTATGATTTGGCTGCCAGACAGTCCAGCCTCAGGCAGGGCTATAGCATTTCCAGAAACATCTATGGGTTCATTTTGGCACAGGTAACGGTGTGAGAATGGAAGGAGGGGTGAGGCTGAGAAGGATCTGGGGCTCAGTCAAAGCTCAGCCCTGAAACCTGTGGACACTGAGTGTCTTGAAGTGAAGTGGAGAGAAGGTGTGTAGGGGAGAAAGAACAGATAATTCTTGAAAAGTAGGATCTTCCAGCAGCCAGAATTCCAGCATAAAAAGCCCAGCAACATGCTGCTTCTGAGTGGAAATAAGGGCTTTTGTAGCTGGAGAGCTGAATTCGACCTGATTGTTGAGGACTGTTCAAGCCTTATTTGGAAGCAAACTGAATAATGACGGCAGGAAAAAGGGTCTCGGGACCAAGAGCATCTGGCGAGTCTGCAGAGATGAGATTATTGCGAGAGCAGGAGTGGTGGATGGCAGCTCTAGGGTTTTGCTTGGCTCCTTGGTTTCTGTGTAAAGTTTTAGGGCAAGGACAAATAACATTGCTGCATGCATTATCTTTTTAGAATCTAGGTGATAGTGTATAACTGATTCTACCTCTGTGCATGCATCCTGCCTCTCAGACAGACTTTGGACTCAAATCTTAAGATGAAGGAAACAAAATGGGGATATTAGAATAGCAGACTTCAGGAAACCCAGCATTGTTGGTGGCCTCTGGGTGAAATCTTATCTGGCTGCTGTGTCTTCACGCTGCCCTGGATTTGACATTCAGATTTCAGAATCCAAGGACAGATCCGAGCAAATAGTTTACCAGCTCATAAAGAGCCACAGCCATTTACTGTACCACCTCCGGTAACCTGGATATGGGACAGCTAAGGACTTTCCGAATGCTATTCTCCAGAAAGCCCTGGACAGAAGGACTTCCCACTGAGCCGTTTCTCACAGGTGGCATCCAGACCCACGCATGGTGTCCTTTTCAGTTTGAAAGCCAGGCATCATTTTCCTCCCACAACTGAATGGCAGCACTGTATGTTCTTATCCCAGCTTAATTCAGCACGGCCCTTTATAGAATCTGATCATTTCCTTTTCTGCAAGCTTTACTGGCCTTGTGAAATGCTGACACAGTGATATTTGTCACGTTTATTTATGGGTTTTTTTTGTTTTGTTTTTTTTTTTTTTTGTATTTTTAATAGAAACAGGGTTTCACCATGTTGGTCAGGCTGGTCTTGAACTCCTGACCTCAAGTGATCTGCCTGCCTCGGCCTCCCAAAGTGCTGGGATTTCAGGCATGACCCATCACGTCCAGCCTTTGTCATATTTATAAACACCCTTTGGAAGCCTACTGTGGGCAAGGCACTGGGGACCACGCCCAACTCCAGTGGGTCCTGCTGCCAGGAGGTTTCCAACATCCGAAATATTAGAAGTTCAGGCAGACAGGCTCCCATGGAGGGTGATGAAGAAGGCCCCAGAACACAGAAATACAGCACACTGTAAAGGCCTGTTGGACTCATTAGCAGAGGGCAGTGACTTCCTGTTCTTTTGGTTATGCTGTTTGTACTTTTCCACTCTCAGACAGTTTTGCCATTCAGTGGCTTTTCACGATGTGTTTTCTCTTTGGACTCATGGGCTGGCCTGAAGCAGATGTACTGTTTACTATTAATAGCAATGTAGTAGAGTGCTACTCCTGTGCAGCTGAGTACTTGCTTTCTGGAAGGTTTTGCAGACCCAAGCTCCTTGTTAAATTCCACCTGGAAGACTGACCTTTTTCTAGCTCTTTTCGGCAATTCATTCTAGGTATCATCTTGTGTCTGAGCCTTTCTCATTGCTCCTCTGAGAGGGGATTCAGCTGGAGATTTGTGATCCTGTTTCTTAGCTGCAAGCTCATTCCCTTCACTGGGGATTCTTGCAGAATGTTTGAGGGCATCTCCCAAGCGACCTCTGCACACCCCACACTGTCACTGCAGGGGTTCCTGCCCTGCATCTGACCTAGCCTGTGCTCATCCAGCCATCCTGCAGCCCAGTTACCATTCCTAGGATGAAGATGGATTTTGGCAGCCTCTTGCACAGTGGCTGGACTCTTCGGAGAAGAGCCTTTTCAGCTGTCTTCTGGCTTTAGTGCTCTCTCTTTCAAATTCTCCCATTCTCTCATTTTCAAAAAATTCTTCTTTCTTTAAATGTGTTGCCACAGCTGGAGATTTGGCCAATGAACTTGTTCGGCACTTTTTGATCGAGTGTACCCCGAAGGGAGTGCGGTTGAAAGGGTGCTCGAATGAACCATATTTCGGTAAGTTGCTTGAGAGGTTGCCATCAGTGTTCTGAACTCATGAGGCCTGTATTCCCTCTGCTCGCTAAACTGAGGTTTGGGACCATCACTCTTGTGGTGGTTCACTCATTGTTCAGTCCCCAGTTCTGAAATCCCACTGATCTGAATTATTATCTTTAAGATAAACTAGATTTGAAATTGTTCTTGAAAGCTTTGTCAAAAACAAACATATGAAAAGCATTATACCGGAAGTAGGAATTACAGACTTCAATAAGATTCTGTCCTAGTTGGCAGGCAGATAAGTCCTGAGAAGGTTTGAGCCCCCGTGTGACCCTATCCCACAGGCACAAGGAGCAGCACAGAGCTCCCAACAGAGCACCCTGCCTTCCCTGCAACTGGGAGCCTTCCCTACCTCATGAGCTTGTTGGAAAGATGGCTTGAGCCAGCCAAACAAAGCACAGTGCAGCCTTAGGCATCATCGTTATTAGAACTTTGTTAGGAAGCATTGTGCAGGGGCCATATATGTGGCCTGCCACAAATATAAGTTGGAGTTGGCTGGATGTCAGCCCTCCCAATTCAAGATCCAGCACACTGTGTGCTTTAGTCTTTGTAACTTGGTAATGATGTGTCTGTGATAAGAGTGATCAGCAGTTCCCTTTCCTTACCTCTCAACCATCTTTTGGAACTTGTTACTTCTTTGAAGTTTTTCGCACAAAGCTGCACACTAATCTGACATATCGGTTGCTAAAAAGATAAGGGCTCAGCCTTCGCATCAGTTTCATTCCAGCTGATAAACTGAGCACACAAAACCTACAGTGGTTGTTGACTCTTGTTTGCCGTCTGTTCGCTTTGCAGGGAGCCTGACGGCCTTGGTGTGCCAGCATTCCATCACGCCCTTGGCCTTGCCGTGCAAGCTGCTTATCCCAGAGAGAGGTAAGGGGTCTGGCTCTGTGTTGATTGTCTAAAGCCAAGACCACTGGTTTCAGAGATCCATAAAGATCCATTGAGAAAAATAATAAGACTGGAGGCTTGTTCACGTACTCATGGTTGAACCCAAGAAAAGGCCAACGAGTTCACCCAAATCAAGGAGAGAAGAGGAGATTCTGCTTCACCTGACAACTCCCAGATAGCTTCACATCATGGATTTTGATGAAGGGTTTCTATAGAGCAAAAATTCTGTAGCTTAAAAATACAAGATGCTCAGACAAAGAAGTCTTCAGGGTCATTGATGCTGGATTTTTCTGTTTCTACAAAGTGGGTAAAATGTTGATGTTGTTGAACTTAGATGATGGATGCAATGTTCTTTTTACTTTTATGTTTGTTGGACAAGATCTGTAATGAAATTTAAAACAACCCCCACAGCCTATCAGAGTGATGTGACCATATGTCCCAGTTTTCCTAAGCAGTCATGACTTCACATAAAAATGATCTATCTTAATATATAGGTAAATGTGATTTATCTTTCAAAATGTCATTATTCATATGACTAATTCAGTGATTAGAAAAATATTTTGTTAGGCCTTGTCATCTCTACTTTCTTTTCTTTTTTTTTTTTTTTTTTTTGAGACAGAGTCTCACTGTGTCACCAGGTGCCAGGCTGGAGTACAGTGGCACGATCCCAGCTCACTGCAAACCTCTGCCTCCTGGGTTTAAGCAATTCTCCTGCCTCAGTTTCCCACGTAGCTGGGACTACAGGCGCGTGCCACCACACCCAGCTAATTTTTTGTATTCTTTAGTAGAGGGGGTTTCACCATGTTGACCTGGCTGGTCTTGATCTCTTGATCTCGTGATCCGCCCTCCTTGGCTTCCCAAAGTGCTGGGATTACAGGCATGAGCCACCACACCCGGCCCATCTCTACTTTCATTCAGAATGTGATCATGGTTTCTCTGGGTCAGATTATTGTCCCAAAGGGAAACTTTCAACTCTGCAAAACCATTGCATGTCACCATCTGGGAATTCTGTCATCAGGTTGTCTAACTTTGTCATGAGGATTCTTGGTCAGGAGCAGGACTCATTTCTGTGTTTTCTTGCCCCTTCCTACAGATCCTTTGGAGGAAATAGCAGAAAATTCTCCACAAACGGCAGCCAATTCAGCAGCTGAGCTGTTGAAGCAGGGGGCAGGTCAGTAAATGCAGCTCTGTTTCCACATCTGGAGACTTGGGAGAAAAAGGACTCACTGACACAACTTCCTTTTGCACTTTCAGTATTCAGGTTTCCTTTCTTTCCTGTGAGCCTTGAAGGAGGTTTCCTTTTATAGAAGCTTGCATAGAGCTGGGTGGGGTGCAATTGTTGGTACTTCAACTAGGGCTTCATGGGCTGGTCTGACTTGAGCAAGACTAAATTCATTGGAATAAATGTCAAGCCCTGGATTTAGTTTGGGGGAAAATATAGTAAGACAGGATGTGGGTGACCTGTCTCGGCAGCTGTAAATGTAGAAATGTTCCAGAGACGTGAGTCAACAAGTCACTTGGCATGAGTCAACGATTTGACCCACACTACCAGCAATCCCAGTGAGACACACAACACCCAAGAACCAGCTCGCCAGAAAGAGCAGGTCACTTAAAAAAAAATGTATTCATAGAGTTTCTTTTTTTAGAGCAGTGACAGATTGACATTAAAATGGAGAAGGTACAGAGACACACCATATACACACATAGCCTCCCTGCTGTCAACATCCCCCAGCAAAGCGGTACACATGTTACAATTGATGAACCTGCATTGACACAGCCTCATCACCCAAGTCCCTAGTTTGTTTATATTAGGTTCACCTTGATGTCTTGCATTCTATGGGTTTGGACAAATGCATAATGACAGGTAATCACCGTTATAATATTATAGTGAATTATTTTATGGTCCTAAAGATCCTCTGTGCCCCATCTGTTCATCCTCCCTCCCCCACCAACCCCAGGCAACCGGTTACTCATGTTTTTATTGTCTCCATATTTTCAACTTTTCCAGAATTGTCATATAGCTGAAACCATATAACTAATAGCCTTTTGGGGTTGGCTTCTTTCACTTGGTAATATGCATTTAAGTTTCCTCCATGTGTTTTTATGTCTTAATAGCTCATATTTTTTTAGCAGCAAATATTTCATTGTCTCAGTGTATCAGTTCAATAGCTCATTCACCTATTAAAAGATATCATGGATACTTTCAAGTTTTGGCAGTAATGAATACAGCTGCTGTGAACACCCACGTGCAGGTTTTTGAATGGATGTAAGTTATCAGCTCCTGTGCGTGGATGCCAGGAGTGCATTCCTGGATTGTATGGTAAGAGTGTGTTTAGTTTTATAAGGCACTGGCAAACTGTCTATCAATGTGGCTGTCCCATTTTGCATTCCCATTAGCAATGAATGCAAGTTCTTGTTGCCCCACATCCTTGCCAGAATTTGGTGTGGCCAGGGTTCTGGATTGTGGCCTTTCTAATAGTAGTGTGGTAGTATCTCATTGTTTTTGATGACTTATGACGTGGAGCACCTTTTCAGCTGTGTATTTACCATCTGTATGTCTTCTTTGGTGAGGTATTCGTAGAGGTTTATGGCCTGTTTTTTTAATTGGGATTTTGTTTTCTTATTGTTAAATTTTAGGAGTTCTTTGTGTATTTTAGAAACTAGTCCTTTACTTGATAGGCCTTTTGAAAATATTTTCTTCCATTTCATGGCTCACCTTTTCATTCTCTTACAGAGCAGAAATTTTTGATTTTAATAAAATCCAGCTTATCAATTTCCTATTTTATGGATTATGATTTTGGTATTGTATCTTAAAAGTCATCACCAAACCCAAGACCAGCTAGATTTTTTTCCAATGTTATTCTCAAGGTATTGTTAAGTCTAGGGTCCATTTTAATTTAATTTTTGTGAAAGATGTGAGGTCTGTGTCTTGATTCATTTTTTAATTTTTTGCCTGCAGATGTCCAGTTGCTTCTGTACCACTAGTTGAAAAATCTGTTTTTTCACAGTTATATTGCTTTTGCTCTTTTGTCAAAGATTAGTTAACTATGTTCATGTGAGTCTACTTTTGAATTATTTAATTCACCTATTTGTTATTTCACCAATATCACGTTGTCTTGATTGCTTTAGCTTTATAGTAATCCTGGAAGTCAAATAGTATCATTCCTCTAACTTTGTTCTTTTCTTTCAATATTGTGTTTGCTGTTTTTGGTCTTGTGCCTTTCTGTATTAACTGTAGAATCACTTTGTCAATATCCACAGAATAACTTGCTGGAATTTTGATTGAGATTGTGTTGAATCTATAGATGAAGTTAGGAAGAACTGTCTTCTTGACAAAAGTTGAGTTCTCCTGTCCATGAATATGGAATATCTCTCCATTTATTTAGTTTTCTGTATCTTTCATCAGAGTTTTGTAGTGTTGCTCATACAGATCTTGTCTATAGTTTGTTAGATTTAAATGTAAGTAGCTTTTGGGAGGTGCTAATGTAAATGGTATTGTGTTTTTAATTTCAAATTTTACTTGTTTATTGCTGGTATTTAGGAAAGCAATTGACCATTTGTATATTAACCTTGTATCCAGCAATCTTTCTGTAATCACTCATTAGTTCCAGGCCAGGTTGCTTTTGCAGCATTAGATGCAGTCCTAGTGGCCCCAGTGTAAGAAGGTTATAAACAAACCACACACCATAGGGCTCTTGTGATTCTGTGGCCTTGAGGGAGGGACACAGAGAGGACAGTGGGGCATGCTGACTTTCAAACCTTGAGTTTCAAACCCATTGGAAGTTTTTCATGCAAGGTAGGTATTGACTTTCAGAAATGTTGGGGAGGGAATTTCTGAGTCTGGTAGAAGATTGGACTAGAAATACCCCCATTCCATACCTCATCTATTTGTAGATTATTTTACAGGTGTAACTCCACAAGGAAGCTGTATGAAATATGCAGGCATTTTCTTATTTTCTCTACAATTTGTATTATTCTTCTATGTAGCTTTCCTCTGTAAAATTATACATCACTGTGTCTGTTACCCAGCTAAAGTAAAATTGCTTTGTTTTGAATGGAATGTTTATAGTGTTTAAGTCATTTTAGACTCTCCTTATACAATAAGTTATCTGTGGCCAAAGTAAAGGTGAAAATAGCTTGTCCCAAATTGCAAGTATGCTGAAGCTCGAAGCTCCAAAATGAAAAGTGTACCTGTGGTCATGGGTTTCAGGGCACGTTCTGCCAGTCAGGATTTTGATCTCTGGCAGATCACTTAGCCTCTCAGACCTGAGGTTTGTATCTGGTCAGTGGGGGTAATAATATTTCCACACATAGCAGTTGAAAAGAAGAAATGATTAGGACATTGAAAGTGTCTTGGGAGTGTTTTTCTGGCCCAAGAGGAATGGCCTTTCTTGGGAAGCTGGCCTCACCCTTTCCCTTGTGAGCTCTAGATCCCATCTTTGGGCCTGGGCTGATCCTAGACCACAGCCCCCAAATCTGTTTTAGGGGGTCCCTGGAGCCCATCATGGTTCTTAGCTTTTAAAGCTGTTAAAGTAACAGTGGACCCTGTCTGTGGGTCCCAGTCAAGTGTCAGGAGGATGCAGGAATTCACTGCAGACCTCTCTGATGAGCAGCTCACTCACTCTTAACTGGGAAGACGGGGGCTCTGACACCAGATCCACTCTGATGGATTTATTTGTGTCAGTCACACCTTTTAAAAGTGTATGTGAAATTTTGAAAACATTTGATTGTGGTTTTTAAACCACAACATATGCATTGGCAGTGTTCAGGAAAGCGTTGAAGATTGGTGATGGCAGCAGGCACAGAGCACTTGTCCTGCCCAACTTGTTGGCTCCTCTCTTCCACCCCCAGGGCCTGTGCATGTAGTGTCTTGTCATCCCGTGTCATAGACAGAGGACCCATCGTGACAGCCCTGGCTCCTGAGTGGCACATCCAGGCCTGGCGTTCAGCTCCCACGTCCAGCCATGCCCATATCCGCTCAGGGACACAGCCCTGCCCGTTCAGCCCTGTATGGTAGCACCAGGGCACACACATCTGTGCATTCTGTTCTTTTGATTTAGCACCTTCTCATCATGAGCAGTGTTTCAGTTTTGTCCTTAAGCTTCCTAGTTATCATAGAGTCACTCAGTAAGTGTGGGATTGATAGATGAATTGGGTGAATTTAGTCGATCGTAACAGTGCATCCCAATAGCGCTTGTTTTTAGATATTTCAACTTTCTCTTCTATCCTGCCTTATCATTTTTAAGTACATTTTCCCATCTTTTAACATTACATATGAAATGTATCAAACACTCCAATTTTTTTTTTAAGGGTGTGTCTTCTTAGAGTCAGACGACTTCACTCAGAACTTTGAGTTTGTATCTAATTATCTGAATTGGGCATTTATATATTAAGCTTTTTTTCTTTAAAAATGTCATTTCCAAAACACATTGAGAGCTGCGAATGTTTGCTGTCCATTACGTTAACCCTGTTTCCAAGTCACGGAAACAGAACAGCAGATCTGTCACCGGAGGAGTGAGACTGTCACAGTGACCACCCCTCAGCTGGTGCCGTCTTCCCCTGGAGGATTGGCTGCAAGTGTTTAGAATCAGCGCAGAACAACCATTGTAGCAAGATGGTGGAACTATTGCAATCTCTGATGACCTCCAGCAATTTAGTTTTCTTTCCTAAACTGAACTTCATGTCTTGTCCTAATTCGCTTAGAGTCCCAGACTCCTGGATGTGCAATGTTCTTTGAGATGATCACGTCCAATTTCCACATTATAAAGATAGAGGAAACCGAGACTCAGAAATATTAGCAGTCAGACAACTTACAAAGATGAAAATGAACTTTTAATTTTTTCCAGTTTAATCCCTTTTCATTTGATACTAAGGCCATTATGCCTTTGTTCCAATCTCTAAAACTATTTCTATTTGTGTTTTAAGCCTCAGTTCCTAATTGTTTCTTGTTGAAGCAGAGGAATATAATATAATCCTGAAAAGAAAGACATTTCTTTTTACTAGCCTTATAATAGATTTCCCAGAAATGTTGTGGTTGCATTTTTTAGCATATGGTACGTATACTTTTTTTAAAAAATAAAGTCATATATGTTCTTTAAATTTTAAAAATGGAAAACAAAAGTAAAGGAAAAATGATAGATCTGTTACCCCTAGGCAGTCCCTGAATATTGGGAGGAAGGGTGGACAGCAGGTTCAGTGTTCTCCAGCCCAAAGACCACTCCTAATGTCAACCAGATCCAATCATAGGCTGCCTTTTTCCTTGTAGTTGGAGTCATGCTGCATGTATGATTCTTTTCACATCTCTTAGATTAATAAGTTTACCCATGGTTTTTACAAACATATGCAGGTCCCATTTTTCATGGCTACACAACGGTCCATCTGGACCTGCACGTAATTCACCTCCTTATGCTTGTTTATTTAGAATGTTTCTGATTTTTAATACCACAGACGATGCTTAGGTGACCATCTTTCTGCCTTATGTCCTTTTTTTCTGAATTCTGGATTGCTGCCTTAGGACAAGTTCCCACATGTGGGCCCCAGACTTTGTTCTGTGTTATCAAGTCCCTTTCCCAGAGTAGCCAGCAATTGACAGAGCTCCATGCCATGGGTCTGGTGGACGTCTTCCTGGTAACTCTCACTGGGCACCTAATCTTCACCTCTGGCATGAGCACTTGGGCCAGGTGCAGTTGGACAGTCACAGCGTCGACCCTCAGGCAGGCACAGGCATGCCTGTTCTCTGCTGGAGAAAGGCTTTGGGGCACTTGGTGTTAATTGGCTGATGTGTCCCCTTCATGAACAGCCAACCTAGTGGCAGCATTTTCTTCTCTGCTTTGAGAAGTGATGACATAGCTCCTGCATTAGGGAGAGAGATTCCCCAAACAGCAAATTCCTACCAAACGTTAGCCAGCCGGACTGCTCCTCGTCAGAAAGCCATTTGTGACTCTCTCAAGAGTGTGTGGGTCTGGGCTATGGCAGCCGTGGTTCTGTGTGAACTGGCTGAGATTGTGCCAGTTTTGTGGAATTTTCCTAGTAAGTTAGGTCAAAATTTCCCCTTTTTTCTCTCCTTTATAACTGCATGAATAGCATGACAGTAATGCCAGTACAGTCATAGACAGGCTGTCCCCATCACGAGGTCTGTTTCGAATTCTCCAGGCTCCCTCGCAGCTCCTGTCTGTATACACACATGCTTTTTATTTTCGCGTTCTAATCATAGCAGACGTGGCTTTTATTCTGCTTTCCCTGCTGATTGCTGATGACGTCTCTTCATGCTGCCGTGTGGTTTTCCTGGTTACCGCTTGCTGGCCGTGTGGTATTCCACTGAGGGGGCTCATTTTACCCCTTTCTCATTTTCTAGTGTGTTCCTGATCTTTCCCATATAATGGGAATATAATGAATATGTGGCACTAATGTCTGTCTCTGCAGGTTAGCTATCCCATGTGGTTATAGAACATTTCCTTTCTCAATCTCCTTAGAAGCAGGACCTCTAGGTTACTTCTAGGTGTTTCAGATTCACCTGATAAATATCACCAACTATATGAGTCTGTTCTCATGATGTTAATACAAACATATCTGAGACTGAGTAATTTATAAAGAAAAAGAGGTTTAACGGACTCACAGTTTCTTTCACATGGCTGGGGAGACCTTATGATCATGTCGGAAGGCGAAGGAACGGCAAAGACACATCTTACATGGTGCCAGGTGAGAGTGTGTGCAGGAAACCTGACCTTTATAAAACTGTCAGATCTTGTGAGACTTACTGTCACGAGGACAGCATGGGAAAGCCCCACCCCCATGACTCAGTTACTTCCCACCGGGTCCCTCCCACCACACATGGGGATTTTGGGAGCTACAGTTCAAGATGAGATTTGGGTGGGAACACAACCAAACCATATCACCAAGTTATCATCAAAAATGGGCTCAGTTCCTCAGAGTGTCTTCAGCTCTAAACACAATGGCCTTTGCTGTGGAGAGAAAGGATGGTCCAGCAACTCGTAAGTGGCCCTGCACTCTGACATCCAGGGACATCCTAGCCCATCTGTGGGCCTGTGTGTCCGTGCATCCTGCAGCCCACGAGTCAGACCACCTGCCAGCACATCTACCAACACACCTGCCGAACCACCTGCCAGCATATTTGTCTGTGCACCTGCCAACACACCTGCTAAACCACCTGCCAGTAGGCATGGGCCTTGCTGGTTCTGGAAAGCCAGACTCCAAGGCAAAGAGAAGATGGTGCTGCTCCATAGGCCTGCCTCCCCCAGGAGAACACAGCCGGGGGAGACAGCACCACCCAGCACGGACGGTGCATCCAAGTGCTGGGACGTGTTGCTGTGGACTGTGGGGAAGCACTCTTTTTCTGTTAGTGAAACTTTAGAGGCCTTTACCATGGAATTAAGATACGTACATGCTCACATAGAGGGACTTGTATACAGCAGACGGGGCGAGTGAGTGAGAGCAGTTCTTTTCCTCAGGAGGACGCCTGCTCGGCCTTTGGGCAGGAGAGGGCCTGGTTTCCTTCAGTGAGTGAGCTTCAGGCCAAGCCTGGATGTCTCGGAACACCTCAGTTTCCCCCACGGCCCAAAGTCGCATGTGTACTGTGTTTGAGCTGCAGGATCACAGGCTAGAAGGGAGAGAAGAGTTGTTATGGAGCCCAGTTGTTTTCCTTCCCCCAAGAGGTGGGGACAAGACCCACAGCCTTCCCTTGGCAGCACGAGGAGCCAGGACACAGGCAAGGCCGGGCCACTTACTGGCTTTTTCCAGTCTGTTCTCTGAGCTCACTGCAAGCCATTCCTTCTCTTGGCAGCCAGGATTCCAGGACACATGCTTCCCTCACAGATGTTTCTCGGGGGCTCCTTACCTACCATGCTAATGTGACTGTTGTCCAGACCCACCCTGAGACCAGAGAAGGTGCCCTGGGCTCCACCTGGGACATGAGGGTTTAATACTGCTGCAGGGCGAATGGAAAACTCCTTCTGGCTGGGGAGAAGGCAAAGCCACACCAGGTGTGTCTGCTTTGCTCTAGTAACTCGTTTACTCTCTGCCTTGACATGGGAGCAAGTGCACCCTTGGAGCACTCACTGTTCATGCTTTCAGAATTAGGAGGAGCAAAGCCCATCTGCCCTACATGCACCCAGGACAGGCCACACGTGCACGTCGTTAGTAAACCCGAGGTTTGCACATCAGCAATTGACAGTGTGTTAACAGGACATGCCTGTCCCAACAGTTGCAACTAACCTGTGTCCCCCTTGGTGTCTTCCAGCCTGCAACGTGTGGTACTTGAACTCTGTGGAGATGGAGTCCCTCACTGGCCACCAGGCGATCCAGAAGGCCCTGAGCATCACCCTGGTCCAGGAGCCACCCCCTGTGTCCACGGTCGTGCACTTCAAGGTGTCAGCCCAGGGCATCACCCTGACAGACAATCAGAGGAAGTGAGTACCTGGAGGGAGGCAGAAGCCATCAGCAGGGGTGGGGCTGTCACCTTCCTCTTGCTCTTCCCTAGTGTGAGTGGTCATCCAGGTAAATCGTTAGCCGTCCTTAAGACCGTCAGTAACCCAGCGTCTGTCTAGGCCTTTTTCTGTCATTGAACAGGTCCTGGGAACCACATAGAAACGATTAGCATTTGTTCTGAAGGTGATTTTTCTTAGAAATCAGTAAAATTAAAAAAAAAAGACATTTGATGTTTTAATATTACACACATACACACATAATTTGCAAATGTAAAAAGCCTTTTTAACTCAGTTACTTAAAAACACTCTGATATTATGATCAGAATCCGTTGATCTTGGAACCTATTGTTTTCACAAAGGGTCATCTCCTTTCAGGTGAGAGTGTGGCTTCAATATGTACTACTTCCTTTGGCCAATTTCCAGTGACTTTGGTCAAACTGAGCCATTTGCGCTGGAGCAGATGTTCTTGCTGCGGACCTTCACTGAACGCCTAGCACGAGCATGGGACAGAGCAGCCACAGGCCTGTTCCTCTCTCCCTCCCCCCCCAGAATGCCATCCCTGAGTGGAGCCAATGGCCTAGGAACAGAGCATTTCAGATGCAATTATTTTGTCTTGTGTGGTTGAGGAGGCATGTTGGCATCAACCATGGCAGCTGCGCGATGGTAGGAACCATCACAGCAGACAGGTCAGCAGGGGACACGAACACCAGCCTGGTTTTTTCCCAGGGTGCTCCCCTGGCAGGGCCCCCATGCCTAGGAGCAGGACGTTTTCTTGATCTGCTCAAACCACCTGGGAGGTTGAAGGCAGGATCTTCCTCTCCATAGCTTCAGGAATAAGTGAGTGTGGCAGGTTTTGCTCATAACCCTTCATCTGCTGAGAAAAGGAGCACAAAGCAGAACTTGGGCTTTGCTGGTCAGACCCATTCAGTGCCCCGACACAGACCAGTAGATGACGCTGGGCAAGGTCCCAATGCTTGATGCTCTCATATTTCAACCCTGCACCAAAATACCTATTTCAAGGTTTAGTGTTTCAAATGAAAAGGCACTCAGCAAGTGCCCTGTGTGGCACACGCAGGGTCAGAGGCGTGGCTTAGTCCCACTGTGTTCTCAGGGTCAGGGTCAGGGGTGCAGCTTAGCCCCACTGTGCTCTCAGGGTCAGGGTCAAGGGCATGGCTCAGCCCCACTGTACTCTCGGGGTCAGGGTCGGGGCATGGCTCAGCCGCACTATGCTCTCAGGTCAGGATCAGGGGTGTGGCTCAGCCCCACTGTGCTTTCAGGGTCAGGGTCAGGGTCAGGGTCAGGGGCGTGGCTCAGCCCCAGTGTGCTCTCAGGGTCAGGGGCGTGGCTTAGCCCCACTGTGTTTTCAGGGTCAGGGTCAGGGTCAGGGGCGTGGCTTAGCCCCACTGTGTTTTCAGGGTCAGGGTCGGGGTCAGGGGTGTGGCTCATCTGCATGGCAGGGTCAGGGTCAGAGGGATGGCCCATCTGCATGGTGGAATCAGGGTTGGGGACATGCCTCAGCTGCATGGTTCACCCGGGGTCCAGGTTAAGCACAGCTCAGCTGCATGGTGGACTCAGGGTCAGAATCAGGGGTATGGCCCAGCTGCATGGTGGACTCAGGCTGTGTTGGGCATAGTTCAGCCACACAGTGGACTTAGGGTCAGGGACATGGCTCAGCTACATGGCTCACCTAGGGTTTCCGTTGGGTGTGGCTCAGCTGCACGGTGGATTCAGAGTCATTGTTAGGGGCACAGCCGAGCTACATGGTGGACTTAGGGTCTGAGATGTGAATCCGCTTCCTGGTTGACTCAGGGTCAGGCTCAGGGCATGGCCAGGCTGCCTGGTGGACTCAAGCTCACAGTCAGGAGTATGACTAGGCTGCCTAGTGGACTGAGGGTCAGGGTTAGGAGCATGGCTAGGCTGCATGGTGGACTCAGGGTCTGGAGGCATAGCTTGACTACATGGTAGATTCAGGGTCAGGGTTGGGCCCCTTAAGGACCCTCACAATGTTGATTGCTCCCTCCTCCCTGCTACCGTTGGAGAATCTGTTATTTCTTCACAGGATCTGTTCTATGTGCCCTTGTGAGGGGTGTCTTTTTTTCTTTAGTTTCCCTGCATGCTTTACACTCCCTGGAGATGGGTCATGTCCACATCAGTACAGATCTTTCATATTGTAAGAGACAGAGTTCAGACTGGCTTATTCTGGACAAAAGGGGTGTCTTCTCACCAACAATCAGCCTTAAAAGACACCTGTTTGAGAGGGCCTGCTGGTGCTGCAGGGTCACCTTGCACTGAAGCACCCCCAGGCTCTGCCTCTGCCCTTGCCTGTCTCCTGGCCTCTCCCTTCATCTCCAGATGAGCTTTACCCTGTGCCAGTGCAGAGTCACTCCCAGAAGGAGAGGGTTGACCCCAAAGCCAGCTAGACTGGCCCAGCCTGGACACAGCAGAATGTTGAGATGGTGTCCTTTGGGGTCCATGTGGACTGGGTGGATAGCACTCTTGGAAGGAAGGGCTAGGCAGGTGAGCCGGAGGAGGATGCCCCAGGTGGTCATGTCAGCGACTGAGGGCTGGCAGGTGAGCCTGGATGGAGGTCTCCGTGAGGGTCGTATCAGTGACCACGTGGAGCCCTTCCCTAAGGAACGTACCATGCACAGCAGTTTACCATTCACTCAGTGCTCTCAGATCTATGATTGCCTCTGACTTGGGCATCTGTCCTGTGGAAAGGTGGGCTGGTATTGTGATCCTCTTTTCACAGGTGAGGAAACTGAGGCTCGGAGGCTGGAGGCTGTTAGTGGTTTCCTCACAACCTTGCAGCCAGCATTGTCTGGCAAGGCTGGAGGTGCTTTCTTGTGTCCATCTCACACCCACCAGCTTTTCCAGTTTGTTAGGGCTTCCTTTTTGGGGGGGGATGGAGTCTCACTCTGCTGCCCAGGCTGGAGTGCAATGGCGCGATCTTGCCTCACTGCAACCTCCGCCTCCTGGGTTCAAGCAATTATCTCGTCTCTCTCCCCCTAGTAGCTGGAACTACAGCCACATACCACCATGCCCAGCTAATTTTTGTATTTTTAGTAGAGACAAGGTTTCACGAAGTTGGCCAGGCTGGTCTCGAACCCCTGTCCTCAGGTGATCCACTCACCTCGGCCTCCCAAAGTGCTGGGATTACAGGCATGAGCAACCATGCCTGGCCTGTTAGGGCTTCTTGACCTCATTCCCACCTTCCACACAGCTGGCAGTTTTGGCCCGTGTGGTGCCTCCGTCTACTGGTGACAACCGTTCTGCCCAACTTCATGACATCTGTTGACTTTGAATGAGCACACACTTTCTTCTCTCCAAGTGACGAGTAAAAGTATAAAATGTTTTCTGCTGCAAGAATCTTCCTGTATGGTAGAGCCCGCCCAGTGCATCCCGGGTCCCCCAAAAGCCCCAGTAACAGGAGCCATCCTCTCTCCTCTGTGTCCCAACAGGCTCTTCTTCCGGAGGCATTACCCCGTCAACAGTGTGATTTTCTGTGCCTTGGACCCACAAGACAGGAAGTAAGAAATTTGCGTTTTTATTAAGCAAGGAATATACTTAATTCTGTCCCTTAATGTAAAAAATTAACCTGACTCTTTTTTTGTCTTTAATTTGCAAGGTGGATCAAAGACGGCCCTTCCTCAAAGTAAGTTGCTGGGATTTCTTTACATTCTCTCTGTCTACAGTTACAGTCCAAAGTTGGATTCTGTTCCAGGCTTCCGTAAGGGGTGCCTTATAAGAAAATGATGACACCATCCCAATTGCTTTAAAAAAAAAAGTAAAAGTGTTCTCGTTATGGACGAGGGTCTGGTGGCTCTTAACTTTTCTCCCAGCTGTTGGTGGGATGTGCAGTGTTTACATGTGTCGTATAACACTGTGGTATAGGTACAGGGAGATGGATGGCACAGCCTTTTTGGTCATTTGGGAGAGGGTGGGCTCAGCAGTGCTGACGTCTGCACAGCTAGAAGGAAGTGCTCCCTGTGTGCAGGTGTGCGGTTGAGGCGGGGGTTCCAAATTTACCAAATGCAAGGGAGGAGGGCCTTCATCATGCCCTTGCTCCACAGCCAGCCAGGCAGAGGTCCCTCTTTTTGTTTTCTTGACAGAGTTTTGCTCTTATTGCCCAGGCTGGAGTGCAGTGGCACGATCTTGGCTCACTGCAACCACTGCCTCCCAGATTTAAGCAATTCTCCTGCCTCAGCCTCCCAAGTAGCTGGGATTACAGACGTCCATCACCACTCCCAGCTAATTATTTGTATTTAGTAGAGATGGAGTTTTACCATGTTAATCAGGCTGGTCTCGAACTCCTGACCTCAGGTGATGCACCCACCTCGCCCCCCGGAAGTGCTGGGATTCAAGGTGTGAGTCACCATGCCTGGTTTAGAGGTCCCCTTTTATAAGCACACTTTCCTTGGCTCCCTGAGTACCATGGCCTTGCTTCATTCACCTGTGCTCATTCCTGGCCCAGTGTTGTTGAGAGACCTCGTCCTAATGTCCCACTCGGGGCCACAACGGGCTGCATCCTCCCAGCCAGGTTTTCTCAGCATAACCCAGATTTAATGACCACAGTGCCTCATCACAGGCATCGTTCCCTGGAATCTTAGTTTCAAATGGCTCATCTGTCCAGGGAGTTACTCAGTGCATGTGTTAGCAGAAGGGAGGATAAGGAGAAGAGATGATGAGCTGGGCTTCCCTGATGGGGACTGTGTTCTGGGCACACTCGCTCTCTGGCTGGTCTCAGAAACATGGGCTTTCATCTGCTTGGAATTTGTGACTGTATTGGGGTTACTCGAGTGTCATTTCCACACCCTTCTGTGGTGTGGAAACTGCTAAATTTAAACAAAAAAATCCTTCATTTTTCTAAGAAAGAGAAGAATCCTTTCCCTGGGATTTGGACAGGGATAATGGTTGTTATTGTGTGAAGTGCAGGACTCGTAAAAGCCTATTAAGATAATGGCCCTAATTCTTCTAAGAAAAATAATTCAATGGGCTGTTCTTTATAAAACGCTGCCTGGACTCTATGTAGTTTGTAATTCAGGCTCCCCAGGCCCGAAGGGAGTGCCTGGTGTATTTCCCCTGTGGTCCCAGTGGGTGGGAGTGTCGAAGTCCAGGCAGGACTGGCATTCTGGCATCATCTCAGGAGCCCCTGAGTCCCTTGCTTCTCACCTTGTAGACTGTGGTCCCATATGTCAGGACTGGGGCTCGGGAATCTGCAGGGACAGGTATCCGGGGATTCTGGCCCTGGCATGGGGAAGCATCTATAGAGGAGGTTGAGCCTCAGCTTTGATTCAGGTCCTAACCTGGGGCTGTGGGCAGGCCACTTACCTCTCAGCCTCAGGGTCCTCACTGCAGAGCTAGAGAGTCAGACATCTCATCTGCAGGTCTGTGAAGGCTGGAGGTGAAGTACATGAATGGATAGCCAGCAGGGTGCTGGGTACATGGTAGATTTTTGATAGGTGGCATTTAAGATTCCTCCCGGGGGTGCTGCTGGTAGCTGGAGGAAGTAGAAGCTTGGGACCTTGTGGGACACTGACTGCTCTGACCAGACTTTCCTTTGGCAGAGTCTTTGGATTTGTGGCTCGGAAGCAGGGCAGTGCCACGGACAATGTGTGCCACCTGTTTGCAGAGCATGACCCTGAGCAACCTGCCAGTGCCATCGTCAACTTCGTATCAAAGGTCATGATCGGCTCCCCAAAGAAGGTCTGAAAGCCCCCCTCACACCCCAGACCCACCGATGCCTCTCGAAGCCCTGGAGACAGCCGTGGGGTGAGGGTGGGGTCCCCACTTTGTACCAAACTGATGAACCTGACATTCCAGGCCCATGAGGGGAAAGAGGATCTTCCAGCTCTACAAAAACAAGAACAAACATCACCGTGAATTGGCCTTTCCTGAAAGTGACTTATCTGACACATCTCTGTAGCCACACGCTTTTTGGGTAGAAGAAGCTTGGCACGGGTGTACCACCCCCCAGGGTCCCTGTGGGAAAGGTATCTGCAAGGAAACAGCACAGAACACGAGGTGGTCCCCATGTCCCTGGCACACCAGCATTCTGGGGAATGAGGAGTCCCAAGCCCTTGAGGCAGAGGTGCCGAGAGACTGCCCTCCTTCCCCGTCGGCATGGGCACTCCTGCCCAGCTGCACCTGAGGCCAGGGGTCTTCCTCACCTTGTCTTTCCAAGATGGAGATGCTAATGAAACTGAGAAGGGGGGGTGTATGTTTGACGAAGGTTTGTGCAAGTCAGGCCCTTCTGGAACACTGGGGAACCTAAAACGAGGGACCTTTGCGATGATGGGCCGTGAGGAGGGGGGTGGTGGGATGAATTGGCCACTCCGCCATGGTGAGCGCTCCATGCCTCCTGCTGACCCGTGGCGAGCTGGGTGAGCTGGGCTGGGGAGAGCCTGTGAGGACCCTGAGAGGAGAAGCAAGAAGAAGGAAGCAAAAATGCCATTTCTATATAATTTATATTTTACTTATGCCAAATTATTTATGATAATTAGCCATTGCTATGCTGTACCAGTGTCAAATGCTGCAGCCTGCCAAGCTGTGATTTTACGAGGCTTGTCCCCATATAGGACACACCGCAGGCCCCTGGCCACCAAAATCATGTGCAGTGGACTTCGGGCACTGCTGTTAAGTCCCCCATGTGCGGTGCCGCCCAAAGGTGGCTTTGCCTCGAGCAGCCCACCCCAACGTTTTACTCATTGGAATGTCTTTCTTCGATTGTGGATGACTTCCTTTCTGATGGGGAGAGTCCAGAAGGGATGGAAAATGCCTGGATTTAAGCTCAGCATCCCCCGCATGGGCTTTTTGACCATTTTCAGGCCTGACGCTGCACGACCTGAAGTCCCCGTCTTTTTATCAGCCCTCCTCAAGCTGCTCCTTGTCACCCTGGGCTTCCTGTTGGGGACCCTGTGTGCTTGTGGCATGTGTGGGCAGAGGGAGAATGAGGAGAAAGAGAAGAAACCCCAGTACTGACAAGCTGTTTTTGAGTGCAACTGTTGGGCATCATCTAAGCCACTGAATCAACTGTATTTCAGACTTATTTTAGCATGCCAGTGCCATGGTTTTCTTGCTTGAATCTGTCCGTGATTAAAGGTTTGGGAGAATTTGGGACCCTGGAACATCCCCAGAGTGAGAGAAGACTGGGCCACGTCGGAATAAGGCCTTGGCCCGCTCCTCTCACAGCGCAGGTGCTCTGCAGGCACACTGACTGTCCCGATTGCCATCCAGCCTGAAATTCCCTCTCCTCTGCCTTCAAAAGTCAAGTCCCCACTCTTAGGCCACACTGGTGTCACAGGCTCCTTGTCAGGGAGCTGGGGTTTGGGAATGTGCTTTGTGAACTCTGTTTTAAAGTGAGGGGCCGAGGAAAACTTAGCAACAGGCAGAGTTGGAAGCAGCCAAATCACAGTGGGTGTTGTGTGCGTGTGTGTGTGTGTGTGTGTGTGTGTGTGTGTGTGCCTGTGTGAAAGCAGGTGGACATTCCACTTTTTAGCTCCTATTGATGCACCAAACCAAGTGCCTCATTTCCGTGCCAAATGTTTGCCTTGGTCTTTGTGGGCCTCCTTCCCTAACGTGCGGTGGCGTGACTGTCAGGAGGTGCTGGCATTTTCGGCAGATCCTCATGTGTTGGCCCTGATGTCTTTGGCAGAGGCTTCTGGCATCTTGGTTTTTCATCCACTGTAGGAATGTGGCCACGGGGAGCATAGGTTTGTGCTTTCCTCAAGAGGTGCGTCATCCTGAGATGGTGTCTACCCACGTTTAATCAAAAGATTACAGGCCAGTTCCTTTATCCTTCTGATGAAGGATGAGAGAGCTCATTTAGAAGTCAGAGCAAACTAAGGTTGCAGAATTGAGAAGCACAGCCTACCAGAGAATCACAGAGACATTGGGGTGCCCGCAGGGGCCCTCGTGAAGCCATGCCTCCATGGCATTCAGGAAGCCGTGCAAATGTGCTTTTTGAACTCATTGGCCAGGTCTGATTTTTACGCAAGGTAAACGTGGTCAAGGGCACCAGGGAATTTGCTCCAAGCAGATAGCTCCTTCTGAGGAACCAAAGGAAGCAAGCTTCCACGATTTCTGAAGAGCTGGTACAGGAGGTTTCTTTCTTCCTTTTGTGTTACATATGCATTAAACAGAACAAGATGTGTGTTACCACAGATTGTACTGTGGACTCAGAAACCGTGAGAGAACCCTCACCATGGACTCCGGCTCTAGGGCCACAGGAAAAGGAACGTTTCCAGGCATTTTGCCTCCAGGGCTCCCACTGGGCAGGCGCATACCGCCCTGGAGAGTAAATGCCCAGAGTTCACAAACTGTGCGCAGTGCATGTTATGGCCAGGATCCTACTAACTACTCAGAAAAAGAACGTATTGTATTCCTCCAGTGTTAAGCTATAGCCATGTTAAAAGTCACCGTGCATTTATCCTCAGCATCAAATACCTTGTAATGTCTTCTCTGCCTTACTTGTTAGTGCATATTTTTACTTTTCTGATACTGTAAAGAATATATCCAGTATGTAAATGAATGTTCTATAAATCCTTTGTATAGTCATTTTCTCTGCTCTTTAAATATCATCTCTATTCAGAGTATAATAAAATTATCAACTTGGTAAGCCTCTGTGAGACAGGTATTTGAGTACCCTGAAGTATGTTTGTGTGTGTTTGCACATGTGTGTATGCGTGTGCATGTGTGCAGTTTTGTGAATGTCTCTGCACTTGTGCGTGCGCTTGTTCAGATGTATGTCTGTCCACATGTGTCTGTGTGCATCTGCGTGTGTGCTCATGCATGAATGTATGTTTGTGTGTTTACAGATCAGTGGATTCAGTTATAAATTCACAAATGTTTTGCCTTCAGGCATATATTAAGGTTTCTGCCCAGAGACCTTTGAAATGTTATATTCAAAGATCTTTGAAGATTAACCGCAATGCACAGTGGTGGTAATGGGTCCTGACATGTTTTTGATGTTGCTATGAATACCCCAGCTGCAGGACACACCCCTGAAGTGGGCCAGCCCGAGGGACTTCCCAGTGTCTATTCAAAGTGGGCACTAAAAGTGAATATTGAAACTCAGGTGGATTCACTTACACATCAACACATGCTGGAGACAGCCAGTGTCACCCACCTCTTCCCTTCCCCCAGCCAAGGCTTCTCCCTCCCTCCCTCCCTTAAGGGAATTTGCCCCCTTCTGCTGACTCTGCCCTCTTGGGCCTGTCCCCTCCCTCCTGAGTCAGGTGACAAGGCATAGGACCCCATCTAACCTCATTCCCTCAGATCCAAACCAGAAAAGAAGCAATGCTTTGGGCTTTTGGTCATGGACAGATAAATATTTCAGTTAGCTGCCATTCCCTGCCAACAGTGTAGTTTTCTGCTTGAGTGGTCAGCCCCTAGAGGCTCTAACTTTCCACTCTGAGGAGACAGAGGAATTACTTCACCCCAGCTGTGTTGGGAGAGTTGATTTGAAATGGTCCTGGTGTTACCGCTTTAGGGCAAAAGGAGAATGGGTGGTGGCAGGTTATATCTTGTCCAGCAGGAAGCTCCCAGTGAGTCTTTGAAGCCAGTTGTTGCCCAGACCTTTGACCAATGTCACAAGGTGGAAAGGTGGACATTGATTTCACTGTAGTTTAGGGAGTGTGCTTGGTACTCGTCACAGTTACTGGGCTCTGTAGGGTGTGCACATGTCCCTAGGTCCCTGACCAGAGCCAGCCCTGGGGACTGTTGGAGAGACCCAGTGGCCATGAGACCTCAGCTGGACAGGCTCCTGCCACTTGCTGCAGGAGGAGGTTGTGGGCTCGCCATTCATCTCTCTGCAATCTGTTATCCAATGCATATCTGGACCTTACCTACTGGGGTCGCCCTTCTATCATGTGTTGGGCACCTTGGTCCGCCCACTTGCGGGGGGAGGGGTCATTGATCTATTGTCTAATGAACAGCTTGGATCTGCCTGCTGGGGAACGGTAGGTCCACAGCTCAGTCGTGCTTCTGTGTCTCATCCTGTCCTCAGGGAAGTAGGGTAGGCATCACACTTTGGGGATCACACTTCACAGATGAGGGGCATTTGGGCCTGGATTCAGAGGATGAATTGGAGTTTTCCAGGCAGACTTGGACCTGGACTGGGAAGGGACATTTTGTGATGCAGGGATTGGTGTTATCTGGACATTTGGACAGCAGTGCTGTTGATCTGGCAAACAAGGTAAGTGGAAAAACCACAAGTGGCCCTGAAGTTCCTGAGAAATCAGGTCCGTGTGAAGCCTGCCTGAGGTAATAGGACAGATAGAGGTGGGGTCCCCAAGAGCCTGTCACCAAACCAGATGACCAGGAGGGGGAAGCAGCCAAAGGGATTCCACTGTAATGATCTGACCCAGGGAACCTCTCCGTCCCATCTCAGAGAGTCCAGGGTAGGTGAGGGGGCTGGGGAAACCAGAGCAGGATCCCCCCTCAGCAGGCCCACAGCCCCACCTGGGAAACACACTCCATCTCCCACAGGCGGAGGACCCCCTTGAACACATGCCAGGCCAGGGAGGCTTCATAGCTGTATGCTGGCAGCTTCCCCTTCCCACTGAGAGTCACTCTTCTGTACCTCAGGAAACATCAGTAGGAACCCCAGAAACACCCAATAAACCAAGCAAACCAAAATAGCACTGAAAGGCTCTGATGATTCATCTGTCAGTGGGACCACAGGCCACAAATTGGGCTCCCTAAACAGGCTTAGGCAACGACCTGATAAAATAAGACCCAGAATTTCCTTATAGGCAAAATGGGATATAATAGAAATTTCCTCTCATACCAAGTACCAAGAAACATGCTTCATGAAAGAGAAAGACAATGAATGTCAATGCCAAGATGAACCAAGTGCTCGAGTTACCTGGCAAGGATTTTAAAACAGCCATTATAAAAATGTTTCAACAGGAAAATACAAATCCTGTTGAAGAAATGAAAAACAGAAAGCCACCATAAAGAAATAGAAGTGATGAAGAAGACCAAATTTCAGAAATGAAAGAATCTTACTAGATGGGTTCGATAGTAGAGGAAATGGCAGGATAGAATCAGTGACTGTGGCAACGATGTAATTCACTCAAACTGAAAAACAGAAAATAAACTAAAAAAAGGAAGAAGAACAGCCACGGGCACCTACAGGACAGTAACAGAAGATCCAACATTTTTATCACTGGTGTGCTCAAAGGAGAAGAGAGGGGCTAAACAGTATTTGAAGATCAATGGATAAAAATTCCTCAAATATGGCAAAAAGACACATGTATAGATTCAAGAAGCCAAGTGAACTCCAAACAGATGAACAACCACAGCCAAAATCCATGCCAAGAAATACCATAATTAAACTTTTGAAAACTAAAGACAAAGGGAAAATCCTGCAAGCAGCCACAGAAATGACGAATTCTGAATAGGAGCACATCAATTGGGTTGACGGTGGATTTCTCCTATGAAACCATAAGGGCCAGAAGGAAGTGATGCAACATTTTCTAAGAACAGAAGGAAAAGAAAAATCAGCACACATTCTATATTCAGTGAAACTCTCCTTTAGAAATGAAGGGGAAATAAAGATACTGTCAGATGAAGGATACTAAAAGGATTAGTCACTAGCAAGCCTACATTTAAAGACTAGCAAAAGATGTTCAAACAGAAAGGAAACAGTAAAAGAAAGCACCTTGGAGCATCAGGAGGGAAGAAAGAAGAATGAAAAGAGCAGAGTATGAGCCATACGACACCCTCCTCCTCACGAGTTGTCAATCACATCTGATGACTGGAAAAAAGAGGACACCACTGTCTGATCTCAAGGTAATGAAAGGAAAAAGTGAGAAATGTGGAGGAACCTATATGGAGGTGAGACTTCAACACAAGTAATAAAAGGCTGATACCAATAGACAGTGATAAGTTATGAATTTTATTGTAGTAACCAAAGCAACCACTACGAAAACTATAAAGAAGATACATGAGATAGCAGTTAAAAAATCCAGATGGAATCTTAAAAGATGGGTCCTGGTAACACACAGGAAGACAAGAAGGTGCCATCTGTGAGGAATGGAGCCTCACTAGACACCAGATGTGCTAGTGCCTTGATCTTGGGCTTCCCAACCCCCAGAGCTGAAGTTTATTTTTATAAGCCACCCAGCTTATGGTATTTTTGTTATAGCGGCCCAAATGCACTAAGACAGAAATCTGTACCAAGGAGTGGGGATGTTGTATAATAATTATCTAAAACTGTGGAAGTGACTTTGGAATTGGATCATGTGTAGAGGCTGGAGGGGTTTGCAGGTCTGTGCTAGAAAAAGCCTACATTGCTGTTAGTGGTAAAGGTGATTCCGCTGGGGGCACAGAAGGAGAGGAGAGCCATAGAGAAAGGCTCAATCTTCTTAGATAATACCTAAGTGGTGATGAGCATGATGTTAGTAGAAATATGGACAGTAAAGGCCATTTTGATGAGGTTTCAGATGGAAATGAGGAACATCTATTGGAAACGGAAGGAAAAAAGTGGCAAAGAACTTGGCTGAATTGTGTCCATGCCCTAATGTTTTGAGGAAGGTAGAACTTGTGAGCAATGAAGTTGGATGTTCGGCTGAGGAAATATCTAAGCAAGATGTTGAAGGAGTGGTGTGGCTTCTCTTGATTACTTACAGAAAAATGTGAGAAGAGAAAATGATTTAAAGATGAAATTTATAATGAAAAGAGAACCAGAACTTAAAAGATTTGGAACATTCCTTAGTCTGGCAGTATGGCATTACAACAAAATGAGGTCGCGTGTTCAGTAGTGAACACCAAGGCTGTGACCAAATGACCATTCTATAAGGAGCTTTGTAGGGGTCAGTAGAAACCAGGCTACCCCCCAGATACCATATAGGTTGCAAACCTTGGTGGCATCAGCATGGCAACGTCTCCACAGGTGCACAGAGTACACGAGCTATGGATGTGCAGCTGCCTCCACCTAGATTTCAAAAGATGACCAGAGAACCTAGGGGCCCAGGCAGAGAACTGCCACAGGAGCAGGGCCACTGCAGAGAGCCACTCTATTAGGGCAATGCACAGTGGAGCCATGGGAGGAGGGGCCCCAGTGATGCCAGACAGGTACAGCCACAGGCTGCGACACCAGCCTGGGAGAGCCTCAGACATGTGGCTGCAATCCATAACAGCTGCCATGTGAGCTGTGGCCAGCAAAGCCATGTGGACGAGGCTGCCTGAGGCCTTGGAAGTCCAACTCCTAGCCCAGTGTGTCCAGAAGGTGGGCGTTAAGTCAAAGAAGATTATTCTCAAGCTGAAGATGAAGTGCCATTTGCCCTGTTGGGTTTTGAACTTACTTAGCCTCTGTTACCCCCTTCTTTCCTGCCTCTCCCCTTCAGAATAGGAAGGTCTGTCCTGTGCCTGTTACATCACTGCATTTTGGAAGCACACAACTTGTTTGGTTTCATAGTTCATACGTGGAGAGCAATGTGCCTCAAGATAAAATACACCTTGGAATCCCACCCTTATCTGATTTAGATCATATTTATAGATGAGACTCTGGACTTCAGACTTTGTAGTTGATGCTGGAATAACTTAAGACTTTTGGAGAAATTGAAATGGGATGAATGTATTCTGCATGTGAGAAGGATGTTAATCTGGAGGAGCCAGAAGTGGAATGCCATTATTTGAATGTTTGTGTCTCTTTAAAATTTATGTGTTGAAACCTAATACTCAATGTGATGGTATTAAAAGACAGGGCTTTTGGGAGGTAATTAGGTCATGAGGGCAGAGACTTCATGACTTGGATTAGCGGCCTTATAAAAGAGGCCCAAGGGAAGCTGTTTGCCTTTTCTGCTATGTGAAGACACAGCTAGAAGGAGCCATCTATGAGGAATGGGCCCTCACCAGACAGTAAATCTGCTGGCACCTTCCTTCATCTTGGATTTCTCAGCCTCCATGACTGTGAGAAAAAAAGTTTGTATTTTATAATTCTATGATATTCTTGTTATAGCAGCCCAAACAGACTAAGACAAATGACCAGACAGAAAGAAAGAATGCAGAAGAATTGACCAATACAAGCAACCAACAGGAAATCTAACTGATATGTAGAATGTTCCACAGAATAGCAGAACTATGCATTTTTTAAGGATGCATGGAATACTCGCCAAGATAGATTATGTTCTCAGCCATGAAAAAAACTCGACAAATTTATCCAGAGCATGTTCTCCAATCGTAATGCAATAAAAGTTAAAACTAATAGTAACAAAATCAACAATTTCTCAGTACTTGGAAATTAAACAACACTCTTCTAAATAACCCATGGTTCAAAGAAGTCTCAAAAATTTTTAAAAAGATAGAACAGAATGAATTCTATAGAACACAAAACATATCAGAACCCACAGGATGCAGCTACTGTAGTGCTGAGAGGGAAATTCATAGCACTAAATGCTTACGCTAGAAACAAGGAAAGGTCTCAGATCCGTAACTTGGGGTGGTTTGGAGCAGTGAGTTTCACTGTCTCTCCCTGCCCTCTGCAGCCCAGTTGACTCAGCCCAGAGTACTGGAATCACTGTGATCTTTCGGTGTTGCATGGTGCCTCAGGCAGACCTATTCTTAAGTACATGTAAGGAGGCTCTGAAATAATAGCTTGGGCCCACTTTAAAAGAACTGAGTTGAGACCCGGTGGTCTAGATGCTATCAGTGGCTACACTCAACAATACGGATGAAAGTTAGAAATAACCACAGGCCAAAAAAGCCAGACCTATCATAGAGTACTTATTATTTAGTTTCATTTAGATGGATATCACAATCAGACAAAACTAACTCGTGGTAGTAGACGGTAGGATGGCAGTTCTTGAGGAGGAAAGAGACAGCGCTGGGTGGGAGGGAATATTAGAGGGGCTTTTGAGGCACTGATGCTGTTCTGTTTTTTTTTCATTTGGGTGTGTTCACTGTGAAAAATTAATGGAGCTTTTTCCTTATTATTTGTACAGTTTCCTCTGTGTCTAACTTCCAAGTTTATTATCATTTTTTAAGTTAATGTGGCTTCATTTTTGCCCCTAAAGGTTGATGAAGTTGCAGGCATCCAGTTTTCACTGGGAATGTCCTCTAGACGGATGTGTAAGAAGGCCAGGTTCAGGCTCCAGGAGCACCTGGGTGAGTTCACACCTGATACCTGTCACTCATCACTCGCCCACCAGCTCACTGCCTGGTCAACCTAAGGCTGTCTCCTTGCAGAGACTGGCTTAGCACTGAAATAACGGAGCTGTCTGTTTGTCTGTCTGGCTTGTGGTTGAGAGCAGGAAAGATGGAGATGAGGAAAATGTCAATCAAACTGTCTCTGTTGCAAAGAACAGAGCAAGCAAGCCCTGTCACATGCTTGGGTCAGAGTAGGGTGAATATGGGGAGAGTGCCTCCTCCCTGGGGAGATTCTGCATGGTTTCCCAGGCCATATCAAGTCTTCTCGATTCCAGCACCACATCCAGCTGATTAGGACAGTACAGCAGACATTGGTTGAGTGCCTACTGTTTGTAGAACCCAATGTCTGCACTTATCAGGATAGCTGTGGTTTATGTATTCAAGCTTCCCTCTACTGAAGAGAACCCAAGGAATATCCGACCCAGGAACAAACCAGAGTGGTCATGGGTCAAAGCATCCTTCCTGCCATCTGAGCCAGGATGTGGGACTCAAAGCTTAAGTCACATGAACCACCCTGCGTGTCATGAGTTGATAAGTGTATAAACAGCCTCTCCCCGGTGCCATGGGGGCTGGCTTATGATTAACTTGTTAGAGCTCCATTGCAGCTCCAACATGGAAGGGCTCGAGAAGAGCGAGGTGACCTTAGCTGCCTGGAAATGAACTGTTGAAGGTGGCTGAGGTTCTCCCCGACAGGAGGGGCCCAAGGCCCTGCTGATGGGGACGTTTCTTCTCCAGTGCTCACATGGCAGCTGGCCCATCCCTGTTTCACAGATCATGAAGCTCAGGGTGGGAAAAGTTTAGTGATTTGGATATGGTAGGGAGAGAGGCATAGAAAAATATGAAGAGTTTGTTTTCCTGTGGTCCCCTTTACGCCCTGCTTTTCTCTTTGCTTTAATTTCTTTGTATAGAGCACCCAGCCCACTAGCACAGAAGGCTGCGAAAACTCAGCCCACGGGATTCCAGAGCCTGTGTCCTCTGCTATGGCACGGAGAGGCCTTCTGTGCACACACACACCCGGTGACCCATTTCCCCTGTTTCCTTCTTTCTGCCCTTTGTCCTCCATTTTGACAGAAAGATTTGAACTCAGTTTACATTCCCAATGGACTAGGGACCCTAGCAAATGGGAGGGAGTGACTGAGAGCATTGTGGTGCCGTCCTGCCCCCTGGTGGACAGCACCGCTTACTACAGCAGGCCTTATTTTAAAACGTCGTTGGCAAAGATCAGGGCTGCATATGTTACTGGCTAGGTTCAAAACGGTAAGCTAGTGAAATGGAAAATTTAGTGGTCAGAAATGTGAATGCTGAAGCCACGTTGCCTGGCTTCAAATCTTGGCTCTGCCCTGTAGTCACTCTAGGACAATGACAAGTTATTTAGCTTCTCCCATTTGTCAAATAGGAAAAGTAGTCAGGCTTACATGCTGAGATGGTGGAGAGAATCAGATGCGTTAATCTACACTGATTCAAATGATGCCTGGCAAGGACTCCTTACTTAATAATATCTAGACAGAGTTATTTTTTTAAATTATTGAATAGGATTTTCTACAATCCCCATTAAGTCATTTGACAGAGATCGTGGATGTTCAGCATCTCAAACTGTGAAACATTGAGACCCATTTCACACATGACTAGTTATCCTCTGCAACCGTGACCACACAGGACAGGGGCTGATAAGCTTTTCTAAGGGTGGGGGCGCTGGGCTGGCTTAGACTAGACAGGCAGGGCCAAGATGAACCCCTCACTCTGCTGGGGCTAAGGCAGCCCCCATCTTCAGGTGACTGACGCATTGGTCGGGGGTCTCCTCGTCTCACCACACACAGCAGCTGACATCATCACGATGGTTAGTTCCCGCAGGCAGCAGAGAGCAGACCATTCTCCCTTTTCCTACGGTGCCACTTCCTCACCCCGCCTTCTGCTCCCCACCCACGTTTCAGCCATCTTTACCAGCCGACTCTGACTATAAAGAAATGCCAGGAGATAAAACAAAAGCAATTCCCTTTATGAGGCAATGAAAACCTCCTAAAATTGATTGTGGTGATGGCAGATATACTAAAAACCATTGAATCTTACACTTCAAATGTGTGAATCGTATGGTATGTGCATTATGTCTCAAAGTTACTACAAAAGTGAAAGAATCTGAAAGGAGACCAAAGACAAACTCAAGAGCCCTCAGCATGTGGGCCGTCATCCTTAGATCTCTGCACACAGATTGCTGGGGGAACGGTGGCCTTACAGTGACAAAATGGCTATGGTCTTGTGACATGCCACTTTCGAGACCCAGACTTGGGAATCAACGTGAAAATCAACTTTATTGGCTGGGCGCAGTGGCTCATGCCTATAATTCCAGCACTTTGGGAGGCCAAGGTGGAGGGGATCGCCTGAGGTCTGGAGTTTGAGGCTAGCCTGGCCAACGTGGTGAAAACCCATCACTACAAAAAATACACACACACACACACAATTAGCCTGGAGTGGTGGCATGTCCTGTAATTAAATTCCAGCTACTCGGAAGGCTGAGGCAGGAAAATCGTTTGAACCTGGGAGGTGGAAGTTGCAGTGAGCCGAGATTGCACCATTGCACTGCAGCCTGGGCAGTAGAACAAAAACAAAAAAGAAAGTAAACTTTATCCATCAGACAGTCTTCTGGCTGGTGCTAGTTTCAAGAACTACAAACACCCTGCAGTGGGTGAGCTTGTGTGGTGGCACCATCTCAGTCCCTTCATCGGTGACATGGTATTACTTGGCAGCCTTAGCAGCAAAGTATGCAAAAAAAGAACTGAGTGATAGGGGTAGGAGAACTGAGAGACAGGGGGAGAATCTGGGGACAGGCAAACTCCCCAGGCACAATGGGGGGCTCTAAGTAAAGTGGCCAGTTCTCCAAAAGATCTGGGCTTAGCTTTCCAAATTCACCTTAGATTAAGAAATTTAACCCACCAGGTAGGAATGCACAGTGATGGGCATTGCTGTTCCAAGCCAGTCAGGGAGAAGACCAGAGTATTTTTGGTCATCATTCCATCATCATCTGGGAACTGGGGAGCAACAGAATTTCATCATAGAAGAGGAGACTGTTGAGAACTTGGCGTAGACTTGGAGCTTGGCCAGATGGTTAGGTGGGGCTCACGCCTGCACTGCAGCCTCAGTGGAGAGCTGGAGAGCTTGGTGGAGACACCAGGACATGGGCAAGGAAGGATCCCTGCGGCTCTGTGGGCCCCATGGCTGGCTTATCCCACAGTGGTTGAGTTTCTTACAGGGCTGGTCTGGGACTTAAACTTCTTTTAGTGCTGTAGTGCACATTTACTCAGTTATTAATTACTTCCTCAGCTAGTCACCTAGACTTTATGAAGTGCCATGCATCACGAAAAATGCTGAGAGAGTTACAAAAAGAAATGTTTTTTTTTTTCTCACCCTCAAAAGTCTCATGGGGAAGACAAGCCTGTAAATAAATAATATCAACTCCATGTGGCCCATGCTACGGGTGTGGTTTGCAGGAGAAGACCTACAGCTGTGTGTCCCGAACAGGGAGTCAGACGGGCATGTCTGAAATCTTGGATGCTATCCTGCATGGCCGCTTAGCAGGATAAACAGGTCTGAGCAAGGGGAGGCTATAGGGGGCCAGGATGTTTAGGGGCTAAGGAGGTGGACAATGATTTCCAAAACACAAAACCTTCTCCCTGGTCCAAGGAGGTGCAAAGTAATGGGGTACAGTCTCTGAAGACCTAATGGAAGCACCCAGAGAAGTTCCTCTTGGCCACGGGCCAGGTGAGCTCACAGCTGCAGGTCTGGGCACCTTTCTACTCCTCTTCCTTTCCCTTTCCAAGGCTTCTCTTAAAGACCCAGGATTGCAGCTCACTGGACAGGGGATGTGCACAGCTCTGAGTCAAGTTGGACCCTAGAAATCTTTATTTATTTATTTATTTATTTATTTATTTATTTTGAGATGGAGTCTCGCAATATCACCCAAGCTGGAGTGCAGTGGTGCAGTCTCAGCTTTCTACAAATGTCATCTCCCGGGTTCATGCGATTCTCCTGCCTCAGCTTCCCAAGTAGCCGGGATGAGAGGTGCACACCACCACACCTGGATAATACATACATACATATATATACACATATATGTATATATGTATGTATATTTTTAGTAGAGACGGGGTTTCACGATGTTGGCCAGACTGCTTTTGAACTCCTGACCTTGTCATCCCCCCACATCGGCCTCCCAAAGTGCTGGGATTACAGGTGTAAGCCACTACTCCTGGCCTGGACCCTAGAATTCTTAAAGGCACCTGCACGTCCTCAACCGAAGTGAAGTCTTCAAAACTAGCCACTGGTGTGGATATTATGAGGTAGAGCTCAAGAGAGAACTGAAGGGGACTCAGAGAGGCGATTGCCCGCAGAACCCAGCTCAGCCCCAGGTGAGCGAGGCTGCATGGCCTGTACAAGGCTCTCTGGGGCTGCAGCCTGCCCTCTCCTCCCCTTTTCTTTCTCTCCGGAAGCTTCCCCTTCCAGGACCTCCCAATCTTGGCCCCTCCCATCCTTCCCAGAAAAGCCTTCTTCACTCACATCACTTCTTTGATGTACGTTCCAGTGAGTAAGTAGGATGATTGGGCAAAGGCATGAAAGTATTTCTGACTTTTGATCAAATTTCTGTTCCTCACCTGAAATCAATCTGCAACCAGATGGTGTCGCACCTTGGATGCTGAGAGTCTCCTGCACCTCGATGTGGCTGCCCCTTCTTCCCCCACACCCTGTGCTCTCCCATTTCGAGACCCTCTGCTGCCCTCATATCTGGAGGCCGCTCCTCTCTGTGTCTGGAGGCTGTTCTGACCTAAGCTCCTTTATCAGCAAAGTGGGTCCACTGCTCCTTGCCCTCCTCCCTCACTGTCCGTCCCAATTCCTAGCCTTTTTCAGTTCTTAGCCAATTCCAGCCACCTCCTGGCTGCCCAATTCTTAGCTTTCCTTCACCCTCACCCTTCTTGTCAGGCCACTGTCTCCCAAGGACATTTCTTGCATGAGGCCGATGCTGAGTCCTTGAGAGGAAGAGACCTACGGCTGGGAGAGGGGACTCCTACAAGGAGGAGGCAGCAGGTTGCAGAGACCAGGCTCAGGCACCCACTGGGGACGACCCAAGAAAACACCCACAAGCCAGCATGTTAGGAGGCACCTTCACCTAGGGAAGCGAGGAAGGCGAGGTACAAGACAAGGCGTGTGCACTCTGGATAAACAAAAATGTCCTAGGGTAAGGGTGTGGAAGGAGAACTAGAGGATTACTCCTGTTTTGTTCTCTGTACTTGGAGACATCCTCTGTGCTTCCCATATCACGGGGCCTGTGGGGCTGAAAGCAGAGTGGCTTGAAGACATCCTCTCTTCTCTCCCCCTCCGCTTTCCTCCTTTCCTCTCCCCTCCTCTCCCCTTCCCTCCCCTCCCTTCCCCTTCCCTCCCCTTCCCTCTTCCCAGTGTTGTGGGCGCCTCTGTTCACGGAGGGAACTGTGTGGCTGAGACTGTTGTGATTCCTCTCTGATTTGGTCTTGTGATCACTCTCTGCAGAGTTCCTATAAACTCTGCCCTGCCTGATGGGCCCCAGAGATTTGGCCATGGATGTGTGCAGACAGCATGGCTTTCATGAGATTCTCCTTTATCCTGGCAGGCAGCCTCGTGCCTAAGGGTCAGACCCATGGCCTGGTGATGCTCTCACAGGAATCTTGTTTATACTGGCTGGCTCCCATCTGACCCGTGACCAGCTATTCCCACCAAGATAGCCACTCTGTAGGTGAGCCCTGACCAGAAGAGGAGCTAGATTCCAGTGCATCCGTCCGGGGAGACAGAGGAGGCAACTCGACAAAGCACCTGGAGTCACAGAAGCAGCGTATTAACTCACAGATCCCAGAGAAGAGGGCAGCATGCCTCACAAGGCCAGCGGGATGGAGGGAGCTGCCTGGGACACACACACACGACCAGTGGGTGGGGAGCAAGGGAGAGAGGGGGACCAGTGGGCTGAGGCCTTTAGTGGGGTCCAGGGGTCTACCCTGAGGAAGTTTCCCATGGGAAGTTCTAATTGATGGGTTTAGAGCAAGCAGGCACCGGTTCCATGTAAGCACGCTGTGACGAGAGGTGGTCATTGCAGCATATCTGTGAGGTCCACGTGGGGGTCAGTGGGGTGAGTCAAGTAGGTTGTATCCAGCTGTCTCGTAGGGCGGGGTCACCAGGAGGTGGTTGTATAAGGCAGATATCTGGATTTATCACATCAAGGAACTGGGAGGAGGTGGAGAGCTGGAAACTGTGTTAAGGGTGACTAAGCCCTGCCTCTGGTAGGAAACAGTTCCTGTGCTGGGAATGGCAACACGGAATTGTAAGAATCCACTGCAAGCTGCGCCCTAGGCCTTTCTTTGACTCTCATTGCCACGGAAACCCAGTGGTTCTGGGTTAGTGGGTCTGCATGCTGGTGCATGCGTGTGTGCGCTCATGTGTGCATGTGTGTGCTTGTGCATGCATGTGCACATATGTGTGTCTGAGGTCTTTCTTTTCACCCTTAAACCCCAACAGGATAGTGACAGGTTGTGGGCCCAGAGCAGCAGGGGCCACTGACCTTCAGGGGCCTCCTGACTCCTGAGCCACCTGGCAGGGCTCAGGCGGGGTTATGGCTGGAAGGATACCTGGGGACCCAGGGATGGCGCTGTGGCCCGGGCAGGGATGTGGCAGGAACAGCTAACAGAGCCTGCACCTGACAAGAACCAGAAGGTGGTAGCCTTGAAGTCACACTTGCCTCGATTTCATGAACAAATGGGCAATGCCTTTTGCACAACTGGCGTGGCCGTTTCCAGTTCGCATCTGCTCCCAGAGACTGGCCCAGGCTCAGTCGGACCAACGTATTGCCTGTGGGCGATTTCCCACCTGGCTCACAAAGCCAGAAACATTTACTATCAGGCCTTTTCCAGGAAAAAAAAGCAGGTTCCTGGGTCACACTCTCATTGCTGTTGGCGTTATGCGGAAATGCAGATACAGCAGACGGAAGATCCGAGAGAAGACCACAGGTCACTGAAGCTGTGTTAAAGTGGTGCAGCACGTTTGCCCTTTTTTTTTTTTTTTTTTTTTTTTACAGTACTTTCAAGACTGGCCATAATGCTGAATTGCACCAAAAGCACCTACAGGTATTGATCGACTTACGACCTATGCAACTTATGACCATTCGACTTTACGACCACAATCCCTAGCCACGACTGCTCCGCGTCTGGCAGCGCAAACGTTGCCCAGCTGGGCGTACGACAGTGCGGACCAGCTTCTAGCAGCACTACCATCTCCGCGTGCATATAGCCTACTCAACTTACGACCAAATCGTGTTACGACCGGGTCTGTCGGAACCAATCGTGGTCGTAAATCGAGCACTAGCTGTGATGCCCTCGGCCTGCGAGGATCGGGAGGAAGAGAAGGGCCTGCAGCCCCGGCCCTGCCCGCGCGTCCTCCGCGGGTGCCGCTGGTCCAGGCGTGGCCGGCAGGGGGCGCGCGCGCGCCACTCCGGGGCGGGGCGGGGCCGCCTCCGAAGCTGAGCGAGGCCGCCGCGCTCCGCAGGTAGGGAGCGCCCCTGCTCCGCCGCCCCAGCCCGGTTAGGCACCTCCGCCAGGCGCGCTTGCCCTCAGGGTGGCCGGACGTTCTGGGGAAGTCGCCACGGGCCCGGCACGACGCCTGCCGGGGAGGGGGTGGGCGGCTCCGGCCAGGGGCTGAGGGAGACGGGGAGGGAGAGTGGAATAGACAGGAACTGTGGAGACCCGCAGGGGGCGCCGCAGGTCACCCCCCCGCTGCCCCGCGGGCCACCGGCTCCAGGGCCGAGTTAGGACCGGGCGGGCGCCTCCGCGGCGCTTACCAGGCGCGCGGTGCGGGTCTCCCGCGTGCACTCGCTCATTCCACAGCTCCTGCGCGTCCTGCAGGCGTGAGCCGGACCCCAGCGCTGCAGGAAACGCGCCCGGGCGCTGGGCCCCCTCCCAAGGACGCGGGCGGGCGGGCGGGCTCTGCCCTGACCCGCTGGTGCGACCGCTGGCTTCTGGGGGCTCAGCTCCCGGGCTGCAGAGGGAAGAGCTGGAAGAGCGACTCCCGAGGAGGGGATTCATTGTGAGCAGTTACTGCACTGCAAAGTGGTGCGGGGCTGACTTGGTAGCGGAGATCGGTCGGATTTCTCTTCCTTCCCCACGAGAAGGGCATTTGTAAATTCCATGTTGCAGAGGCAGCCGGTGCTGGCCAGTTGCCTGGCACGCGTGTGCTCAAGCACACATCAGCTGCGTGTTGTATGTTGTATGCACGAGGAAGAGGATCCTATCTTAGCGTGGCAGGGCCAGGAAGGGGTGAGAGCTTGGGCCCAGAGCTGCTGACTGCGCAGCCTTCGCTCTGTTCTGCTTCAGTGACGACTCACTCTCCTGAACGAAGACCACACTGCCCCGCAGACACAGGAGGGAGGCCTTCTGACCTGGCCTGGCTGCCCTTCCTGGAGATGCCCCTGCTTCCCCAGAAGGCAGGCTCAGCTCCTGGATGGCGCAGTCGGTGAGGGGACCCAGTGCTGCCCAGGTCCCAGTCCACCGTGGACACCTGTGTGATCTGACACTTCCCCATGAGGACTTTTGCTTCATCCACTTCAGCTCCTAGTGAGGAAGGAGACCCTTAATCACCCTTAATCCTCTTAAGCTTCTAAGACCACGTACCCCTAGCCTTCTGCATTGCATTTCAATAGGAGAGGTAAAACCTAGCAGACCATGCACCATCCTTAATGGAACCCCTATAGATAATCAGGCACGGTATGGAGGAATCTTACCGGAAGGCATTGTTTTTTGCTTAAACACGATCAGACCCCCACCTAAGTCACATGCCCCACACCTACTTCATGGATCAAGACCTTTTCACATGTAATTTCTAAGATTGTGAGCCTTTAGAGAAAGACAGGATTTTCTAGTCCTGGAGCTCAGTTCTTAGGGCATTCAGGCCCGCTGCCGCTGGCCAATAAATCACCACTTCCTTCCCAGTTCGGTGTTCAAGAGGTTTGTTGGTGGCCTTTCCTGATTCACTAGAGCCTCCTCTGCAAGATCTCACCCAGTAAACTTGGAGTGTTTCCCTTGCTCCTCTATTTTTGGTGTTAACACTTTCCCAGAACACCAGACCATTCCTGTTATGACCAGTAAAGACCTCGTAGTATTGTAATTTAAGGAGATCAGACCGTAGCAACATTCTATTTTTTTCCTCTTTGTGTACTAGCTAGAATTAACCCTTATTTGTTTACTTCAGGCATTCACTTGTTGGAATTATCTGATTTTGTGACCCTGAAATGTAGTTTTTGCAGAAAAATCAGGATAAATTCTTGATTCTGCTCCTTTTATTTTTTACAGTTTTTAGAATGAGTTTATTTTTTATAATCTTCCAAAGGTGACCAAGTAGAGCTTGTTGGCTGAGAAGTGCCTTTGCGAACCCCCCAATTATTATTATTATTTTTTGAGACAGTCTGGCTCTATCTTCCAGGCTGGAGTGCAGTGACACCTTGTATTAGTTCATTTTCATGCTACTGATAAAGACATACCCCAGACTGGCAAGAAGAAGAGGTTAATGAACGTGCAGTTAGTTCCACATGGCTGGGGAGGCCTCAAAATCATGGCGGAGGGCAAGGAAGAGCAAGTTGGGTCTTACATGGATGGTGGCAGGCAAAGAGATAGAACTTGTGCAGGGAAACTCCTCTTTATAAAACTATCAGATCTCCTGTGAGACTTATTCACTTTCAGGACAACACAAGAAAGACCTGTCTCCATGATTCAATTACTGCCCACTGGGTCCCTCCCATAACACAAGGAATTGTGGGAGTTACAATTAAAGATGAGATTTGGGTGGAGGCACAACCAAACCATATCATGCCTTTTTGGCTCACTGCAACCTCCGCCTCCCAGGCTCAAGTGATTCTCCTACCTCAGCCTCCAGAGTAGCTGGGATTACAGGCATGCACCACCACACCTGGCTAATTTTTGTATTTTTTGTAGATACATAAGACAATGTAACAAAATATGTAAGGCAATAATTGCACATCATTTATCCAATAAGGGACTAGTATCCAAAATATATGAGCAACTACTACAGCTCGGCAACAAAATGGGCAACAAACTTGAACAGACTTTCCTCCAAAGAATGTATACAAATGGACAAAAACCAAACGGAAAGTTGCTGAATGCCATTTAGTCATTGGGGAAATGTAAATCAAAAATACAGTTAGGGACTGCTTCAAACCTATTTGGATAGCAACTATTACTAAAAAAGTAAATGGAGAATAACAAGTGTTGACAAGGCTGTACACCACTGGTGGGAGTGTAAAACGGTGTAGCTCCTATGGAAAACAGGTTGGTGGCTCCTCCAGAAGTTAAACAGAATGACTAAATGATTCATAAATTTCACTCGTAAATACATACCCCCAGAGAACTGAAAACAGATGCTCAAATAAAAATGTGTACATAAATGTTCAGAGCAGCACTATTCATAATCACCAAAAGGTGAAAACAACCCAAAGTTTCATCAACTGATGAATGAACAAATAACACGTTACATCCATATAGTGGAACATTATTTAGCCGTAAAAAGGAAAAAGTGCACTTTGGGAGGCTGAGGCGGGTGGATCACGAGGTCAAGAGATCGAGGCCATCCTGGTCAACATGGTGAAACCCCATCTCTACTAAAAATACAAAAAACTAGCTGGGCATGGTGGTGCGTGCCTGTAATCCCAGCTACTCAGGAGGCTGAGGCAGGAGAATTGCCTGAACCCAGGAGGCGGAGGTTGCGGTGAGCCGAGATCGCGCCATTGCACTCCAGCCTGGGTAACATGAGTGAAACTCCGTCTCAAAAAAAAAAAAAAAAAAAGGAAAAAGTGCTGACACATGGTACAATGTGGACGATCCTCAAAAATATTATGTTAACAATTGAAGCCAGACACCAAAAGATTATATACCATATAATTTCATTTATATAAAACGTGCAGAATAGATAAATCCACAGATAGAAAGGAGACTAGTGCCTTTTAAAGGCTGGAGGGAGGGGGAAATAGGGAGAAACTGTTTGATAGGTCTGAATGAAATAGCTCTGAAACTAGAGACAGATGATGATTGAGCAACATTCTGAATGTACTAAATGCCACACCTAAAAATGGTGAGAACTTGATTTTATGTTGTGTGTGTTTTACTGCGATAAAACCATAAATGGGTAGGTTTTTAATAAAGTCTTTTGAGAGGCAGTACAGTTTAGTGAAAATACTATGGATTACAGGTGTGGTAAGATTTGATTTTCTATTTTCTCACTCTATGACCTTGGGAAAACCTCTTGGAACTGGATTCTGTATCTTGGAACGCATAGTCAATTGGTGTTACTTCCAGGATTAAATGGTAGGCTATAACCAGTGTCAGCACAGACACCTGGCACGTTTCAAGAGGCCAAGAGTAGTCATCTGAGTTGGAGAAGAAGGAAAAAAGGGACAAAAACGCAGGACAGTTCTTGGGTGACCTTGGACTGATCCAGTGCTTTCCACCTTCTTGCGTGTAGATTTCAAGAATTTCTATAGCTTGTGCCGACAGTGCAACATTCTGAGATGCTGGGGATCGGCTGGACTAGCCCGGGCTCTGTCCAGTCCAAAATTTCCTAGAAACAAGATGCCCTTCAGTGCTTTAGCCCAGCACAGATTTCCAGAGTCCCTCAGCTCTATTGCAGGTGGGGCACAAGCAAAAGAGACTTCATCTGCCCTGGGCACCTTTCCTGAGTTCTGGGAGATAGCTTGCAATGAATCCTGGGTTTCTGTTGTCCCTTACTGCCTAGCTGTAAGTGATAAATCCATTAGATATAACTTGTTGTGCATAGATGGGTGTTCTATCTCATTGGACTCAGGCTGGAAACCAATAATCATGGACCTGCTTCACAATACATGTGGTAGAATACAAACAGCAAGACATGAGTTCTCAGTGATTACAGGACTTGGTGGACACCTTGGATCTGGTCCAGCCCTGCCTCGCTCCATCACCTCCATCCCTAGCTGTGTTACTTTGGACAAGTTACTTAATTTCTGTGAGACTTTATTGTCTTAAGTCTAAGATTGTTACGATAAACAAGATGCTGCCCACAAAGTGCTATAATTATTATGTAAGCCTACGTCAGTTCCTAGCCTGATCTTCTTCAATAATAAAGAAGAAAGGGAAGGAATATGCATGTCAAAGTGATGATGGCTTCTGGGATGGTGAACAATTTTTTTTTTTTTTATAAATCCAGTGTTGGATACACTTGTTTCATTCTCCCTTCACATTGCTCTGTCACCTACCTCCACAGGTGCGGTCTCGCCCAGGTGCCAGGGCCTTAGCCTTCCTAATGTGCTGTCTCATACTTGTGTGGGGGTCTGTCTCCTGGTGGGCTTCCCTACCAGATGTGCCTGGCCTTGATGGTCTCCCTGTGGGACAGTTTCATGGGCCCCTCAATTTGGGTGGTGTGATGCTCGTTGGCTTCAAATCAGTTTTTACCTAGCGTTCTGGTATTCATGCACCATGGCAAAGGTGAGAATCTAGGCCCTGCACCGGGTACCAGCTGGCTATGAGTTCAGTCTTGGGGAGGATGTCTTTAGGATGGGTGCATCAATACCTATGCTGGGGCATTCATCCCTGCATCATGAATCCTGGTTTGTCCCACTCCCCAAGGGCTGGGAGGCATTGGCTACACCAGCTGGTGGGGTTTTCTCTTGTTTATCTCACAGAGTTTACCCTTTCTTGATTCTAAACTAAGGTAGTACTTTTAATATCAAAAAAGAGTCTTCCTCCCACATTTCTATGAATTTACAGTGGGGTTCATTTTGAAGGAGGGGATTTGGGAATGTGCACAGTCTTCCTTGGAAGCTGGATGCCTGAAGCCAGCAGGGAAGGGGAGCTGTGGGAGGCAGGCAGCAGAGGAGTGACAAGATCAAAGAGGACGCTCAGGAAGAGGACTGTGCTGGTGTGGCCCCGGATGTTCAGGGATCAGAGTACCCTCTGGACACTCTCCTGCAGCAGGTCAGCTGTTTCATCCTAGGTCAAGAGCCTCTTCTGTGGCTTGTGAGCAGTTCTGCTTTCCTAGCTATTTCCACAAGGGTGGCTCTGCCCACTGGATGGTTACCATTATCATCAGATGAGTGTGCATCTTTTGAGGACATTTTCTGTTTGGAGCAAGTATGTAGCCTACTTTATGCACTGCTCAGATAGAAAACCAGGAAAAACTATTATGAAAAACTTGGAGACTTGAGGTGATGTCCAATTTCCTTACATGCTTTATTTCATTTTGTTATTTTTATTTTTATTTATTTATGTTTTTGAGACAGGATCTCACTCTGTCACCCAGGCTGGAGTGCGGTGATGCAATCTTGGCTCACTGCAACCTCTACATCCCAGGTTCAAGCAATTCTCCCATCTCAGCCTCCTGAGTAGCCAGGATTACAGGTGCCTGCCACCACGCCCAACTAATTTTTATATTTTTAGTAGAGACAGGGCTTCACCTTGGCCTTCCAAAGTGGGGGGATTATATCTTAATAAATCTGGTGAAACCCATTTTAAATGCAACAATATAAATGACACTAATTATAAGAAAACTGGAATCCATACCCCCATATTAATCATGAGAAAAACATCAGACAAATTCAGATTGACAGACATTCTACAAAATACCTGACCAGTATACCTCAAACTGTCAATATCTGAAAAACGAAAAGAGACTGAAAAGCTGTCTCAGACCAGATTTCCTCCAGGCATCACAACCTCCTTATAGGTAGAGATGGGGCAAAGGGGCAAAAGGCCGGCAGGGGAGAACTCTTTTGAAATGCTTTTTTTTTTTTTTTTATTTGATCATGACAAGAAACATTTTCTTGAGTTAGTTCTGAACCCTAAAATTAAGGGAGAGATAAAAGAGAGAGAAAAGTCGGCTAGGATATATAGAATTCTTTGTTGGACATCTAATTTCCCTGCTTTTGAAAACTCATGGGGAAATTGATGTTTCTTCCATATCTCTGCTTCTCCAGAATATTCCATTATGAATATTGTCAGAGGAGCACAGGGGTATGAAGACACTCAATTTAAAATATTTAATTGTGGGCTGGGTGCAGTGGTTCATGCCTGTAATCCTAGCACTTTGGGAAGCTGAAGTGGGCGGATCATTTGAGGTCAGGAGTTCAAGACTAACCTGGCCAACATGGTGAAACCCTGTCTCTACTAAAAAAACAAAAATTAGCCTGGTGTAGTGGCAGGCTTCTGTAATCCCAGCTACTTGAGAAGCTGAGGCAGAGAATTGCGTGAACCTGAGAGGTGGAGATTGCAGTGAGCCAAAATTGCATCATTGCACTCCAGCCTGGGCAATAGAGTGAGCCTCAGTCTCAAAAAAGAAAAAGTAAATAAATAAAATAAAACATTTAATTATGGAAGAAGAAAGGGGAAAGGAAAAATTTTAAGAAATCAAATGCAAAATTGTGATCAGTTTAACCAAAGTTTGTGAGTACCAAGATGAATCTTAGACAGAGCTTTGTATGTGGGCATGTCCAGAATTTCTGGAAAGGAAAACAGGTGAACAGGGATTTCCGGGCCAGGCACAGTGGCTCACGCCTGTAATCCCAGCACTTTGGGAGGTCAAGGTGGGTGGATCACCTGAGGTCATGAGTTCAAGACCAGCCTGGCCAACATAGTGAACTCCCATTTCTACTAAAAATTAGCCAGGCATGGTGGTACATGCCAGCTATTTGGGAGGCTGAGGCAGGAGAATCGTTTGAACCCAGAAGGCAGAAGTTGCAGTGAGCTGGGTTTGTGCCATTGCACTCCAGCCTGGGCAACAATAGCGAAACATGTCTCGGAAAATAAGGCAAGGCAAGGCAAGGCAAGGCAAGGCAAGGTGCAAGGTATGGCAAGGCGCAAGGCAGACAAGACGCAAGACAAGACAGACAAGACACGACAAGACAAGACAAGGACAGGACAAGACAAAGACAAGATAAGACAAAGACAAAGGGAAAGATAAATACAAAGAGAAAGACAAAGACAAAGGCAAGACAAGACAAGACAAGGACCAGACAGGACACACAAGACAAGGATTTCCTTTTTCGCCATGGCCATTGCTCTGAGAGAGGCCAGTTCACCTGTTCATCTTCGTCCACTGCCCTGTGTGATCCCTGGCCCATGGCAGGCATCAGAAGGCTGATGCACGCATCATTATAGCTTTTTAGCCTTCATAACAACCCTACTCTCTGTGACCCATCTGTGTCCCTGTGGAGCTGCTTTTTTTCTCATGCTGCATTGAGTGGCGACTTCCAGGCAACTGCCTGGAGTGTGGGAAGGGTTCTCAGAAAGCACATTTCTTAACAGTGATAAGGAAGATTTTATTTTTCTGCTTGAAGGCAGTAACAAGAAAGATAGCAAGTACAGCTGCTTCAGCTGCAGCTCTGTCAACACCGCTCCTATTGGTGATGCACTTACTGTGGATCCAATGCTAGCAAAAAAGTGACTTGAAGTAATGGTCTCTTCAGGTTGTAAGGGGAGGCCACTGTGGAGGAGAGGGGCAGGCAGTTACTGTATTAGTCAGTTGGGGCTGCTTGATAAAGTACCGTGGACTGGGCAGCTCAAACAATAGACATTTCTCACATCCTTGAGGCTGAAAGTTCAACATCAGCAGGGTTGGTTTCTCCTGAGGGCTCTGTTCTTGGATTGTAGATGCCACCTTCTCCTTGTGTCCTCATGTAGTCTTTTTCCTGTGCCCACATCCCTGGTGTCTTTCTCTTTTCCTCTAAGGCCACCAGTCTTATTGGATTAAGACTCTACCCTTATGATCTCATGTAACCATAATTATATCTTTAAACATTCTATCTGCAGATACAGTCACACTGGGGGTTAGGGCTTCTGCCTGTGAATTCTGGGGAGCACATAGTTCTGTCCCTAGCAGTCAGAAAGCAATGTGAGAAATGTGATACCTGCTGTGTTGGTGGGAGTGCAGGGCTTCCCTGAGCCTAGGGGAGGATGACCTACGGAAGGTCAGTGTCTTCCCAGTGGAAAGGAAGGGAGATCATTTCAGCAGGGGAGCCTTGTGTGCTAAAGTCAAAGGAAGGAGGCTGGGCTGCAGGGGAATGGCTGAGATGGGGTGAAAATGGGGAATTGGGAGGTCCTGGAATGCTACCTGTGGAGCATGGGGATGCTCCAGAGTGTAGTAACTAGAGATGAATGGAAATGATCAGTCTGATGGCTGTATGGATGCATCTGAGTGTCTCTGGGCCAGCTTCTGCCAGGCAACGCCACAGCACAAGCCTACAATAGGCCCAGAGCCAGCCCCAAGCTTGGCAAAAAAAAAAACCCACTTCAGCTCTGACCCTTTTTGCAGCACCAGGACCCTGATCCTTGGAAATTTTCAGTTGGGAGCAAAGGCCTTGGTTCCCTAGCAGCTTTTCAAAGAAGTTGCAAAACACTAAATATGCTTGTGGGAACACAGCCTCTCCCACCTTTCCTTTTCTGTAAACAAAGAAATTGCCAAAGTGGAAACTCTCTCCCTTATCCTTTTTTCAAAGAATGATAATGTGGAGTATCCATCATTTTTATTTCATGTGGTGAGCGATCACAGAAAGACCCAAACTCCTTTCTCTATTGGCCAATGCACTTTTGTCCCGATCAACAATTGGATCTGGCATCTACTAATGTTTGTTTCAACTTCATAATTAAAGAAGAATGTTAAGTGTGCAACTCAACTTTATTCCAAATGCTGGAAAGATCTGGAACAATGTAGCCCCTTGAGAAAAGCTTAGGGAGGGAAAACACATTTACAAATAACAAATTTGGAAATAGCAGAGTATCTTAGTTTGGGGCACCTCCAACTTTCCTAGATTTTCTTTTCTTTTTTTTTTTTTTTTAAATAAGGATCCTCTGAAAATCAACAAAAAGAGGTCAATTGTAATAACAATTTCAGAATAACCATTAGAAACCAAACAAAGAAAAACATCTGGAGCTGATGGATAAGAGGATACAGTAATCTGTAGTAGTATCATTTTTTTTTAAAGTGAAGGATGAATAAATATAAAAATGCAATCACACAATTTTCCTTGTGTACTTATGCCAAATTACAACATTTAACCTAGTATTTTACAGAGAGAGGAGCATTTGCTGCTGTCTCATGCCCAGCATCTCATGATGCTGCCACTGCCCAGGCAGACTCTGCATGCTGGTCTTGCAGGTTATTTGAATATTTTTAGCATACCTTTTAAATTTATCTATTGGCTTTTGGGCTCTTTTTCCTTTTTGTAAAAAGTGGTTACTCCAAAGATACAACACATACCTAACTTCTCACTGTCTACTTAGAGTTAATACTTACCATTTAAAGTAACATTCAGAAGTCTCACAACGATATAGGTCCCTTTATCCTCCCCACTTAATGTTATAGTTTTCATATAAAATGTTACAATTCTTGTTGTCAATGATTATATACGTTTTAAAGAGTCTAAGAAGACATATACACAGATATTTTGATTTGCATTTTTTTCCTTAAATCTTAAAATTATGAGTTTCCCTCTAGTATCATTGCCATTCAGTATGAAGAGCTTTCTTTAGCATTTCTTTTGAACAGATCTCTGGTAACAGATTCTCTTAGCTCTTCCATATCAGAGAGTGTCTATTTTCCCTTCATTCCTGAAGGATATTTCTACTGCATGAGGAATTTTGAGTTAGCATTTCTTTTGCTGTCAGTACTTCCAGATGGTGTTCCACTGTCTTCCAGCCCCTTTAGTTTCTGATGAGAACTCTGTAGTCACCTCAATTGTTGTCACCCTACATATAACGTGCCTAGTTTTTCCTCTGATTACTTTCAAGAAATGCTTCTTATCTTTGATTTTCTGTCAGTTTGATCGTATGTCTAGGCTAGGTATGGTTTTCTTGGAGTTTATCCTCCTAGGAGCTTTCCGAACATATTGAATCTGTACATTTATGTCTTTCATCAAGTTTGTGAAGTTTTCAGTCATTATTTCTTTCATTGATTTTTTTTACCCTAATCTCTGCTCTCTCCTTCAGGGACTCTAATGACATGAATGCTATATGTCTTGACATTTTCTTATGGGCCCTCAATATATATATATTTTTTAAATCTTATTTCTCTATGTTCTTAACATCAATTAATTTTTATTGTTCTAGATTCTTTTATTGGCTGTTTTCTCTGCTGTCTTCATTCTGCAATTGAATCCATTCAGTGAAGATTTTATTTTAGATATTGTGTTTTTCATTTCTAAAATTTTCACTTGGTTCTTTTTATATAGTTTACATTCTCTACTGCATGTTTGTATTTATCTGGTTGTCTTAAGACTGTTTACCTTTAATCTCATGGTGTGAATATAGTGGCTGATAATCCCAATATCTAGGTCATCTAGGAGTTAGATCTAGAGATTGTTCTTTCCTTAGAAAGTTGGCCAGATTTTCATAGATTTGGTACATCAAGTGATTTTGGATTATATCCTTAACAAATTGAATTGTTATTGGACTTTTGTCCTGTTAGATTCCTCTGGAGAATGCAGATGTTTCTGGTTTGAGCAGGAAATCAACCTAATAAGGTCCAGACTGCCACTTCTGTCTCAGCCCCTGTGAGTGGTGGTTCCAATGGCAGTTCAGAATTCAGTCTCTTCTGTATTGTTTGGAACTATCAGTCTCATGCACCACTCAGTGATTGGTCTGGAACTTGGTTGGTGGTTTATACCACATTTCAGCTCCCGAAGCCTTTGCCCTGCTTCTTTGGGTATCTTTTGTATTTGTGAGGGTGAACCTGGTGTTTTTGTTGGTTCATACACAGAATTAGGATTCTGTTTTCCAGCTTTCTGTTCTTGGGTGTTTCCATTACACTCTCTGGTTCCCAGGTGGCCCCTTGTCCCATTCCTCTGAAGGAACTCCAGATAGATGGATTTCTTTTAGTTTTAGTTTCTATTTTGTTTTCAGTTCTGCCCAACTAGGCTCACACTTGAATGGAGAGATTAAAGAGAGTAAAAATGGAGATACCCCACAATTCTTTATATACCAGCAGTCCTCTTTTCTCTGTTCCCCTATCCAGAGACATAAGCTTTTTCTATCAGAGCTTTACATGATTTTGATGTTGCTACCACTGAGAGTGCAGATCCACAGTTTGCTGGTCTTGGGGCACAGCAGAAAGAAAGGAGGGGGATGGAGAGAGAGAGAGAGAGAGAGAAATAAGGACTCTCCCCCATACTTCCCAGCTTGCAGGAATTTAAGAACTTTTTGTCTTGGACCTCTGGCCAGAAAGATGATCTACTTTTGGAATTTTAACTAACTGCACTCATTATATAGTTTCCTGCTAAATCCATTATCAAGTTCAGTGTGGGAGGCACAAAAGGGAAAATATTTAAAAGGAAAACCATTACTATATTGATCATTCTTCAAGTTTTGACTTCCCTCTAGAATCCACCTTTTATTATTTACTTTACAGAGTCATCTTTCAACATTGTATATACTGTTGGGAATGTTGAATAGCAGAAGTACCATAGAAGGTCCAAATAATGTGATTGAGTTGATCTCATCAAAGTTTCTTGGAGTTTAAAGGCACACATGTGCAGTGGGGTAAATATTGAAAGTGACATCTAAGCTAATGAGTGTCCTCTGACCCTGTGCATCTTCCCATGAATTAGATAACATGGTGGATGCAGCTAGCATTTGCTTGGTACATTGTATAGGCTTAAAAAATATATATATAATGCCATTTTCTTCAAGGCATTTGACAGCCTCATTTGTTTCTAGTAAGTAGACCCACTGTTGTAATGAGTACATGCAGTTCTTGTTTTTAGGTCATTGCCTCCTGGATATAAATCCATCTGGAGATGTGATCAAAAGCCTTCCAGGAAAATTTCTGTCCATATGTTATGATACAAATCGCATGAATAGCTGCCTGACCACAAAAGAATGTTGTACCTAGAATAGTTCTCATTTACTGACGATAATTCAAACTTTGAATATATTGAAATAGGCTGGGAATCAGTTCAGACTTCTTTCTTTCTGGAGTTCTGGCTCGTGTTATTCTGGAGGGAAATATTACAATTATAGCCTCTTATGAAATTTCAACACTTCAGGGTACAGTAATTACTTGGTTTGTGGAAAAATAAACTTCTTCAGCTCCCTTGATACCTCTTACTTTGTTCTTTGGGCTCCCAGATGAGCATATCCCTTAAGCTGAGAACAGAGGTCAAATGATCATACTGATCCTGTCTTGACTTCTCGGTATTTCCTCTGGTACAACTGACCTCTGATTTCATTGGATAGATTGAGCAAAGTTAGGAGATAGAGTTTCATTACTGCAATTCAATCATCACTCATCTTGGAGCATGATTTTTCATAATTTCTCATCATCTCGATGGCCTTGCTCTTTGCAATGTCATTGTGTCACTATATGGAGCTTTCTTACAAGAGTAAATGTAATGATGTGATGCATCAATATAAATATTATGAACAAAATAAAACATGTATACAATATTGAAGCTGAGTGGAGAGGTAAAGTGTCTTACACAAAGTTACACAGTTTGCTTTTCACGAACATGGTTCAAATTTTTAGGTATTTTTTACCTTAAATTTACTGCCATTGGAGCGATTCTGCCTGCCCTCTAGCCTTCTGAAGCCTCTAGTAATCAGTAGTCATCGTAGTAGTAATTGTACTAATATAGGTAAGTGCAGGATTTATTTGCCTCTTGAAAAAAATTTGGGAAATTTTATTCATAGAATAATGTATGCTGGCACAGTTGGAGCAAACTATGTGTGCCTTAAGAGTAGCTCAAAAGGATGTATTTGACTAAGCCTTTTATAAGAGAAAAATCCCTTTTCCCACTGAAGACTATACAATGTCTTTGCTCATAACAGAACATAGAGGCATTAATAGGAAGTTGCAAGTCTGCCATTAAGACTTTGCTTTAAATTCAGAGTGGTTTTGAACATAAAAGTATTTCTTAGGTTTTCTTCCCATATCAGTTTCAGCAGATCAAATATCAAAATTATGTATCTACAGGTCATATAAGAAAATTATTGCCCATTTCATTTATTTATTCAATGTGTTTACTAATTATCTGGTGCTGTATTTTCTGCTAGGCACTAGGGACAAAATGGTGAGCAAAAGAGGACAAGACACTATTTACACCCTCATAGACTCTCATCAACTGAATGTTTGTGTCCCTCCCTGCATACCCCCAATTCATGTCTTGAAGCCCTAACCCACAGCATGGCTGCACAGTTGACCTTTGAACAACATGGGGTTAGGCATACTAACCACTGCGCAGTTGAAAATTTGCATATAACTTTTAACTCCCCCAAAATATAACTACCAAAAGCTTACTGCTGACCAGAAGCCTTACTGACAGCATAGTTAAGACACTTTTTGTATGGTCGTATGCATTGCATACTGTATTCTTACAATAAAGTTATCTAGATGAAAGGAAATCTTATGAAAACCATAAAGAAGAGAAAATATACTCATTAAATGGAACTGGATCATTATAAAGTCATCATCCCTGTCATCTTCATGTTGAGTAGGCTGAGGAGGAAGAAGAAGAAGAAGAGGAAGGGTTGGTCTTGCTGTCTCAAGGGCAGAGGAGATGAGAGAAAACCCACATGTAAGTGCACTCACACAGGTCAAACCCATTTTGCTCAGGGACCAACTGTATTTGGATATGGGATCTCCAAGGAAGAAATCCAGGTTAAATGAGGCCCTAAGGGTGGGGTCCTGATCTGATAGGATTCATATCATTATAAAAAGAGATACCAGAGTGCTTTCTGTCTCTTCCTCACTCCACGCGAGCATAGAGGAAATGTCGTCTGAGGACACAGGATAAAGGCAGGATTTGGAAGCCAGGAAGAGAGCTCCCACCAGAACCTGACTGCACTGGCCTTTAAACCTTGGATTTCCGGACCCCAGAACTGTTAAGAATAATATGTTTCTGTTGCTCAAGATGCCCAGTCTTGGTATTTTGTTACGGTAGCCCAAGCTAATGAACACATGGATTTACAGTCTAGCAAGGAGGGCTGTCAGAATGGAAGAGGGGAGTTGAGAGGCCAGCAGAACTTGAGCAGCTTTCATTACTACTTAGATAGGAGGCAGTTAGGTCTCACACAGCTGGAGTATTTTGAAGTAGATCTTCTTTTCTCTTTAGTGTATTGATGAGGAAACCGAGGACAAAGCCGTACAATAGTAAGCAGCACAGTTCGAAGTGCATTGCCTTTGCACACTGTGGCTCTTAGAGGAAAAAGATTGCATTTCAGCTGACTATAGCAGATACAGCCATCATTTCTTCTCCTGTTTACCCTCCAATTCCATCACATAATTCTATTTGTCAGTGTACAAATTTCCAAAAATATTCCCCAAAATCTTTCCTCCCTATGTATTTCCTTATTAGTCTGTTTTACTTTATTAAAAATATATGAAAGGTTTAAACAAGTGAAAATAGTCAACACTTTGACTCCAAGTAACAAAGAGTACTAAACATCAATGCACTCAATACAGAAAGAAAACTGGACAGAAGAATTGTTAAAAAACAAACACCATTTAAATTGTGGCTTATTTTGGCACAAAATGGGCTCATGCTGTGATTCAGTTCAATATTTTTCATTCGCAAGGCCGGTTCAGTTTGCCGAATGCAACATGCCCTGATGAGAAGCCATTCAAAGCTGGCTCACAAGGGTAGATGGAAAGGTGGGAATTTTCTGGTCGGTCTAATATTATTTGTGTTAATGGGAACTTGAATGTTCTAAATTGTTCACTTCTCATGAAAGCCTGTTTTACTTCTCAAATCAAGATGCATTCTTTGCTGTATTTTGAATATTTCTTTGATTTCTCCAATTGGTGTTTTAAATTTACTCGACTTTCTGTTCCACAATGAAAGTGTTTGAAAAATGAGCACACAAGAGTAGCAATGTAGGTGTTGCTAGATCTCAGTAAAATATGCATAATCTATATTCCTAGTTGAATTTAAAGTCCTCATAGCCAAACATGTTTAATATGTCTTCTAACTCAGGGATCAGCAACAGGCCAAATCCAGTTCACTGACTATTTTGTTAAATAAGGCTTTCTGGGGCACAGTCACATCCATTTACTTACATCTTGTCTGTGACTGCTTTTGCACCTTAGTGGCAGAGTTAAGTTGCCATAGAGACTGTGTGGTCCACAAACCTCTGACACTTTACAAAAAAGCTTTGCTGAACCCTGTTCTAAGTAGAAACATTTGAGAAAAAGCAAGAGAATCTGAAGGCCACGTAAGAGTGGCAGCTCTTTTCCAAATGCCTCCATTATTGTGTAGAGTCTTTACGTAGATCGTGTGATTGTTTCTTGGAAGAGTTCTGTTGAGCGGTTGTTATTAGCCCCATTTTACAAGTGAGCAGACAGGCAGAGTGTATGACCCAGCCCAAAGTTATCTAAATAGTATATGGCAAAGGTAAAATTCAAACCAAGTTTTTCTGGTTTCAAACCTCAAGTACGTACGCTAGAATACGAGGAAGTCTTCTCTGGGTATTGTATGGACACATTTCTGAGTTTACTGGGGTAGAGCCATGGATGTTTTTCAAACCGCTTTCAGTGGGAGGACGTGTACCAGGAGATGTCTGTAGTGCCCCATGAAGGGAAGATAATATATGAACATGAGACACTGGTCTGGGCACCACATTTATTAATTAAGCTTTAAATTTAGATTGTACCATATATTGCATTTCAGAATTTCAACACATACTTGTATTAGTTTGCTGAGACTGCCTTAATAAAGCAACAGAAATGTATTTTCTTAGGATCCTGGCCAATAGAAGTCTGAAGTCAACCTGACAGCAGCACTGATCCCTCCTGAGACCGTGAGGGAGGATCAATTCTGTGCCTCTGCCCTAGCTTCTATGGTTTGCTGGCAATCTCTGGCATTTCTTGGCTTGTGGTGGCATAACTCTGATCTTCATATGGTATTTTTCTTGTCTCCATCTCTGTTTCCAAATTTCTCCTTTTTATAAGAACTTGGTCATATTGGATTGAGGCCCATTAGGGTGGGCTAAGGACCACCCTAAGGACCTCCTTTGAACTTGGTCACCTGCAAAAGCTCCATTTTCAGATGAGGCCACATTTACAGGTGCTAGTGTAACATCCATGGGGAGGACTGCAATTCAGCCCCTAACTCTTCTTATTGTTTGTAAAATCTACATTTTATACTAAAAATCATACTAAGCAACTACATTTCAATAGTTTCCTGCAGCCATTTATTCATGGGCCCTTTAGGTGTCTGTTCTGAGTCTTTGCCTGAAGTGAGGGAAGGTGACAGTTCCTAATACGGGTGGCTCCATGGCCTCATCTTTTTGCTCCTAAACACCCACTCCTTCTTTGTTCTTTTCATTCATCAGTATGAAATAAAGAATTGCCCTGTCATCCATTACTGTGGAGCACTGCTTTGGGGGATGAAGCCCATCCTTCCACTTTGGCTCCTCCACAGCCCTTCCTGTTGGTTTTCTGTGTGTTCTCTGGCATTTGGGGGTGGCCCTTCCCGAAGTCCTAGGGTGATTTGGAGCTCATCGCGTTGTCCACCTGGGTAAACAGTGGGTATGCAGGCCCCATGCCCTCCCTGCTTCCTCCCAGCCAAGACGTTTGTATCGGAAGGAGGGTTGGTCTGTGACTTCCAGAGAGCTGACCACTCCCTGGCGCTCCATTTAGCTTATACCTGCCATGCCAGTTCTCGGAGTGGGGAGGGCTGAGGAGTATGCCACTTCTGTCTCTGCTGATGTTCAAGTCTGTCAACATCCAGCCAGGGTCATACAGATCCTGGCTGGTACTCTTAAAACTATGCCCCTTAACCTCTGTTCCTTGCATGAGATCCTGGGGGGCTGTTTTCTGTATGCCTTTGAGATGCTGAAGCTAAGACCTATCTGGATAGGTCTTCCAAACGGGAAGAAGGGAGACTGCAGTCTGAGGAGTGATGTGAAATCCCAGGTCTGCAAGTACATTTTCTAATTCAGTTTAGTCATCTGCAGAATGGGTTTTGCAGGTGAAGCAACTCGTAGACTGAGATTATTATGTATAAAGCGATTGGCACCATTTTGAGTCCAAGCAGACATTCACCAAGGCAAGAGGTGCTGCTGCTGCTGCGGTGGACAAGACTGTGATCTCTTTATGTCTCAGGAGTCTGCCCCGGCCTCATGGCATGGCCTGTTTCTGGCAACCTGCTGAGAGCTGCTGGATTTTCCTTTGTCTATTTGATGTTGCTGATTTTAGACAACACATTCTGATACTGAGCTAAAACATACATCTCCATACCTCACTGTTACTGTATGTAGAAACAGAAATAATAAAGCGACTTTATATTTTTGTATGGCAATATGTCTCCTTTGAAATCTCTTCTCCAGGTTAATTGTCTCTAGCCTTTAAACTGCTGTGGTCATAAAACTGCAAATATTCTTCCTATGTGAATCTCCTTCCTCACTCATAATTTCTCATTGTTCTCATTCCACGGTGCTCCCAAATCAGTGTGATCTGAAGGGAATGTGGGAGAATGGGCTCCACCCATCGCCCTCCTCCTATTTATCCCCCGCCCTATCATCCCAGACTTGGTGTTTTCAGGGCCATGTAGCAATCTCAGGACATACTGATGGCCCCTCCTTTCTCCCTCCTCCTTGCTGTTCTGGCAGCTTGAGGGGTCTTCAGTTCCTTGTCACCCAGAGGGCTGCAATGCATGCTGTCATGGGTGTGTGCGAGGGCTTCTGTGACCTATAATCAGCAGTGGGATGGTGGTTGTGGGGCAGATGCCTCCCTAAACTTACCAAGTGCAGCCCCACTGTGGTGCAGAGTAGCATGCCACTCCACACTCACACCAGCAGAGCACGGGGACCCTGCCTACTCATGTCTTCACAGTACTTAGACCAAGTAGCATGTTGTCGTTATTTAAATGTGTGCTTTTGTTATTACTAATGAATCAGGGTCCTCTTCATAAACTTGTTAGTTATTCAGGTTGCTTCTTCTCTTAATTGTCCATTTTAATTTTCTGTTCACTTTTCTAATATATTTCTTCTCTTTTTTGATTTGTAAGAATTATCTGTGCATTTTAGGTATGTAAAAATCTAGGTTCTGGATACCCAGAACCTACATACTATTTGCTGCAGGCATTAAAAATACCCATCACCCGGGAGACCATTTGATTTTTAAATTTGCTTTTGAGAAGATGTTTTCAACTTTTATGTAGTCAAATACATCAGTAACTATCTTGTGTATTTTTAAGTGGATTCTGAGGTTCTCTATAGTTCTGGTTGATATTTCTATAGTTTTGGTCGGTATTGTAGTTTTTAAAAATTTTTAAATTCTTTTCTTTTTCCTTTTTTAAAATTTTATTTTACTTATTTATTTATTTATTTTTATTTTACTTATTCACTTATTGATTTGTTTTTTTGAGATGGAGTCTCACTCTGTTGCCCAGGCTGGAGTGCAATGGTGAGATCTTGGCTCACTGCAACCTCTGCCTCCCAGGTTCAAGCAATTCTCCTGTTTCAGCCTCCCAAGTAGCTTGGATTTCAGGCATGCACAACCACAAACGGCTAATTTTTGTATTTTTAGTAGAGACGGAGTTTCACCATGTTGGCGAGGCTGGTCTCGAACTCCTGACCTCAGGTGATTTATCCACGTTGGCCTCCCAATGTGCTGGGATTGCAGGCATAAGCCACTGCAACCAGTCCTTCCTTCCCCCCTCCCTCCCTCCCTCCCTCCCTCTCTTTCTTTTCTTTTCTTTTCTATTAAAAAAATGGAGATGAGGTCTCACTATGTTGCCCAGGCTGGTCTCAAACTGCTGGACTCAAGTGACCCTCCTGCCTTGGCCTCCCAAACTGCTGATATTACAGGTGTGAGTCACCACACCTGGCACTTTAAATGTGTAGTTTATTTTTTATTCTATTTTCTCAGTTTAAAAGGAAAATGAAAGTGTGGAGAAATGCTATGAATTTTGAATTTGCTTTTATTTCCATAAACCTTGCTAAGTTATCTTGTTATTTGCCACAGTTTATCGATCCTCTTGTGTTTTCTGTCTTGATCATATTGTCTTCAAATATTGACATTTTTGACTTTTTCCTTTTTACCTTTTCCTCTTTGTAAGGAAGCTCTTTTTACCTCATTTTCTGTTTTCCCTTCTTCCTATTGGCTGGGAAGTAGAGATATGCAAACCTAGAGATGGAAGACACATACCGAAGACTGTGAAGCTGCCCTGTCAAACCTCACCTGCTCTGGGCATTCACTCACCTGTGTGGCTTCATCCAAGAGCCTGGAAAATGTAGTGAAGTGTGAAACTGCTTGCCAAAGTGGCTGCACCATTTTGCTTTCCCTTCAACTATGAATGAGAGCTCCTGTTTTTCTTTTTCTTTCTTTCTTTTTGAGACAGAGTCTCACGCTGTCACCCAGGCTGGAGTGCAGTGGTGCGAATTCAGTTCACTCCAACCTCTGCCTCCTGGGTTCAAGTGATTCTGCCTCAGCCTCCCGAGTAGCTGGGAATACAGGCGCCCACCACCCCCCTTGGCTAACTTTTGTATTTTTAGTAGAGACAGGGTTTCACCATATTGGCGAGGCTGGTCTCGAACTCCTGACCTTGTGATCTGCCCTCCTTGACCTCCGAAAGTGCTGCGATTACAGGTGTGAGCCACTGCACCCAGTCAAGCTCCTGTTTTGCTGCAGTCTCTCTAGCATGTGGTGTTGTCAACCTTTTCCCCTAATTCTAACAGATTTGCGGCTCTATATCACTGTGGTTTTAGTTTTCATTTTCTTAATGTTTACAATCTTTTTGTGCTTATTTGCCATTTGATATCTTGTCTTTGGTGAAATAGCTGTTCATATCCTTTGCCCTTTTTAAAAAAAATAGTGGAATGTTTGTTTTCATATTGTAGAGCTTTGAATATTCTTTTTATATTCTAGTCCTTTGTCAGATAGATGACTTGCAAATATTTTCTTTAAGTCTCTGGCTTATTCTTTTTATGTTCTCAACAGCGTCTTTTGAAGCATAAAAAGTAAAATTTTTGATAAACTCCAATTTATTAATTTTTCTTTTGCGGGTCTTACTTTTGGAGTCATATCTGATAACTCTTGGCCTAATCTCAGTTCACGAAATATTTTTTTGTGTTTGATTCTAAAGGTTTTACACTTTGCATTTTTCCATTTAGGCTTATGATCCATCAGGAGTTAATTTGAGGAGGAGGGAGGCGGGGCTGGAGAAAAGGGAGGCGGGGCCGGAGGAGGAGGGGGGAGGGTTTGAAGGGAGGCGGGGCTGCAGGTGGAGGGAGGCAGAGCTGGAAGTGGAGGTACGCGAGATTGAGGGAAGCGGGGTTGGAGGTGGAGGGAGGCGAGGCTGCAGGTAGAGACATCTTGGCGCTGGGCAGGGTAGTGAAAGGTTCGGAGCAGGGAAGGATGGCCCGAGAGAACCGTCGCCCAGGCCCCTTTATTGGTCACTCTGGTAGCCGTGGTTGGCTAGAGAGGGCAGTGAGCCCCTCAGACATGTCTGTGTTCCAACCGCTGAGCAAGTGATTGACCGGACAAATGCATAGGAAGGATTTTTGAAAGTGCTTCTTTGAAAATGTTTATTGTTGTAACTGTTAATTCTAATGAACCATTCTTATAATTGCTCTTATTACAAAGGTACTACATGTAAACTAAAAGAATAACTCTCAGAAAATACAGAAAAGTACAAAGATCCCTTAAAATTACTAGTCAGAGATTATTTACTAATATTGGTATACATATATTGTATATAAATATTTCTTATATACTATGTATTTTTCTCTCTGAATTCAAATTACTAGTCAGAGATTATTTACTAATATTGGTATACATACATTGTATATAAATATTTCTTATATACTATGTATTTTTCTCTCTGAATTCAAATGTGTTAAATAATTGTGATAACAGACACATAATGTTACCATGGTAGCCCGTTTTGCGTGTGTGGTTCTGTGGTAGTAAGGATGTTCCCGCTGTTGTGCAGCCATCACCTCCTCCCGGCTCCAGGACTCCTTTGTGACCTGACACAGGGCTGAGGGGGCTGCCCTCCACTGCTCTGATCTCAGGAGACCCAGTTCCAGCTGCAGACAGCTGGCCTCTGAGGCTCTGTGGATGATGAGTCACCCACCCTCAGGACCCTGGAAACACCCTCCTCAGCAGTCTCCTGGGAGACAGAGCCTCTTTCAGAGTCCCTGCCTGGAAAGAGTGTCTGTCACCAGGAGGCAGGCCAGGGGACAGTTGTGGTTGAGTTATTTATTGCCATGACAGTTGAGTAGCGGCTGTGTATTCTCCAGGAGACATCCCCTGGCTAGCGACGGCCAGAGGCTCCATGGCCTTCCCAACTTTCTGCCCTTGTTGGTATGGGACTCTGAGTTGCAGTGGAACGGCAGGGAAGGGCTTCTCAGGATGATGAGGGCAGAGCTCATCTCTTTCCAGGTCCCTTCATCTCCCTGTAGAAGCATCAGCAGTGGGGTACCCTCCCCTGCAAGCAAAGAGGAAGCTGGAGGACCGGACTGGAGCCAGGGCAATTCTGAATCTCTCCAGAATTGAGCCCCCAGCTCAGGTCCTGAGGACATCTGGGAGGATTGTGGGAGTGGGAGGGTCATGAGGAGAAACTGGGAATGCTGTGTTCATAAACACTTTGACAGATGTGGGGAACCATGCACTCACATGCAACCTTTTGTGAAGAAGGAGGGCATTTGTTCTCCCTTCTGCAGGGATTAGGGCGTGGGGTGGGGTCCCCCAGCACCATTTTGGCACAGGCATCAGCTTCAGTGGGTCCCTGTGTCCCGTGAAGATGCCCTAGGAGGTGGGAAGGCCCAGCAGCACAGGGCAGCAGTGGGAGCAGGCAGCCCAGCAGCAGCTGTGGACAGATTGGGAGGACTCATTTATAGGTTCCATTACAGGGTGTGGGGTACCTGCAGTGAATTTCTTCCAAAGGTCCCAACACAAGAGAAGCAGAAAAGGGAGATGGTGCTTGGTGGCTGGCGAATTTGTAAGAAAGAATACTGAAACACCCTACTAGGGGTGTTGTGGTGTGGGTGTGCCTGGAGGAGGTGGTGACTGTGGTTTCCCCAAAGAGTCATGGACATACAGGTAATGCTGCTGGTGTAGCCCTGTTTAATATCCCCAGGATGGAGGTCTGGGAAACTTGCACTATTCTCTCAGCAAATCAGTGAAGTAGGTCTTGCAGTGCCCACTTTGCAGATGGAGAAATGGAATCTAGGGGAAGTGACTTGCCCAGGTGTTCATGGCTGGTCAGAGGCAGAGCCACGGCTTGCCTTCACAGCTGTTCACTCTGAGTTCATGTTGTTCTACTCAGCAGAGCCCGTTTGTGTTTATTAGGTGTGCTGGCAGGTTCCTGAAAGGAGTGGCCCAATTCTCAGTTAACAGAATATCACAATTTGATTCCTTGGCTAGAGGTTAGGGATGAAACTTAATAGGGGACACCTTGATATACTAAACATACTTTACTTAGCTCTCTGTTTTATTGTTTCATGCTGCTTGCTAATTAATGTTTTTTTTAAAATGCATTTGTTGCTATTACTTATCTTGGGCAAGTGACTTCTTGGGGTGCAGTGGAGAGAAGCCTGGGTCCTGGAATCAAGTGAATATAGGAATAGAATTTAGTTTTAAATCCAGATCTGTGATTTTGACCATTATTTTAAAACTATCAATCTCAAGCCAGACATAATGACATGCACCTGTACTGCCAGCTACTCGGGAGGGTGGTTTGAGCCCAGGAGCTGCAGGCTGCAGTGAGCTATGACTGTGCCACTGCACTCCAGCCTGGGTGACAGAGCGAGATCCCATCTCTTAAAAAACAAATAACAAGGTGAAACCCCGTTTCTACTAAAAATACAAAAATTAAGCTGGGCATGGTGGTGCGCGCCTGTAGTCCCAGCTACTCGGGAGGCTGAGGCAGGAGAATTGCTTGAACCCAGGAGGCAGAGGTTGTGGTGAGCCGAGATCGCGCCATTGCACTCTAGCCTGGGTAACAACAGCGAAGCTCCGTCTCAAAAAAAAAAAAAAAAAAAAATAACAGACAAACAAGCAAACAAACAACTTGGCAGTCTCAGTTTCTTTGCCTATGAAAGGGATATAGCTGTGCCTCCCTGGTATTAACTAAATGAGAAAAGCTATGACAAATCAAATCAGCCTGCTCTAAAGAAGTATTCAACAATGTTTGCATCCTTCATCCTTTCCTTTACACTACTCTCCTGGAAATATTTTCTAAACTTTGGAATTTCCCTTTGAACTTCCCCTTCCCACATGATATTTGCTCTGTCTAGTTCTCAGGTGGCTCCAGGAAGGTTGCGCTTCCTGTCCTGAGGACATGGCCTAGCGCAAGAGAAAGTGGCATAGTGAGGTGGCGTGGTTCTTGACATGAGAATGACTGGGTTAGAGACCAAGTTCTACTATGATCTGTGGTGTCATTGGCTCTGGAAAGTCTGAATGCAGCAAAAAACCACCCAGCAGATACAGGAACAAAGCTGTCCCTCCACTACCACCCCCACCAGGGGCTGAGATAGGCATCTGCCAAATTGTAAGAGAGAATGAATTCTAAGTCTTCAATGGGGAGAGGGAAGTCAAGGGTCAGCTTAGAAGACAAATTCTACCAGTGGGCTCAGCTGGAGAACAGACTGGAGCCGCAGTGACTCAAGATTTATACATCTTCATCAGAGATACATGAGCATCCGAGGTTGTGACCTGTCCCAAATTCTGTGGAGGGAAATGCAGCTTTTACCCAAGCCCTGTAAGTTGCATGTTCTTCTCACATCATTCAGGAATGACGACAGCACCAAGATGAAACTCTGCTCATAACAAAATAACAAAAAGTAATAATAGTTTGTATGAATCTGTGGGGACCCAGATGGAGAACTGAGGTATGTCACAGAAAAGACAACTTTCATAAAGTCCTTGTAGTTGAACATAAGTTAAATGGAGTAAGGAGAGAATAATGTCCCACAAGGAGGGGATAGCCATGATACAAATTTCCCCATATTTTTATTACCCTTCATAATTTCTCCTCTGTTGACTGTCGGTTTATGTTTAATCTGTGTGTGTGCACATGTGTGTGTGTTTCTTTTAGATATTAAGGTGTATATAATAAATTTTGTTTGAGATTTCGCTACATAATTAGCTCTTTTTTTGTGATCTGAGTAGCAAATGTCTTTTTGAAAATTTTTTGGTATTTTATTTGTAATTAAAAGATGTTTAAAATTCTCATGACATCCAATCTGTCATTTTGTTCCAATTTTGATTAATTTTATTATTTTGTACTTAGCAGGTCCTTCACCTGCCAGAAAATGGTCACTTCTATAGCAAATTCTAGATTGAATTCTTGAACCTACTGGAAATTGATGAAAATAATATATAAACCTACCTTTTTTGTTGTTACAACTTACAAGTCATTTTCTTAACATAATTTGTCCTAGGCCTCATTTTTTCTAATGAATCATTTATTGTATCGAATATATCATAATACATGCAATAATATTATAGTATATGTTAATTTATATATATAGTTAGGTGTTCTCTGTGCCCATTACCCTGTTCTTTCAAACTCTGCTAGAATGAAGGAAGGGTCTGAGGCTTCTCTTTTGTTTACCTTTTTTTTTTTTTTTTTGAGATGAAGTTTCACTCTTGTCACCCAGGCTGGAGTGCAATGGTGCGATCTCGGTTCACTGCAACCTCTGCCTTCTGTGTTTAAGTGATTCTCCTACCTCTGTCTCCCGAGTAGCTGAGATAACAGGCATGTATCATCATGCTCAGCTCATTTTTGTATTTTTAGGAGATATGAGGTTTCACCATTGTTGGTCAGGCTGGTCTCGAACTCCTGACCTCAGTTGACCCTCCTGCCTTGACCTCTGAAAGTGCTGGGATTGCAGGTGTGAGCCACTGTGATTTGCCTCTTGTTTACTTTTAAATCCTTTTCACAGGGAAGGCTGAAACAATGGAACTTGCCCTGTGATTCTAAGAAAACCCTGTGTATGAGCTGCGTGAGCCGCTCCTTCCCTCCAGTCCTGTGCAAATGACCACAGCACTGACAGACGCAGTCTCAATTTCCTACCCCTGCAAAATCCATTTTTCTTAAGGTAGTTTGTAGAAGAAGGGTGAGGCCAGTGGTCCTCAGCTCAGCTCTTGTCCCCAGCTCCAGGCTTATGCCGAAAGCCAAAATTAGAGGAGTATCTTTCCAAAGACATCTAGCTTTGATGCTCACCCTAAAAATAAATTACTACTCAATGTGAGAAGGGGCTGAATCACATTAGAGACAGCATGCAGAGGCCTTGGGGCTGTGTTCAGAGCTGGGAGCCTGTGCAAGGACATGCAGCCTCCAGCGATATGGCACTGTCATGCTTCTACCACAAACAGCATTCCTGGAATCAAGACCGAGGTTCCTAGAAATCAGTGGTTTGGGACAGGCTTCCTTCTTGCTCCAAATAACTGTAATGGGCTCCAGCTGCCTGTGGCCCAGTTGCCTCATGGATGTTAGGGTGGAGAGGCAGGTATAGGGTGAGGGGCACAGAGGAGAAGTAGCTTCACGCTGTCACAAAAGGGGATGAAGGGCTGGGACCAAGCCTGGCTGCTCCCTCTAGGTAAGCTGTGGGAGTGAAGAAAGGTTCTGCAAACAGTGGGGGTTAAGTTTCCTTTGCCCTCGTCCTGGCGGCTTGCATTCTGTAGTCAGGACAGGCATGTGGTTAAGTCTGCTAGGACACTGGCAGCACCCAAGGAGGAAGGATTGGAACTGGAAGGAGGAAAGAGTCTGACCTCTTGGGGGAGTGAGCCCTGGGTGAAGTGAGCCCAGAGCTTGGAGACACACAACAGTGTCTTTTTTGAAATTAGGAGTGGGACAAGAGGATTACTGAGCAACTGCAGTGTGCAAGATCCTGAGCGGGACACTGCCCACACCCTTTACCCCCTCCCTCCACCCATGAGGCATGGGTCACAATGCACAGATCATGGTTGAGGAAACTGAGGCTCAGAGAAGTTAGTTACCTAGGCCAACAGGAGAGAGGGAAGTAAAGGCTGATCCCGCTGGGTGCCTGCCTCCAGGGCTGGAAAGCTGCCTTATCCAGACCGGGGCCTCCCACAGTGGGCTCCTCTCCAATCCCAGATGCTCCTCTACTCCTTCCCCACCCATGCTTACTTTTACTGTTTGATCTTAGCAGGTAACCCTCCTCTTTGCCACAGACACCTCAATTCCTTGCAGGCTTATTGTCAGGATGAAATGACTAGCCGAAGGGGTTTGCGTCATGAGTGACCCCTAAGTGTGAGTCTCTAAGCAGGAGGCATCCTCGTTGCTGCTCTTGCTATTCTTGATGACACTAGTCAAATCTGAAGGCATCAACCAGGCAATGGTGCCTAGCTCTAAAACCTGAGGGAAGGTGCACCCTCAACCCTCTTGCTAGGGCCAAGCCCTCCCCTCTCCCAGTGGCCATTGGGTCCATGGGGATACCCCATGGCTACACTTGCTCATGGGTTAGGACAAGCATGGAAGATCCATGAAATCACAGGGGCTTCTCTAGAGCCACAGTGGGATGAGGTCGCAGAGGGACAGAGTGGAAGACATTGGCCTCTCTGTCCTGAAGTGAAAAATTTCTGGAAAGGACCTCTGATGCTGAATTTTTAAAATGGCAACACTATTCTTGGTCTCTTTAGGAAAAGGCTAGAGGAAATAAATGTCCAAATGTTGTATGCAAAAATATCTTAGGATAATGGGCTGAATGGGACACTTCTGGCTATAACTTCTGTGGCCTGATGTTGGTCTTCCAGACGGCTGTGAATTTCAGTCAACATGTGTTCAAAGTCTTCCCCCAGGACTTTTCCAGAGGCAAAGTTAATATACTCAACTTGAGAAAAAAGGACTTTGTAATTTTTGTTTTATTTCCATTCATGTTCAACTGTTGAGAAACTCAAATTGAGAAGTTTCACTTGAAAGACTATCTTTGACGTAATGGGTGCTTTATCATCTGGTGCTTTATCAATGGGTGACTTTTGGCTAGAGTTTGTGGTTTGGGATCATTTTTTCTTAGCTTGGAGTTTTATAACAGAGTACTAAAGAAAACAGAAAACAAATACTTCTAAAAGATCATTCCGAAGGAGATTAAAAGCAGGGATGAGGACAGTCCCGCGGGGACGGTGGCAGTTTGGAACTGGCTAAGGTGGAGACGCAGGAGGAGGCAAAGAACCAGGAAGCGCTTGTGGAAGGAGGAGATGGGACTGAGTTTCATCTCCCAGAACAGACTGAGTATGGTGATGCTCGGCAGACCTGCTCAATGAGCTTGAGGATAAATGCTGTGACTTTGTATTTTGCACTTGTGAGGGGCTGAATTATGTCTCCCTGCCAGGCCAAATTCATATATTGGAGTCCCAACCCCTCAGGACCTCAGAGTGTGACTGTGTGTTTGTAGATGGGGCCTTTAAATGGGTGATTAAGTGAAAATGAGGTCACATGTCAGGCCCTAATCCCCTGTGGCTGTGCCCTTGTAAGAAGAGATGAGGACGCGGGAATGCACGAGGGAAGACCACAGAGGACACAGTGAGAAGATGACATCTACAAACCCAGGAGCAAGGCCTCGGCAGAAAACTCCCTGTCCACCCAGGGAAAGAATAAATGTCTGTGGTTTAAGCTCCCAGCCTGTGGTGTATGTATGGCAGCCCTGGCAGACTAAGAAAGTGATATACATTCATTTATTATCCTTGAGAGCGATCAACTTTGACTGGGCCTGGGAAATGGCAACCAGGTTATTGAGGATTAATCCTCATTGAGATGAGAAGCTGGGTAAGAGAGTTCACTTCCTGGATATTTTCTTAACTCCTCTCTCCTTTAATCAAATAGTACACTCTTGGCATGCTTCATGTCATTCAGCTTCTCACGAGGCTCCCTCTCTATACCTAATTCTCTAGCATGGGCTTGGAAGCTCCAGGAACAGGCTGCAGAATTGGCCCAGATGCCTCTGCAGCTGCTGAGGTTCTGGAAACTCCTCAGGCCTCAGCTGTCCACAGTCTCAGGGAGTTCTGGGGCCTTCTTGACTGCATGTCTTCACTCTCCCACCTTGCCCGCTCTGGGCTTGGTACCACGGTGCTGCTCCTAGGAAGTAAATGGGGACTAAGCATCTTTCTCAGGTTCCCGGTCTGAGACTGCAGCCATGTGCCCTGCTCCTGGTCAGACTGCAGCCCAGACTGCAAGCAAAGGTGGTTGGGTATTTGGGTGCCCTGCTCCTTTTAGGGAGTACAGAGATCAGACCCATGACATCTTGGTCAGTAACAACATGGTTTCAGTGGCTCAGAACCAGCTCCCTCCATTGGCAAGGAACTGGAATGTCATGGGAAAGAAGCCCACCTCGAGGAGCTCTGGGAGACGCAGTGCCCAGTGGGGGTGGGGGTCTTTTGTGCGGATACACAAAAGGGGGGGATGGGAGGCCAGTGGGAAGCAAGAGAGGCTTATAATTGGGGGTTTTGGACCTTCTGTGCACATGAGCCATCTGGGGACATTTCAAGATCCTGGGGCAGGAGGCTGGGTGGGTGCAGGAATAACACCATCTAGCAACATCCCTAGGGGACCTCCCCTGAGAAACACTGCCTCAGCCAGCCCTCTTTTGCACAATCTATTCTCTAGGCAGGGGCTTCATAACCACTCTTTGCCTTTTTGGCTGAGGATACATCTCTGTGATTTAAAGAGGGTACCATGTATAAATTAGACACTGAATTTAAATCAGAAAATACAGAAAAGAATAAGAATGCAGGTTGTGTTAGCAAATGTGCCAAAATTCTTGTCCTGCCTCGGCTCCAGCCACAGTCACGCTGTAGCTTTCACATGAAAGAGACCAACAGACACATGAAAATAAATAATAAAAATAAATGTTGAAAAAATAATACGAGAAATAATCATTAACAGAATTGATAAAGGAAGTAATCATTAAAGCAAAATTGCTATCAGAATTGAGTAGAAAAAAACAGAAAGACTAAAAAAAATGATGAAAAGGAGGATTAGTTAAAATACAAAATTTAAAAACAAATACACTAAATAAATGTCTCCACAAAAGCAGGGAAAGATGACTCAAGCTCGTGAGACAGAAAATTGGCCTAGAAACAAATCAGGAAAGAAACAGAATTTTAGGGCAGAGGAAGGAGAAAAATATCCATGGAGCTGAGAAAGAGCTAAATGAACATAAGGGTTATAAACAAAGGCTGATAACTATGAAGATACTGCTTGCCATGAATAGATGGTTTAAAAAATGCAAAAAATAAAAGCAGTAAACTTGGAGATTAGCAAGATGGATGGAAACAGGGAAAGCAATTAAAGACAGCCTAAGTCAGAACCCCAGAATACACGAAAGCATGGCGGTGTTGCAATGGTTTGAGTGTTTTTAAAGTAGAATAAACATGTCCTCAAAGATCTGGAAGCAAAAACAAACAAATTGAAAGAAAAAGCCCCGACGTTGAAAGCCTGCAACTAGAAGGTGTCCTCAACTGGATCCTCAAGCCAGGACAGATGGTTAGCGCCAGCACAGAGCCCGAGCCAGCCTGGGCTCCGAGCTCCACCTGGCACCTGCAGACAAGATGGCTTCCCAGTCATGCCTGCGACTGTCAGAGGGAACCTTGAATAGAAAAACTTGCAATCTCATTTTTCTCTGTCCTCTTAGCTTAGGGTCTATGATGGTTAATTTTGAACCAACTTGTCTAGGTCATGGTGCCCAGTTGTTTGCTCAAGTACTAGTCTAGATATTGCTATGCAGATTTTCTTTGATTAAATTTACATCAGTAGACTTTGAGTAAAGAAGGTGACCCTTTGTAATGTGGGTGGGTCTTATCCAATCAGATGAAGACCCTGAGAAGAACAAAAACTGAGGTTTTCCGAAGAAAAAGCAATTCGGTTTCAAGGCTACAAGATAAAACTCCTGTTTGCTGGGTCTTCTCTGCAGATTTCAGACTCAAGGCTTTTGCCTGAATTTTTAACCTGCTGGCCTGCCCTAAGGATTTCAGACTTGCCAGCTGCCAAAACTGTGTAAGCCAATTCCTTAAAGTATACTTCTGTCTGTCTGTCTGTCTGTCTTCTTATCTGGAAATGTGGCCATAGAGCTTTAGGAGGTACCAAGGCCCCATCACTCCTGGTTGGCTGCAGCTGGGTGGTTAGTCTGCGGTCCCAGGCAGTGAGACTGTGCTGGCCAGCACTTCCTGACCAGTATGAAGGCTTGAGTATACGTCCTGATTCAGGACCTACACGCTTAAGAATGCTCCTTGTCTGAGCTGCCCTTTTCTCATCTGTAAAATGGGGAAGCCAGCATTCCTGGCTTCCAGGGAATTTGTCAAGATTATCGAGACTATGCCTGATACATGTGCTGGATGCCTAAAAGGCACTCGATGGAAGGTGCTGTGTCTTGTAGTTGTAGGTTCTTTTCCCGGCGCAGTGTAATGAGATGAAATCACGGAAAGTTCAAGTAGCAGGGCACACCAACTCAAGATATATATTAATTGTGTGTTCCTTGAAAAGAAGCCCATTGGCCAATCTTGGTGACATATGAGACCTACTATCACATTTCTTGCCCTCAGGAATGATCCCAGTAGGGAGCTCTCCATTTTCCGGGGTTATAGGACCCTTTGTGGAGCCAAGAAAAATGGACTTAGGGGAAACTTTGGTGGTTTTCAAGTAAGATGTGGTGTAGCCAGACACTTCATGGATGTTGGGTTCCCTGGGATAGGATAGGAAATGGGATGTTGGGCTCCACACCTTCTAGAAGGTGACCTCACACTCCTGGGCAGATCCTAGAGAATGCCTGTGGTTTCTATCTCAAGCAGAGGGACTTTGGGAGCAGAAGGAATGCATCCAATTTGGAAAGAAACCAGTGGGTCTTCCCTCAGTCTACCCAGGGCAGCAGTGTTTGACCTAGGATGGAGGAGGACACTTGAACAAGGACGCTTGGCCTCTAGAAGTGCTGCGGCTACGAGAGAGAGAGCCCCACACCCATCCAGAATCATGTGAGTCCGTTTTCGTGCCACCCAAGAAAATCACAAGAGAGACCTAACGAGTGATGGGGTGCTCTTGCTAACCTTGAAAAATAGGAGCTCAGAACTGGATTCTTCTCAAATAACAGAGATGAGGCATGCCTGAGTGGACATCTTTTGGCCCTGGATACTGAACTTGGACTTTAAGTTCTTCTACTCTAGTTTCCCAGTAGTGGTGATTGTCAGTATAAACGCCCACACTGACCTCATGCTTGTCAATGGATGTGGGTAGAAGTGGCTTCTAAATGCACTTATCACTTTGAAGATCAGGGGACCAGGCCAGGTGTAGAATCTTGGGTGACTGTCAAGTCTTTACAAAATGTGGGAGAGTAGGGAAGGTAAACCCAAGCCAGACGCCTGGAGAGGCAGCCATAGACACCGGACTGGATTCTACAGCAGCAAGCTAAACAGAAAGCACCAGAAGGGCTGGGCACCAGACAACAGGGAAGACATCTGGAGGAGGAAGAAAGCACAGGGGAGATTACAGGTCACCCTTGTGGACAGGTGAGAGTGTGGTCAGGAGTGTATCAGGCAGAGTTAAAGGTGGAGGGTGGAGATGCAAAAATCAGATTCTCTGTGTTGAGGTTCTCTGTGCAATGTCAACCGGAATTTAGGAGGCTGGAATCTGCAATCCCTAACCATGTGGCAAGATCTTTTGCGGAACTTTATTTTTCATGCTACAGTGCTGTTACTAAATCAATAGAATTGCTATATGAAAATATTCCATTTCTTGCAAGGGAATACTACATGAATGTCACTCTGTAATCCAAATAAAGTTGCAAAGTATATGAAAAGCAGAATTTGTCCTGAAACCAAAGTCATAAATTCAAACGATAAGAAGTGTCAGAGAAATGTTTGACACTCAGCATGCTCATGTCAGCAGTGACTGAGCCAAATAAAAATGTAAGTCACTCGTTTGTGGCAGAGCTCTTGTCCTCACTTGTTCTCTCCTCCACTGCTTGCTGAGACATGGAAGAGTCTCCTCCAGCCACCAGGCTGTGAGTGGAGTTCTCAAATGTCGCTTCTGACTCTTATCTGCTGTGGTAGTCATGGGGCCCGTGTGTTGGGATTAAAAATCAAAAGTGAATTCTAAGTCCCCCAATCAACAGAATGGGACCCTTCTCTAGGCCAAGGGGATTTCAAATAAACCTGAAAAACTAGTTCAGGCTATGATAGGAAGGGTAGTCAGACATGCCTCATTATACCCTCCTCTTTTTGGAACGTAGGCACAACTGACCAACATGAACATTGAAACAGAGATCTTAAGACTGACAAATGGGACTCTTTGTAGCAATAAGATACCAACATGACAGATAGCAGGACCTGAGAGAAATAAAAATATTTTACCCCAAAATATGTTTCTTCAACATATTTTTAAATGGCCCTGCAAAGCTGTCTCTTGTGGGGGAAATTTACATTTTATGATCCTGAAGAGATTAGCTGAGAGTCCAGCATCTTTAAGGGTCTAAAAAAAAAAAAACATTTGCCATCTCTGTCTCTGAGGGCAGCCACCTATGAAGCTTCATCTTCATAACAAGAACCTTGGCCTCCACAGGCGTTATCTAAACTCAGGTGGCCCATTCTATTGGTTCTGGATCTGTAGATAATAACTTAACTCTTTCAACCAATTGCCAATCAGAAAATCTTTGAATCCACCTGTGACCTGTAAGCCTCTGCTTTGAGCTTTCCTGCATTTCCAGAGTGAACCAATGTATATCTTTCAAATAAACCTGAGAAACTAGTTCAGGCCATGATAGGAAGGTGGTCAGACATATACATAACATATGTATACCTTAAATATATTAATTGATGTCTTATGCCTCCCTAAAACATATAAAATCAAGCTGTAACCCAGCCACATTGGGCATGCTCTCAAAACCTCCTGAGACTGTGCCTCAGGCCATAGTCACTCCTATTTGGCTCAGAATAAGCCTCTTTAACTATCTTACAGAGTTGGACTCTTTCCGTGGACAAGATGATAAGATGCTTACTTTGGAAGTTGCCTGGGTCTTCCAGGTACTGCTTGAACAGTGGTAGCACTGTGCCATCAGTACAATCCTGTGCTTTAATTGAAAGTGGATAAGTGAATTTCTGTTGTCCAAACCACAGGGATATTGGGGCTTCTTTGTTATCAAGCACAAACTAGTATACCTTGACTAATGCAGTTTGATGAAATGTCAGGGGTGTGTGTCATCATCACCATTAACTACTTAATTGAAAGTCATTCTGTTTATATTCCTTATGTGCTGCGTCTTCTTTATTGAACAGACTCCTTAACAAGACATTCAGGGCACTTTGCACTTTGTTCCCAACCTACTCACCTTTTGTCACTCCCAATACTAACACTCCCTAACTGACTCCACCATGCACCTCCTCTCTATGTATGCATTCTACTTGTCATTCTTTGGGTACCATCTCTGCTTTTTTCCTTCCCTCCATGCCTTTGCTCTTGCTGTGCCTAGTTCTTAGAATGTCTGTACATGCTGCATTCTCTATACTGTTTACAGAAAAAATATTTCACCTTCAAAGTCAAGTTTGAGTATCTGTTCTTCTTTGAAGACCTCCACCACTCTCAGGATTGGGTCCTCAACTCTCCAAGCTGTTGAGTTATAAGCCCATTCTGGGATTGATCATACTCCATGATAGTTGGTTAATGGTCTATTTCTCTTTTTCAATCGACAGTGCTCATTGCAAATAAAATAGGGATGCTAATAAGTGTAGCCTGTACCTGACCCATAAGGCATTTAATGAAGGTTAGGTTTAATGATTTTCATTTCTTAAATTTTTGGTAAGCTGTAGAAAAATGATAGTCATAGTTGTTATCATTAGTTTTAGACCTCCTTTCCCTGCCTAACACACCCTCTCTGCCTTATGCCTTGTCTTATAGCCACCATTTGCTGCTTCCTTCCCACAATATATTTTTTCATAAAAAAGCATCATTTCCTGCTATCCCACGCAGCCTGAACATGACGGTTTCCCTGTCCAGCAAGCGTTTATGTTTTGCCCTTATTAGGAGCATCGCAATTCCTTTCAGGTGAACACCACTCCACCACCAGCCTACAACTCAGGGGAAGCCGAGTTGACTCCTTGCAGCCATGGCTCCATTGATCTTTATATTCAACTTTAGACCATTGTCACACTTTTTTGATTCTTCTACTTTTATATTGCCTTAAAATCGGAGAGTGTGAACGCTCCAACTTTATTCTTCTTATAGTAAATTTGCTTGGGCTATTTCAGGTTTTTTGTATTTCTGCATATGTTTTAGAATTAGCTTGGTAATTTCTAAAATACTACGTCATTTCTTGGGATTACTTTAAATTTATAGCTCAATTTGGAAGAATTTACATTAACAACACATAGTCTTCCAGTATCTTGATTTATTTTATTTTATTTTCTTGAGACGGGGTCTCACTTTGTCTTCCAGGCTGGAGTGCAGTGGCACGATCATGGCTCACTGCAGCCTTGGCCTTCCTGGGCTTAGGTGATCCTACGACCTCAGCCTCCCAGTAGCAGGTACTACAGGTGTGTGCCACTATTCCCAGCTAATTTTTTGTATCTTTTGTAGAGGCAGATGTTTGCTGTGTTGCCCAGGTTGGCCTCAAACTCTTGGGCTTAAGTGACCCTTCTGCCTCAGTCTCCCAAAGTGCTGGGATTACAGGCATGAGCCATGGCACCCAGCCTCTTGTTCTATTCAGGGCTTCTTTAATTTCATCAGTGTTTGTAGTTTTCAGTGTACAGGTCCTGCATGTATTTTATTCCATTTATCTTTAAAGAGTAAATATTTCTCTGATATTATTATAAATGATATTGTTTGATAAATTTCATTTCCAGTGTTTTTGTTAGCATATAGAAATACTGTGGTTTTTTTTTTGGTTTTTTTTTTGTTTTCATATGTTCACCTTGTGAATATTTGACTGACCTTAGTAACTTTCCCCCTGTTGTTCTGGCTAGGTTGTTCTGTGCAACATTGAATACAAGGTAAATGTAGAAATCTGTGGCTTCTTCTCTATCTTAAGGGGAAGTAGTCAGTTGTCTATTAGTATGATGTTAACTCTAGCTTTTTTGTACATACATTTTCTAAATTTAAAAGTTTCCTTTTATTCTCAGTTTACTTGGAGTTTCTCTCACGTGTTGGTATTAAAGTTTGTCTAATGCATTTACTGATATGATGATACAGTTTTTTTTTTAAGTCTGTTGGTACAGTTACAGTGATTGATTTTCAAATTATAAGCCAAGCTAATATTCCTGGGACAGCCCCAATTTGCTTTTGATGTTTCATCCTTTTTGTATCTTCCTGGGTTTTGACTTAAAAAATTTTAATCCCATTAAAAAAATTTTTCTAATGCCTTTGGTCTGGTATTAGGATATTAGATACTCTGTATTGGTATTGGGATAATCCTGGCCTAAAAATGAATAGTAAAATGTTTTCTATTTTTCTCTTTTCTGGAAGAATTTGGGTTAATTCGGTATTATTTCTTCCTTAAATATTTGGCAGAATTCACCAATGAAGTCATGTAAATCTGGAGTTTTCTATGTAGGAAGGCTTTAAACTAATATTTTAATATCTTTAAAAAGTGTGGAACTATTAAATTTATTTATATTTTTTAGGTTGATCATGGTAGTTTGTGTCTTTTAAGGTATTTTCCTTTGCATCCTACTTGCCAAATATATTGTTCTAAAGTCATTCATAATATTCCCTTATCATCTTTTTGATGTCTGTAGGATCTGTAGTGATGTTTACTTTTTAATTCCTTTACTGGTAATTTGAGTCTTCTGTATTTATTTTTTTTTCCTAACAAGTCTTGCTAGAGGTTTATCAATTTTATGATTTTTCTTTCAAAGAACAGGTTTGGTTTCATTGATTATCTCTGTTGCATGTCTACTTTTCATTTCATTAGCTACTGACATTTTCTTGATTATTTCCTTCCTTCTGCTGACTTTGGACTCAATTTGTTCTTCTTTATTGAGTTACTTAGGTTGGAAGATTACATCATTGGTTTGAAGTCATTTTCTTTTTGAATACAGTATTTTAATGTTATAAATTTCTCTCTAAGCACTGCTTTAGTTCTACCTCCCACAATTTAATATATTTTCTTTCCAATGCCTTTGGGTTGCAAATGTCTTTACATTTAGTGTATTGCTTCTTGCTTATTTAGAAATTTATTGCTGAATTACCAAATATTTTCCAGTATTCTAGATTTCTTTCTTTTATTCATTTCTAGCTCAATTTCACGGCAGCCAAAGAATATCTTTTATATAATTTCAATCAACTTAAAAATGCTGAGGCCTGTTTTAGATGTATACTTTATATGTATATTAAGTGATGTCTTATGTCTCCCTAAAATATATAAAACCAAGCTGTAACCCAGACACATTGGGCATGCTCTTAAAACCTCTTGAGACTGTGCCTCAGCCATAGTCACTCCCATTTGTCTCAGAATAAGCCTCTTTAACTATTTTACAGAATCAGACTCTTTCCATGGACAGGACGACAGACTATATTGTCCAGGCTGTAGCGTATATTGGTAAACGTTCCATGTACATTTGGGAAAAATGTTCTGCTATTGTTGTATGGATCACACTATGAACAGTATTGAGCTCAAGCTGGTTGGTAGTTCTTTTGGTTTCTTTTAGCCACAAACACATAAATTATCTTTGGATCTGCTCAGTCACAAGGCTTACAAGAACAGCATGTACTGTAGCCTGAGCCTGTGACACATGCATCTTATTTTCTAGTCCCACAGAAAGCTAACAGCCTTTTGGACAAGTGTGTAGAGAAATCAAAGCATCATATTCAAACATGACTTGTGTGGGTGGCCACTCCAAATCCAAAATGACTTCCTAAGAAAGTGCCTTTTTTTGTGGTGGGGATATGGGGCAATGATTTGCATTTTATCTTGAAGGTGGAACTGTGTGTTGTTTTGTGGAAAGTCAAGAAGATCAAGATCTCTGCAGATCATGTTATGGCAGAGAGCTATAATACATCTGGGTAGCTGCAATTGGAGCACTACCTGATTAAGTTTATAATAATCAACAGTCATGCCATAAGACTTCTGCACAGGTCTAATTGGTGAGTTAAATGACAGTGTCATAGGTATCCCTGCCCTTGTTTCTTTGAAGTATTTTATAGTGACATCACCACTGTCTAGTAATTAACTCTATGGTATCTCCAGAGAGGTGAAATGCCTTCTGCTGGTATCATTTTCAATTTATTATTTTAGAAGGGTTAGAAATTTCATGCCTATGTATATAACCAGTAAAAATTAGTAAGTATTTCTTATAAAAGTTTTGTATGAAAATGTTCATAGATGCATTTTTTATAATAGCCCCAGACTGGAAACAGCCCAAATGCCTATCACTAAGAGAATGAATAAGTAAATTGTGGTATACTTGTGGTAAACACTTTTTATCTATGTACCAACATGGATGACTCTTACAGTCTTTATGCTGGCAAAAAGAAAATAACAGAAAAATGTTCAGACTGTGTGATTCTATTGATATGAAGTTCACAAAAGACAAAACTGATTGATAATGATCAATTTCACAATATTGCTTACCCTTGGAAAGGAAAGGATTGGTTATGGACTAGGAAGAGGCATGTGAAAATCTTTTAGGGTGCTATTCTAAATTTTCATCTTGTGGATATATACACAATCACATACATATGCAGAAATTTACTGAGTTTTACTAAAATTAGTTTGCTTTATGTACATTGTGCTAAATCTCCATAAAAAGTAAGATGAGTGAAAGAAGTAGAGAGAGAGGGAGAAAGTGAGAGGGAAGGGGAAGGAAGGAGGGAGGGAGAGAGAATAGGAAGAGAAAAATGAGAGTAAAAGAATAATGGTTTTTTTCTTTTCATTACTGTCTATTAGGTTATATTTTTTCTATGTTAAAAATAATACTAAATGAAGCCAGGCACAGTGGCTCATGCCTGTAATCCCAGCACTGGGAGGCCAAGGCGGCAGATCACAAGGTCAGGAAATCGAGACCATCCTGCCAACATGGTGAAACCCTGTCTCTACTAAAAATACAAAAATTAGCCGGGCGTGGTAGCAGGTGCCTGTCATCCCAGCTACTTGGGAGGCTGACTCAGGAGAATCGTTTGAACCCGGGAGGTGGAGGTTGCAGTGAGCCAAGATTGCAGAACTGCACACTCCAGCCTTGTAACAGAGCAAGATCCATCTCAAAAATAATAATAATAATAATAAAAATGAAATAAACTAGACAAATTATCTCATTCCCATGGCAAATGCCAGACAAAATGGGGACCTGACAAGTTCATGTATGGAAACAGCGAGTGGGGTAGAGATATTCCTCACTGCTAATCACTTTACACTGTGCTCCATAAAGTGTTTATTTTGTATTTTCACAGGGACCCAGGAAGTAATGACCTCAGGACTCCTGTTTTCCATTTCTCCATGTATTGGCATCCCTTCTGTCATATGATATGACCTATTCAGACCTGGAGCCAGCTTGGGCATGACCAGGTGCACTTCCAGGTAGGCACTCCTGTGTCCTCAGCAGTCCCCAGACTCTAGCCTGAATGCTATGAGCTTACCAGGCATCTCACGCAGATGACCCACCTGCTGCGCAGTTAAGAAAGTGTCAGTCACAAGACAAATTATTTTACTACACAGTGAAAATAATTCAATAATGTTTTCAAGGTAAGTGCAATATTTTGCTTTCCCCCTAGTCACTTTTTATTTGGCCGAATGAAATGTGAAATATGTGTCCCCTCACCGAAACAAAAAGAGTTCATGGAACATAATGAAAAGAGAGAGCAGTTCCATGGGAACAGAATAGGTTAAGCGAAAGGCAGGGAAATGGAAAAACTCACTTAATGACACCGAGCAGCAGAGCTTGGAGGACTCTGGGAGCCCTCGCCACAGCACATGGACAGAGCTGGAGGATGTGGCAGCAGCAGGCTGCTGTCTGTGTCACAGCCAGCTCCAGCCCCAGGTATGTGGCAGCCACCACTGGGATCTCATCCTGAACCCTGCTAGATGATGAGCTGTTGATCTTGCTGATTTACAACCCTCCAAGCCAAAGTCATCCAGATTTTGTGTCATGACTCGAGATAGCTTTGTGTTTTTAATTCCCACCTACTGCCGCTCCCTTTTCCAAAGTTGATGCTCGCCACGGAGACAAGATCAGGCACGAATATTCTCTGGCATTATTCACTAGTTCTTGGTCCCAAATCCTCTTACAATCATCTGGTTTTAACTCTGTGGACCACTGGAGCTGTGGGCACTCCTGAGGCCAGGCAACAGTGAAGTCTGCAGCCTCCACGGCTGAAGCCAGCCCTTCGGAGCATTCACGCTGACCTGTGACTACTGCCCAATATTAGGACTCTAGATAGTAACACTGTAACTTTGATGAAAAGGCAAACTCAAGACAGCAAAGAGAAAAAACGTGCCTCCTAAAGGTGTGGAAATAACGAATCCCACTTTTCATAGTTCAGTGCATCAAAGTGTGCCATCCTCTCTAGCAAAGGATGTATGTGCAGCATCTAACAAACCAGCCAAAGGGTGCAGAAGAGACAGGGGAATGATCCAAACATGAATTTTAAAGATGGTCTGTGAATACGGGGAGATTGTGATTGTGCGTATGCCATAGGAACTCAAAGCATCAGTACAATCTTGTTTGCATCATGGCCTGGTGATTAACACTCTAGCCAACCTTCCCTTTGGTCCTGCCTCACCATCTGGAGAGTGTCCTCGGGTAGGTAAGCAGCTGGTTAGTTAGCTAGATAGTATTATTTGATAGGTCACTGCTATGGTTTAAATGTTTTTATCCTCTCCAAAACTATTGGAAGCAGTGACTGGATCTTTAGCAGATAAGAAACCTGCTGGCACCTTGATCTTGGACTCTCCAGCTTCTAGAAATGTGAGAAATAAATTTCTGTTCTTTATAAATTGCTGTTCTCAGGTATTCTGTTACAGCAGCACAAACTCACTAAAACAAAAACTGGTATCAGGGAATTAGGGTGTTGCTATAAGAAATACCCAAAACTGTGGAAATGGCTTTGGGACTGGTCGAAGCTGGAACAGCTTTGAAGGGAATGTTGGAAAAAGCCCATTGCCAGGAATGTGCATTCACGGTGATTGTGGTAAGGGCTCAGAAGAAGAGAGCTCTAGGAAAACCTCATGCTTCTTAGAGATTACTTAAGTGCTTGTCCAGAATGCTGATAGAAACACGGGCAGTAAAGACTATCGTGCTGAGGTCTCAGATGAGAGTGAGAAACAGGTATGAGAAACTGGAGGAAAGGCTATTCTTGTTTCAAAGAACTTGGCTGAATTCTGTCCTTGTTCTGGGACTTTGTGGAATGAAGAACTTATAAGAGATAAACTAGGATAGTTGGTGGAAGAAATTTCTTCAAGCTAAGTGTCCAGGATACTGTATGGCTTCTCTTAACTGCTTATAGTAAAATGAAAGAAGAGAGAAATGATTTAAAGATGGAACTTTTAATTAAAAAGCAAAACAGAACATAAAGATTTTGAAAATTCTAAGCTTGTCTATGTAAAGAGTAAAAATGTGACCAGGTGTGGTGGCTTATGCCTGTAATCCCAGCACTTTGGGAGACCAAGTCAGGCAGATCATGAGGTCAGGAGTTCAAGACCAGCGTGGCCAACATGGTAAAACCCCATCTCTACTAAAAAAAATGCAAAAATTAGCCAGGCATGGTGGTGTGTGCTTGTAATCCCATGGGAGGCCGAGGCAAGAGAATCCCTTGAACCTGGGAGGCAGAGGTTGCAGTGAGCTGAGATGGTGCCAATGCGCTCCAGCCTGGGCAAGACTTTGTCTAAAAAAAAAAAAAAAAAAAAAAAAGTAAAAAAAGAAAGAATAAAAATGTATGCTTAGAAGAGAAAACCAAGGATATGGCCAAATGAACATTTGATAAGGAAATTAACATGGATAGAGGGAATCAGGTGCTATTCATCAAGACAATGGAAGATGTCCCCAAAGCCATTTTGGATATATTTGGGGCTGCCATACCCATTTCAGGCCCGGAGTTCTAGGGCCCTGAGAGAGGAACAGTTTCTGGGGAGGGACCGGGATGTCCATGGGACCTCAGGGTTTGCTGCCCAGGGCTGTCCCAAGTCTCTGTTCTCCACATTCTGTTGCAGTGCTCCTCGGCTGCTCCTGCTGTGGCTTAGGGAAGATCTACGTGCAGCTGGGGCCACTGCTGCAGAGGACACATGGAGTAAGATTTAACGTCATTCACGTGGTTCTGATTTTTAGGCATGCAGAATGCAAGAGCTGTGGTGGCATAGCTACCTCCACCTAGATTTTCAAAAATGCCTTGAGGCCAAGGCAGATCTGCTACAGGGGTGGGGCTGCTACAGAGAGCCCACACTATGTCAATGCTTAGTGAAGTTGTGGGGACAGGGCCACCCCAGAGACCTCATGGCTGTAGAAACACCAATGTGCAGTGCCAGCCTGGGAGGGCTGCAGCCACCTGGACTCCCACCTGAGAGAACTGTGGTGTGAACAAAATCAAAAATCTCCAGCAGAGTCATGAGGGTGGGGCTGCCAGGAATCTTGAGGGCCAATCTCTGCCCTAGTATGTCTTCGAGGTGAGACATGGAGTCAAAGAAGAGGATTCTCTAGCCTTAAGATGGAATGTGTGCTCTGTTATGTTTTGGGCTTGTTACTTCTCTTATTTCTCTGTTTTGGGATGGAAATGTCTGTTCTATGCCTGTCCCACTATTTTATTTTGGAAGTGCGTATCAGATTTGATTTTATAGGCTCACAGTTGGGAGGGAATCAGCCTTAGGATGAATAGTTCCTCGGGTCTCACCCACATGATGTTTACATGAGACTTTGGATTTAAAGTTTAAAATTAATACTGAGAAAAATTAAGACGTTGGGGCTACTGGGACTATTGGGATGGAATGACGGCAGTTTTCTATGTGAGAAGGGAGTGAATTTTAGGGGCCAAGAGCAAAGTGGTATTGTTTGAATGTTCATGTCCCTCCAAAATTTATGTTGAAACTTAGTCCCCACTGCAACCATATTGGGAAGTGAGGCCCTTAGGAGGTGACTGGGTCATGAGGACTCTGTCCTCATGAGAGAGGATTAGGTGCCCTTATGAAAAACTTGATGGAACGAGTTCATCCCTTTTTGCCCTTCTGAGGTCTCTGCCATGTGAGGACACTGTCTCTCCACTCTGGAGGATGCAGCATTCAATGATCCCTCTTGGAAGTAGAGACTTGACCCCCACCAGAAGCCTGAAGCTGCTGACATGTTGATTTTGGACTTCCCTGTCTCCAGAACTGTGAGAAATACATTTCTGTTCTTTATAAATTTCCCAGTTTCAGGTATTTTGTTGAAGCAGCACAGACAGACTAAGACAGTCACTAATTATGGCAAACTCTAAAAGGCAGCACATAATGACAATGTTATGGACAAAATCTTCCCCTTCAAATTCATATGTTGAAGCCCTAACCCCCAATGGGGTGATATGAGGAAGTGGGGTCTTTGGGGGTGATTGGATTTAGATAAAGTGATGGGTGGGCCCATGATGGGATTAGATGTCCTCGTAAGAAGAGGCAAGAGAGACCAGAGTTCACTCATTTTTTGTCTTTATCTCTCTCTCTTTTTCTCTCACTCTTCCCCTTTCTCTGACACAGAGAGAAGGTGACCATTTGCAAGTTAGGAGGAAGGCCTTCACCAGTACCCAACCATACTGGCACTCTGATCTCAGACTCCAGTCTCCAGAAATGTGAGAAAATAAATGTTGGTTATTTTAGGTGCTTAGTCTACAGTATTCTGTCATTGCAGCCCCAGTTGAACAAGATAGATGATTGTAACAATACAAACGAAAATAAAAACATCAGCAATGAGCATTTGTTGACCATGTGGGTACCAGGCATTAGGAAGAACACTTCGTTGTGGATTTACCTACGTAAGTAAGTAAATTTCATCCTACCACCACACTGCTCTCTCTGTAGGGTGCAACGGTATCCCTATCTTACTGAGAGTGAGCTGACCTTAGACAGCGAAAATGACTTAGGTGACTAGAGAATTAGGTAAAAGTTCCCAGGAGGAGATTCTTGAAAGACCACATGGATTGGTTCGATAGAAAGTGGGGTCGGCCGGGCGCGGTGGCTCACGCCTGTAATCCCAGCACTTTGGGAGGCCGAGGCGGGTGGATCACCAGGTCAAGAGATCGAGACCATCCTGGTCAACATGGTGAAACCCCGTCTCTACTAAAACTACAAAAAATTAGCTGGGCATGGTGGCGCGTGCCTGTAATCCCAGCTACTCAAGAGGCTGAGGCAGGAGAATTGCCTGAACCCAGGAGGCGGAGGTTGCGGTGAGCCGAGATCGCGCCATTGCACTCCAGCCTGGGTAACATGAGTGAAACTCTGTCTCAAAAAAAAAAAAAAAAAAAGAAAGTGGGGTCAAGGTGGGGACCAGTTAGACAGAGGAGCAGAATGTGAGAAGCCATGAGCAAGGCGAGTTTATGCTACACACTGGGAGGTGAGCAGTGGGGAATGGTGAGGGATGAGGCTGCAGGTGAATCAGAGACAGCTCTGAAGGGCCTGGCAAGCAGTTTGGACTTTAACCTGGGATCTTAAACTGCACCAAACAGTGGGGCAGTGTAATCAGAAGAGCATTGCCCCTGTCATGTGTGGAATGAATTGAAGCCAAGAATATGACAACAAAGGATGACTATGATACAGTCACTGTGATACATCAGGAGAGTGAATTGGACAGGACTGAAGATGTTAAAGAAACATGATAGACAAAGATGGGGGTGCCCAGGGATTGATCTAGTGCTTTTTGCCTGGTGAACCAGTGGCATGGAGGTTCTGAGGGCTGAGTAGGCAATCAGTCTAAGGGGTTAGAGATGATTTGTTTTGTTTTAGATATGTTGAATTTTCAATACCTGGGAGACTCTTAGTAAGGAACTGGAAACACTATTTGGAAGCTGGGGAAGGAAGGCTATATGTGAGACACAGGGTGTTGGTCATTAACACGTGGTAGTGGCTGATGCTAGGGAGGTGACAAGGCAACTAAGGGAGCATGTGTAGACTACGTAAAGGGAGACAGGAAGGACACAGGAAGCATAACATTTCACAGCAGAAGGAGAGTTGCTAGCTAAGGATACTGGAAGGAAGTGGTCACGGACTTGGGAGAAATCAGAAGAATGTGTGTGATCCTAGCCAACAGGGCTCTCAAGAGCTGCAAAGCAAACCTTCTCTCCAGTGGGTATAGAATTTCCTTCTTGACCTCCGCTGGAGGTATTCCAGACACTTTACTTACTTCCCACACTCCCCATCCATCTCAGCTGGCTCAGGCTGCCATAACATAGCATCACAGGCTGGGTGGCTTATGCAACAGAAATTTATCTTTTCACAGTTCTGGAGTTCGGACACCAAGATAAAGGTGTCATGGTTGGTTTCTGGTGAGGGCTCTCTTCCTGGCTTGTAGACGGCTGCCTTCTTGCTGTGTCCTGACATGACCTCTTCTCTGTGCATGCAGTGAGGGTGGGGAGAGCACCCTGGTCTTTTTCTTCCTTCCTATTCTTATAAGGCCACCAGTCCTAGCAGGTTAGGGGCCCACTCTTAGGACCCCATTTAACCTTATTTACCTCCATAAAGACCCTATCTCCAAATATAGTCACATTGGGGTTAGGGCTTCACCATAGGAATTTTGGGGGAACACGATTTAGTCCATAATACCACCCAGCTCACTCAGTTTTTGCAGATGGTCTCACCAGGTGATTTGTGAAAAGAACTGTCCAAGGGATGCAGGAGGAAATATCAACTGCAGAGGTGAGTGGGACTAGCCTTGAACATAAAGGTCCTGAACTCCCCAAGACAGGAGGGAAGAGGAAACATGAATGAGAGCAGGGACAAAGAATGAGAACAGCCAGAAGGGGACGTGAGGGACTTTCATGTGGAGTGACTGCACACATTGCAGATGACTTCCTCTACTCCATGACTTTAAAAAAATTAATTGCCTGAAAATTGAGTTTGCTTTCTTTCCACAGCTCCATTTTCCTCCATCCATTGCAGTAGATCATTTATACTGGAAAGGTCTATTTTATGCCAAGTTCTGTGATTGAAGCTTGGGGAGGAACATGTGCCTCAGACATAGTTTTTTCCTGTTATAGTTTCACTGATTCTTTGAAAGGGGGCTTAGACATGCAAAATAAATTACTGTGTGGTGCAACTGGCCCTGTAATATGGGCATGTTTTGAGAACTATTATAAATAGTTGTTCAGAGTCTAACACTAGTGACATGTGGTCTAATAAACAAAAAAAGCTTTTCAGCTGCCTCTCCCTCCTGTTTGACCATTTGTGCCTATGTGGAAACGAGTGATGCAGCTCACAGAACTTCCAGGAAAGCTTTAGAGTTTAAATTAGACTTATTTCTGGGGCCTTGTTGAATTCCCAGAGGCTTTTGGCTTTTATCTGCTAGTGGAGATTTCTGAAGATCATGAAAGCTTATTTTAACATACCCAGCACACCCAACGATCACGGATTCTGAGGCATGGGGGGCTGAGAGCTCTGAACACAAGGTGGTAAGCATGGCAGGCTGCCACGGAAGGGTGCGTTTCAACTGTGTCTTGAAGCATGAGTACCTTACTAAGGCTGAGATTTAAAATCAAATGTTCTCTGGCACCTTGACTTCAGCAAAAATGGGACTACATTTCCTGAAGTCCATTCCTGTGATAAAATTCCTATGAGGCATACTGAAATGTTATGGAATATTGACACTGACAGGAAGGGGTCTGGGGCCTGGGAGTCCTTGGACCAGTGCCAACTCAGGAATTCACCTATTCTGGAGTTTCTTTCTTTCTTTTTTTTTTTTTTTTAAGATGGGATTTCACCACGATGGCCAGGCTGGTCTTGAACTACTGACCTCAGGTGATCCACCCAGCTCGGCCTCCCAAAGTGCTAGGATTACAGGCATGAGTCACCGCGCCTGGCCTTATTCTGGAGTTTCTTTATGATTGGTGTGCCCACGACAGCATAGATCAATCAATTTAAATAAACTGGGACCCATTTTTTTAGTTTCCTTTTCTTAACAATACCATTTTTAAAAATCAGGACTTAAAAACATAAATGAAGAAACAATAAACAAATAATTGATGATACTAGAATCGTGTCTGTAAAATTAATCACATAAAGTTCTCTCTAAAGCGGTCTCCATCCCAGAGCTGCGGTTCTCTCACAGTAGCCTGTGATTCCTCACCCTCTTGATCCTGAGTTCTTCAGGGGCAGGTACCATGTCTCACTTGCCTTCCCATCCCCGGAAACGACAGCAACTATTTGGATAATAAATGAATGAATGAGTGGATAAACCAATGAATGAGTGAAAGCGTGGTTTCATTCTTTCCCATCTCTATGGCAATCAGAAACTGAAGTGTAGTGTTCTTGGTTCTCTATGATCAAAGATGCTCATTCCTCTTCCCGAGACACCCCTGACCAAGGATGTTACTTAACCTTTGAGTCTGTTATATCTCATCTCTAAAACAAGAAAATTAAATACCCTCTTTCAAAGCTGTTGTGAATATGAGAAGTAACACGTCTCTAACTCGAGGCATGACAGGTGGCAGGTGTTCAATCATGGAAGTCACAAACCTCTCAGATATCAGGAAAAGTGCAACTTAGAACACAGGGGCATCTTATTGTAGAAGGCTTATGACTGGAAAAATGGGAAAGAAATTCGGTAGTATCTGGGCATATGTAACAGCATATTTCCAAGTGTCCATACGTCTTGCTTGTTTGCAAGAGGGATGGCCAACTTAGATAGCAGTGGCTAAGTTGAGTTGTTCCCCAGTGACTGTACTACAGTGAGTGTTTGTGCAACCCTTTTTCTGAGATTTCATTCCTGCCCTACCACCAGAGTTTTGCTTGAGGAAGGTTCCTCAGTGCTAAGGTGAGGGGAACCTCAGGTGCCATTTTAAATAGCTCCTTTCTGGTTTTGTTGCCACTCATGGTAGGGTTTTGGTTAAATCTAAATCTCTGCTTTCAGCTCAGTGTGAACCCTTCCTATTGCAAGGAGAATGCTAATTCCTACAGTTGACATTCAGTGGGCTCTTCTGTCAGGACCCCTGGACATCACTGACAGCAAGGGGTCTGGGGTCTGGGAGTCCTTGGATCTGTGTCAACTCAGAACTGTTCTGAGGCCTTTGGAAGGCATGGCCACTGCTGTTGGGGCTGCTCAGCCGAGTGCCTGAAATCCTTTAGACACAGTGGGACATCTGCTTGCACTCATCCTTCCCAGGAAGCTTCCAGGCTTCCCCAGTGGTCAAAATGAGAATTACAGGGACATGCTGTGTCCGTTCACCCAACAGCTGGGACCCTATCTGCCAACACAGCTTCCACTTTTCTGTGCACATGAGTGAAAAGAAACTACAAATTGAAGATTAGCTTTTGCGGATAGTAATGCTTATAGGAATGGGACATAGCCTCTGGTTTAGCTGGAACTTGCAAAAGTTTTCTAGGCTGGTCAGCCACTCTGAATGTAACATGCCTCGAGAGTCAGTTTTGTGACTTTGTAAAGTCCACGAGTTCACCGCTGTTCTGCACAGCACTTTACCACCCTAGCTAATAATGTTTTAAATATGTGGAAAGAAAAGTATGATTTTGATTTTAGAAATGCACGTGTGGAAAAGGATACTGGATACATCATGAGAAACTAGCAAACCCTTGTATACACCCTACATGCTGTGCCAATGAATTTTAGATTTCTTTCTTATGTTGTCGACCTTCATGGAAATGCAATTTTTCCCATGTGTCAGATGAGGAAGGCCACATATTTCTGACTCAAAACCATGAGCTCTTTCCCACATCAGAGCCAGCCAATAGGATAATGGTGTCTAATTCTCTTTGAAAGCCACATTGTGACCAACAGATAGCATCAGTTAGGATTAGGTTTGTCTGCACATAAAAGAAACCCAAATGCAGTGGTCTAACCAATTGGAAAGTATTTCCACCCATAAGATAAAGTCCAACCCATAAACTGCTCCAAACCCACAGATAAGTTCCTTTTTGGCTTGAACCATGTCATTCTGTGATTTACAATTTTTGAATTTATTACTACATTTTAACAAGGATCATATCATATAGAAATATGCATTTTTAGGCTCCTTCCCAAATAGCAACTCTTGGATGATGCTACCTGAGCAGTGACTGCCCATTCAGCCCCTGCATGGCCCTACAGTGACCGTTTGTCTCTCCTCTGTCACCCAAGTGCTGAGACTGAGGGTCTTGGCCATGTACCTCTCAGCAGCTGCCCTCTGAGTCTGCAGCCTCTGGCTTGTGCTCCACCATCTGTATTCGTTTCTCAAGACTGCAGGAACAAAGTACTGCCAAACCAATTGGTTTGGAACAACAGAAGTGTATTGTATCACAGTTCTGGAGACTAGAAGTCTGAGATCAAGGTCTCGACAGGACCAAGCTCTCTTTGAAATCTGTAGGAAAAAGGTCCATCCTTGCTCCTCCATCTTCCGGTAGCCCTGGGTGCTTCTTGGCTTGCAGAGGACCATCTTACCATTATGCCTTCACGTCATCTACCACTGTGTGTGGCTCTGCATGTCAATGTTTCCTTTATATAAGGACATCAGTTCTATCTGGTTAGGGCCTCACCCCAATGACCTCATTTTAACTTGATCATCACCAAAACCCCTATTTCCAAATAAGGACACATTCTGAGGCAGTGGGGGTTAAGACTTCAATATCTTTTGGGAAGACATGATAAAACCCATAACACCTTCTATATCTCCTTTGGTCTTTCATTTTCTAGCCATTTCCCCCTATTTTGGTATTTTTGTGTGTGTGTTTTAACTCCCGTCCTTTCTTATGGCTCCAGTTACTACCTTATAACACCCCTGTTTGTGGCCATTCACTTTTCCATTAAGAAAACTTCAATTCCAGTTAAAATAGCTTCTTTTTGGTATCTCAAAAATAAGTTTCGGTAACTCAAAAACAAATTTCAGTAACTCAAAACATCTTGGTAACTCAAAAACAAGTTTAGCTTCATCTTATAGACTTCATTTAATGTATTTTTTTTCAACAGAACCATTTGGGTGGGAGCCTGACATGGAGGTGACACATTTGTCTAATCTCATGAGAGTTACTGCCTGGATCCCTGTACCAAGAAAGACGTAAGTCCCAACCAGACTCAGTGGTTGGGAGTTCTGTGAGGGATGGGTGATGTCTCCTTAGGTGCCAAGGAGCAGGGTAGGGAAGGGTGTGGTGGGGTGCATGCTAGGCAGTGCCCATCTGGGTTGTTCAAAGTTAAGCCCTTTTTTGGCTGCTAGGAACTCAGTGGTGAATTATAGAGTGGTGCTTACCTTAATAAGTGAGGAAAAGACTCTTAATAACAAGTGATTACAATGCAGAGTAATAAGTGCTATCGTAATATGGAGCAGACCCATAAAGATGGAGTCTGGCTCGAATAGCATTCTCTAAAGTACACTTCTAAGAAATAAAACTGTCCTTATTTATAACGGCACATATTGGGAAGTGTTAATTCAAACTACACTGAAGGCAAGAATGTGATCACACGTCCCAGGATCAAGCCATCACCGAGGACCTGAAAATGACCTGTGACCACTGGGCTGGAGAGAGCAGAATGGCAGACCAGAGGCTTATGTTCCACGTGCATCTGCTGTGCATCTTAGGTTCTTTGGTACTAGAATTTCCTGATTTAAGGTCATTATAATTAAGTCCTGGTGTTTTCTTACCCATTCGAAGCACAGCTTTCGCGTTATAATTGAAAAAGTGGCTGTCTGTCAGAAATGTTGCTTCTGTCCTATTTTCTATGCTAATTTCAGGTTGTCTGCCTTACCTGTTAACCCGGGAAAGCTGTGGAGTGCTCCTGTCACTCTCTGCCTGTCACGTGGCTTCTCTGCATTCTTCCTTCACAGGCAGCATGCAGGGCGTGGTCTGGAGCAGGGAGTGGGGCTGAGACATCCAACAGAGTGTCAGACCCCAGCATACAAGCTCCTTCCCCCAGAGTTTAGACCCAGGGGAAATGCTGGGGGGAAGCAAGGTGAGCAGCAGCAGTCAACACCTGTGATCACACGCCCTGCTTCTTTTCTAATCTGCTTCCAGGACCCCCACTACTTATCTCTGTGTACCCTTCCCTCCCCACTGCGCTTGTCTGGGGCAGCCTCACAAAATCCAGCCACAGGGCTTGGTGTCTAGCCATCTAGCTATATGCCTTAGAGGTTCCTGTAACTGGCCCAGGCTCTTTGATAAAGACCCTTCCCCACTGGGGCCCTTTCCTAGGTCCACTATAGAGTGCCTAGACCTAGGGTTAGGGAGACTGGAGTCTACTGAGCTGTCCTGGGTGGGTCAGACCAAGGATTTCTTCAGCCCGCTGGAAGCAACCTCATTACGGCTACTATTGGGACTGCACTGTGTGCCAGGTCTGGGGTCTGAGGGCTCAGATATTGTAGTATGTAGGAAATAAATGAAGGGGTCAAGATTGGAGATCTAGGACCGGTCAGCAAGGGGTGGGTAAGAGGACCACAGCAGGAGGTCTTTCTAATGACCTCCACCCTGACAGCCATCAGAAGGAACTGCCTCTGCGCTCTTCCTCCCAAGGTCCAGCAAAGCAGGATGGGAGACTCTCCATGGGAGAGAGCGGGCCTGGATCTGTGGACCCAAGTTCCTGACTTCAGCCTCTCTCAGGAGCCACTGGGAGCCATTGCAGACACCTGCATGTTTGTAACTATTTTAAGGCTCTCAGCTGGGCATAGAAACATGGCCCTTCCCTTCATTTCCCACAGAATAGCTCAGAGCAAGCCTGAAAAATCACAAAAGATTTGCCAAAGGCCCAGCAATGCCCCAGCAGGTGACCCCAGGCTCAGCCGGCTCCTCAGACTCGCAGCCCTGCCCCACCCTCGCCAGGCATAGGGACATGGTGGCAAAGGGGCCTGCCTGCATTTCAGTTCCTCTGCTCTCCTGCCACCCTTCTTGGGAGGAAGCATGCCTGGTTTGGCCATCATGTAAGGGGAGCCTTATGGCTAATGGGCCATTCTGAGCTGTCAGAGGATCTACTGGCTAAGGACATCCCTGGAATTGCCATTGGAGATATAGGCCATGGGACACGGTTATGGTGACTTTTTCCTGGGCACTCGGCATGCAGCCCCACCTGCTAGTTGTAGAGTGCTGATATTGATGACTGAGGGGTGAGGCACACAGAGATGCTCAGGGTTCAGTCCAGCCTAAGCACTGCACATCAGTTGGATTTATTTGAGGCTGGCTGGAGGCTCCCAGAGGTGGAGCTGACTTCCGGCCTGTTTGTTCTCCCAGTCCCTGTAGCCTTTCTTCTTTGATGTCCCTCTGGCTAAAATTCCCTGTGCACCCAGTGCTCCATACATGGAAGAAGAAAAAATAGCAGCATTGTCTAGATTTGGGGATGTTTCAAATTTAAAAAAAGTATGGAGTTGAAATTCAGATGACATACAATCAGTTATTTTAACATGAACAAATTCAGTGGCATTACATGCACTCACGGTGTGAGCTTTTAATAGTATCAGTAACTTAAAATCATTGATCCAGGTCTCCAGCCACCTGCTATGGGTTTGACATGTGTTGTGTCATTTAATCCTGTCGCCAACTCCAAAACAGGACTCGTCATCACCCCTCTTTCACTGAAGAGGAAATCAGGTCACAGCCTTTTCCAAAAATACATGGCTTCAAAGTCTTAAGGGCATAAGTTTAAATGCAATCCACTGACCCTGAAACTTCAGTTAAAGAATTTTTTTTTCTCTACTCTATACAATGTTGCTTTTTGGAATAAGAAATAATCTAATTCTCTGCAGTTTTTCAGCTTGAGAGAGGGCAGGATGCTGGTGGAGGAGAAAAGGACCAAGTAACTCCTTGTCTCTGGCCTTCTGCTGCACCAACCTCCCTGGCATGAGGATGGGGTCTAGGCAGTGCCTCTGAGGGCTGAGCACCTTTGGAATTTAGTCCACTTACCTGGCTTCAGAATTCTCATAAGCAGAGCACTCAAGGGAGCAAGCACCCAACCATCTGAGTCAGCCCAAGAGTGAGAACTGCTCCCCACACTGACCTTCTAGGCCAGCCCGCCTTTATGTGGAAGAGGACAAGGACAAGGGCTTTGCTTGGTGACATGGTGCCTGTTGCAGACCTCGGGGCCCCGGGCTCTCTGTCCAGCCCTTCGTAAGCTATGATGAGCTTCAGAACAGAGGTCACTGGGTCATAGCGGGCCACTGCTTTGGGGCAGAGGCACTATCTCCATCCAGTCTCCAGGAGGCTTTTAATGGGGTGCCCTCCATGCTGTGAAATGTCCCCTTGACAAGCATGCAGCTCACATTTGCTGTGCCACCTAACAGTGACAGCTCACACAGCCAGATCTCCACTCTGGCAACAGGCAAAGCTGCTGATGCGGATGGCAGATGGCTATGACAGTGGTAGGGAGTTGGCTGCATAGAGGAACAGTGTGATCAGGGTCACATCAGATAAGGAGAGGAGGCAGGGAGGAAAGGAAGGATCTTAAGTGTGACAATGAGAAGCCAATGCCACCTGGAACCTGGAAGTCCTGAGAGCAGCACAGGGGTGGGGAGTGGGGCCACCATGATGGGATTAGTGGGACCCGCTGTATGACAAAGGAACATTTGAGCACACCTGTTCCAGCAGAGCTGAGAGAGCACTTGGACTGTCATGTTGTGAGGTGGGCCAGTTGTCTCTGTCCACCAAAACCCTAGGTCCTTTCTTCTTTTCTTTTGCTTTCCACAGCACCCCCACCCCATGTCTAGGTGGGAAGAGGTTTGGGGAGGCTCTGCTATGCTGGGGCTGGTGACTTGCACCTGTTACGGCATAGCTAATCCCTTCAGCTCTTGGCTTTTGTGGCTAATGTAATGCTACATTTCCAATTATTGTGGGGAGAGTGTGAGTGACCCAGGGATCAGTTACAGATGTGTCCACCTGGGTTGAGGTTGTACTCCAAGTTGAAACCCTGTGAGGCGGCTATGAGTGGCTACCACACTGAGAAGCCAAACTAAGAGGCTGGAGGGGGTTGGGGGCAATGGGTGAGTGTCTGTTTCAAACCTGGTAGTCACTAAATTTGTTTCAAGGACCCCTGCAAAAAATTGAGGGAACACATATCTATAAGTAGGAGAATCTTCTGGAAGTCTGCTGATGATTGTGCAAAGACGTTGTAGTCTAGTTTTAATTTTTAAAATAATGGTAAGATGGTAGTCACAATAACAGAAACACCGTTAACAACCCTAGTGAGCTTTTCTGGTCAAGGTTTCACAGCACAGGAGGGTAGGATTTATCTGTTGGCTGTTGAGCCCAGACTCAAGCAATACGCAATGTACCAAGGTTTTGTGTAACGTCAATAAAAAAGCTGCTTGCCAAATTTAATAGCAGTAGTATTAAAGTGATGACGATTTAAAGACCAAGTTTAATTTAGTAGTACTAAATTTCTGCTTCCTAGGCCGGATGTGATGGCTCACACCTGTAATCCCAGCACTTCAGGAGGCCGAGGTGTGTGGATTACCTGAGGTCAGGAGTTTGAGACCAGCCTTGCCAACATGGTGAAAGCCTGTCTCTACTAAAAAATAAAAAAAATTAGCTGGGGGTGGTGGCGGGTGCCTATAATCTATGCTTCTTGGGAGGCTGAGACGGGAGAATTGCTTGAGCCCAGGAGGTGGAGGTTGCAGTGAGCTGAGATCACACTTCACTCCAGCCTGAGCAACAAGAGTGAAACTCTGTCTGAAAGATAGATAGAGATAGATAGATAAATAAATAAATAAATAAATTTCTGCTTCTTTATATCTGTCGTGTCAGGATACTCTCTGAACTGAAGATTCAGATACATGGTGTGAAAGACCTTTGTGCTGTTTCTGGGTGCAGGATGTAACATAGAAGATATAATTTAGACCCACAGTGTTAAAATTTAGGAGACAAACCTACTGCTGAGAGTAAAACTTGGGACAGTGCCCGATAGAAGGGATGAGTCCTCCCTATGAGTGATGGCTGCAGCATTCTGACAGCCAGCAGCCCAGGGGCCAGTGGCTCAGATCATGGGGTCTGCTCATCACCAGGCAGGTTCCCCTAAGGGATTCAGAAGAGATGGGGCTGAAGCCCTGGAGTACACACAGGGAGGGAGGGGAGAACAGAAGCCCTGGGGTTGAGAAATGAGCTTAGATCCTAGTCAACTATTAAAACACAATCACTGGGCTGGCGTGGAATTCATAATGATGAGCGCACAGCACAAAACCACATCGGGCGGCACCGTCTCGTCCCTTCTGGCCTGTTCCTGGGAGGAGGGGGAGGAAGAGTGGCGAGTCTGTACAGTTTACCAGAGTGGCAACCTCTCTCTCTGTGAAGGATCTCACCCTTTTGATTTGCATTTCTGCTTCAAAGCAAAAGAGTGAAATTTGATTGAGTGAACAGAAGAATTTGTACGGATTTTCACTTTAAAACATGATCCCTTTGCCATGCTGACCTCCTGCGCTCTGCACCCAACTCCATCTCTCTCTCTCCTTCTGTTTCTGTCATGTCTATCTTTACAGCCACCTTTTCTTCTAGCTCTATCCCTGTCTCTAACTCTAAGCTATGGAGATTTTTATTGGACCATGTGGTTCTTATAGATTATACCCCAGTCTTAGACTGGACAGCTCTTTTGCTTCCGGAAAAGAAAGGTTCAGGGATTTTAAAGTATTGGACTTTACAATATACTCACAGATGTTTTGGTTTAAATTTTCTGCTAGTTCTGCCAATTCCTTTATGAGCTTTTTATGATTTCTTTTCTGGAGTCAGTAGAGAAACAAATGACAAACAAATAGCAGATGCTTTCCCAGGAGATAAACCCATCCACCCGGAATGCTGTACCTGCTGACACTCTGCTTGCTGGAGGAGGGATAGGGGGTGCAGATTGAGAAAGAAAGCAAGTGCATCTGAAATGGCAGAAAGACTTCGCAGAGTCACAGGGGACACTGCAATAAGGGGCCCTGGCATGTGGCAAACACATAATTTGATCAGAAAGTGGGGGAGCTAAGGCCAGAGAGGGAAACTCGTTCAACCAAAGTCAAACACTTTGTATAGGTAGTTGAACCATAAATTATGCCTTCTGATTTCTCATCTAGGAATTTTTTCCCCACATTATCAGGTTTGTTTTTCAAACCCAGGGGAACATAGTGTGTGAGAAGAGTAGCTAATGGTTTATATGGCTTAAGGGATGCTGGGAGAGTCACCATGCAGTATCATTTGTTTATTCATTTGTTCATTTATTCATTCATTCACTGTACAAAACCTCACTGTCAACACTCTCTATGTGCTAGATACTGGGATGCAAAGGTGAATGGAATGGAATGTGATTCCTTAGGCAGGGCTCTGGCTCTAATGGAACAAGTGGAAATGTAACTGGGCAAGAACAGAGAGAGAGACAGTCTAAAGTAGATTGTGAAAGAAATCCTAAGGTTTTATAGAGAAGAGGCAACTCACACTTTCAATGATTTAGACATGATTTCCACAAGAAATCGTGAGGTTTGCTGGATAGGAAAGCTGTGGAACAGAAGAGAGAGCCTGGCTAAAAGTTCAGACATTTCTTGAGATGGTTTGTGGAGACAGGAAGTGATTCCCTGGGGCTGGAGCAATGGAAGGTCAGGGAGTGTGACGGCAGTAAGGCAGGAAATGCACATGTATATGGTGATGCTTGAAGGGCCACAATTGGATTTTTATTCCTTTGGCTTGAAACCGTTTCCTGTATTCAAATCCATCAAGAATGTGATATGCACACATTTACATCTCTGGAATAATGAATCCATGGGATCCTATTTTGAAGCAATATTTGATGGGTTTAGGGTTAAGTGGAGCTAAAGTATTATGGGTGGTATCCTGCCGAAAGTAGACACAGGCACTGAGCTAAGAGTGCAGAAGTCATACGAGGGAGGAACCTCAGTGAATGGAGGAAGGGAGGAAGTGAAACTGGGCAGAAGGAGCCACCAGGCAGCTCTTGGACCTCACTGCCAGCCTGTCTCTGCTGGCCCATCTCAGCTGCCTTTGAGGGTGAGGAGGGTCAGGCCATGGGTCCCTGAGTATCTCAGTCCTAGGCCAGCGGCTGCTCAGGAAGAGTGTGCTTATGGCTTGAATACAGAGGGCAAGTTGAGAAGGTCAGCAGAGGAGGCTGCCAGGCGGCCACGTCCTGCGGCTGGCTGGGCTACAAGTCCTTCTCTTCAGGGGTCTGAGTAGTGCATCTCCGTGGATGACTCCCGAGGGAAGCAGCAGGCTGAGAACGTTGCAGAAAAGGAGGAAGGTAAATGGGAGTGTGCACATTGTCGCCTCCAGATCTAGGCATTGCCCCTGACAACATGTCTTACTCATCGCCTCCTCAGAATTCTTTGAGAGCTCTGTTTATGACAGGCTCTCAGAAAGCCTGGTCATTTTTATAAGTGATGTCTGTGCTTCAGGGGCACCTTCCAGAAATGAACTATACAGTAGATGCCCAGTGCACACAGGCTGACAAGGAACCTGCCAGATGCAACCCCGAGAAGGGAAGGGGCTGATGGCAGAAGTGGATCTTGGCCTCCTGAAACCTGGTGTTATGCGGAGAACCATACCTGGAGTGAGGAGCTGATGGTGACAGAGAGCAAGGGATAGTGGGTTCCAGCAGAGCATCAGCTTCTGTACATCACCCTGCAGGCCCTGAGACGGGCAGTTCTGTCCATAAAGAGGACTTTTATGTGTACCTCATAATGCAACAGAGCAGGAATAAAATGTGCCTTGTTTAATGGAAACCATCATTCTCAGCAAACTGACACAAGAACAGAAAATCAAACACCACATGTTCTCACTCATAGGCGGCTGTTGAACAATGAGAACACATGGACACAGGGAGGGGAGCACTACCCACTGGGCTCTGTTGAGGGGAAATAGGGGAAAGACAGCGGGGGGGTGGGGAGTTGGGGAGAGATAGCATGGGGAGAAATGCCAGATATAGGTGAAGGGGAGGAGGCAGCAGATCATGCTGCCATGTGTGTACCTATGCAACAATCTTGCATGTTCTTCACATGTACCCCCAAACCTAAAATGCAATTAAAAAAAGAAAAAAGTTAAGATAAGTGTGTCCTGATGGGATTCTCTTAGACTGGAATGTCCTTCCACCGGTAAGAGCCCGGGACCTTCCAAAGCCCACTTTCAGTGGAGTCCACTAGGGGAGCCGTCCCCTTTCCCAGGAGCCTGTGGCCATGCCTCTTGGACCCCTCAGACCCCAGAACCCAACCACGCCAGGGACACTGGCTTTTAATCTGCAAGTTTTGTGTCCTGGGCTTCCTTCCTCTCCTGGAGCAAGTATCCTCCCAGAGCCCGGCCCAGAGGAGTAAATTGTCAACGAAATGGGCAGTGGTGAGCCATAGGAGCTGACTTCCATGAATCACAGCAGATAATTTAAAAATCCTGGCAGTCAAGTTTGGTATGTCAAGCTCAGGAGACTCTCTGAAAGGTTACCCAAGTTTCCCCAACTTTCATGCCAGAAAACAATGTGAGTGCCAAGAATATGAACATGAATAGAGTAACACAAATACGAAGTACAAATGGCAAATGGGGCTCAAAGATAAAATAACCTCTGTGTAACAGAGCAAGGTTGGGATTAGAGATATATATGCAGGTATAATTTCCATCCCTGTCCTTTAGTCTTTATTCTTAATTTCCTTCTTGTGGAAGAGGAAAATTAGTCATTGAGCCTTACAGATCTATTTATAGTGTGTTATGCTTATAACATGAAGGACTCATTACTTCTGTGTTTTTAATACCCTAAATTGTGAAATGTCTTCTAAATAGTAAATACTATATAAATATATTGTACATTTTAAAGAACATTAATAATAATAATGAACACAAATAATTCCTATGGAATTCCCCACACAGTACCCTTAAAGATCTCTGCACACTTTTCCCCAGGTATTCTTGATGCCTCCTCCTCTCCCACCCCAGAGGACTCCTGCTTGGGATTTCATGTTAATCATATTCCTTTGCTTTGTAGCCTAATCCGCATACATCCAATCTCAAAACAATGCATTGCTTAGTTGCTTCGTGTAGCCTACTGTGAATTTTATGTACATGGAATTACAATGTGTCCATGATCCTGAAACTGACTTTGTATTCAGACAATAGTATGTATTTGCTACATTGTAACTTGTTGATGTAACTGTAGTTTATTAATTTTTCTGATTTGGTTTTACGATTTTTTCCTAAGCTTATGGATGCAGTGAGTTCATTTACTGGTATTGCTCTATGATATTTCATGTGTGAAGAAGATACCACAGCCTGTTTATTAACTGTACTCCTGAGGGAGTGCTGGGCTGTTGCCTTCCCTCCCTGGTTTCCAGTGGGCAGAGAGCTATTCTGCACATGGGCACTTGTCTTTTTTGGGTGGAATGATTGTGTTGTAGAGTCTGCATGTGCTCTGTTTTACTAGATTTTTTCAAATTGATTTTCTAGGTGGTTGGACCATGTTACCCTCCATTTGGAAGTGTAGGGGGGCTTCCACTGCTCCACATCCTCACCAACACTTGGTGTCTTCAGATTTTTATGTTTTGCCAGTTTGGCAGTTCAAAAGAGCACTAGTTTACATTTCTAGTTTACATTTCTCGGGTACTGATGAGCCCCTTGGGGATAACTGGAGAGACACGGAGTGAGAGCAGTGGTCAGAACTGGATTCTGTAGGACAGGGTGGGAAGGAGGAGAAGGCTGCAGTGGTGTGCGTGGGGCGGGCAGACACAGGTCTGGTGCACGCTCTTTCTGCTTTTTTCTCATTTGTGTTGGTTACAAGTTCAGTCTCAGAAGAATCACATCAATTCTGACTTGTAATTCTAGCGATCTCTATTTCTGGAAAATTGCTGTAAGAATCTTTGAAACTTAAGGGCTGTGATTTTTCTCCAGGATGAAGGTTAAACCCTGTAACTCTGCAGAACATTCTCCTAACAACCGAGTCCAGTAAATGGTGCACGAGAGGTGTGTAGGGCACTGCATCTGTGGGTGAGGCTGAGGCATTGCCCCAGATGCAGGGACACATTCCTAGGAGAACAGATGTGTGAACCTGCTTCACCCGCTCCCCACATCTGACTCTGGGACTCATCTGCTTCTTTCTACTCCCGCTGCTGCCCTGGTCAGATGGCCCACTAGAAGACTCAGGGAATGGTACCTTATCCTCTTATAAAGCCACCTTTATTGCATTTGCATATATTAATGATAGTATTCGAGCATGACTGAAGCTGGCTATGAGGTTCATGTCTCATGGAATTGTTCTGGGAACTTCCCAGAAGGCATGTGAGCTCTCTGACAACATGACAGGTGCTCAATAAGGAGTAGCTGGTCTCAATTAGCCATGTCTAATTGAGCAAATACTTATGACTAATTAACATCCTAAATGCAGGGGGTGTGGTGCTAAACAAAACAGTCCCTTGTCTGCTGAAGCTTACACTCTACTAGGGGAGACAACTGCACAGATGAAACATATGAAGACATAAGACAATTTCAGATAGTGACACTTCCAACAGGGGGAGTCAAGCCAGTCAGCGCAGTGAAAAGGAGAGGAGACAGAGTGTTCCAGGCAGAGGCAGGAACACCTGCAAATGCTCCGTGGCCATGAGCTGTGTGTGTTCTGGTAGCAAGAGAAGCCAGGCAGCTGGAGTGATGGTGAAGACTGGAGCTCACAGAGATGTGCAGGCCCCACCAATCCCAGGTGTGGGCCAAGGTGCAGAGAGGGGAATGCTCTCTGCTTGTGTCTAATGTCAGCATCCTGTGATGAAGTTCAAAGCTATGCTCCCTGAGGGCTCCCATTCCCAGATACACCAATACGGTGGATGCTGGAAAGGCTTAGGGGCTTCCTTGCTCCAATCCAGCCTGGGCAGGAAGAAACCTTTGATTCCTGCCTGGGGGCAGTGTTGGCAGCCTCAGCTCACTCCAGCTTTTGTTCTGTATTTCTGCTTGCATATCATTAATGGAATCCCAAACAGTTCTGAGGACCCCGTCGTCATGATGGGCACCATGTTGTGCTATGGGGCCCCTGTTGTCACAGAAGTAAACCATTGCCCAGTGGGGAAGGCCTATCCCTTGCCTCTTCCTGTACCAGCATTCAGCATCTCTGGTCTCCCTCCCCTGGGCTGGGGTTCTCGTGAGTCGTGGGTAACACTGGGCACACATTTACGAGTGTGTCTTATATGTGAATGCCATATGTGCCCAGTGGAAACAAAATAAGGACTCATTTAAGTTCTAAGTTTTTTGTTTTTTGGATCATTTCCTGATACCTGAATAATGAGCATTGGAATATTCTCACCAAATGTGTGTTATTCAAGGACTGTTTCTTGAATGTAAGGTTTTAAAGGATGCTGAATTAGAACTTTGGCAATAGCAAAATGCTTTTTTCCGAACCATCTCAAACTCTCCATGGATGGTAGCTCCCTTCCAACTTAGAATGGCTTTTGTTGAAGGTGTTTTTTGCATTGGTCTTTGTGACCACAGTCCTTGGTGAAGGGGCTGATAGACTCAGAAGCAGCATTTGGGGAGAGGGAGAGAGACAGAAGGAGCGAGGGAGGAGGGAGAGAGGCAGAGCGAGCAAGAGAGAACTGTACTGTGTTCTCTCTCAGAAAGTACCTGGCAAGCTGGAAGCAGCTCATGTGCCAATATCTGACAGCTATAAATAGGGTCCTTTGGGATTGGCTCACACGAATCAGTAGGAACACCAAGCTTGGGAAGTTGCTGGGGTGTGGTGGGGGGAGAGCAGGGAACAGTATGCTATTCCTAGGACAGGTAATACTTCCCTTCAGTGGAGCGGGGAGGGCCCTAGGAGGACTGCAGACAGGAGGAGGTCAGGTACAGGTGCACTGTCAGGTCAGATATGTGAGCAAGTCGGCAGGAAAATTCATATGTTCAGCTGCATACCACACTTGGGAAGCCACTGTAGCATACAGGGTGGGAATTATCAGCCCCACTGCAGCTGCAGCATTCAGGGAAAGACTCTGGGGCCTGACTGGGACAGGGCTGAGCAGGGAGCTGGATTGAGGGAGGTTTGAAATAATGGATCTAGGCAACCCTTCTAATTTGATGATGGGGAGACTGAGGCTTGGCCCTTTGTTCTTTTTCCGTACCACTGCCATCTTTCACGAGGTAAAGTCCAATTTTAATTCAGTTCACTGAGATCCTTCTGCCCATTGTGGAGGAGGTTGGTTGGGGGGCCTGGACGCAGGAAGGCTGCTGTCCTCAGCTCCCCTGAATGCCTGGACTGGCTCCTCTTCAGCTTCTCAGAAGATAAAACAAACTCAGAGCTATCCCACGCTTGTCAAAATGTGTCACAAAGAAAACTCATAGCGACAAACACCTGGGCATGCTTCCTTCCATTTGCTATTGTTCAATACGCTTCATTTGGTCCCAGCCTTAAGCAACACCATCAGAGTGCTCTGGGAACCACATGGCTTTCTTTTCTTGCAGTACTTTTCCTGAGTGCTCCTAAAATGTAATGTACATTGCAGAGCCCTGTAAAATGCATGACTTTACTCGCCATGAGGACATCCGTGAGGCTGTCCTTGACTATGTTACACCTGATCTCTTTATGAAGACCTCAGGGAGAAATCTCTGACCTCTGTTTGACTTGCTGTGCTTCTCCTTAGGCGGCCAGCTAACCTTTATACTGCAGACTCAGGAAGCGTTGGCACTGAACCTATGCCCGTTGAGGCACTGGCTGTATGATCTCACAGCCCAATGTGTCCCCTCTTCTCTGCAAGTGCATGGTTATCCCTACTTGTGGTCTTCATCCTCTTTTTTGCTTCCTGGCCATCGTGAGTCTGTCCATCTGTGTGAGAGCTCTGGGTTCATCCGGAGTCATCCCGGTGAGGACGAAGAGTGTTATGAGCTTAGCGCCCTCCACCAACCTCCCTCCCTTTCCTTCTCTCTTTTTTTTTTTTTTTCCCCCAAGACCACACTTCTAGCATCTCACTTCCTTCCTTGCCTAAGAATCTGCCTGCTCTCATCCTCTTAACTGCCTCTGACTCATTCAGGGATGATCAAGCATCTTTGGGATTGAACAGTCCAAGGTCCCAGTCCCAATTCTACTGTTTATTACCTGAGAAACTCTGTATTTGTGGTTTAGCCTTGCTGAGGCTTAACTTTCTGTCAAATTGGGTAGACATAACCCTACTGAGGGCTAACTCAGGAGAAAGCCAGAACCATGGCTAATCCATTATGGTTGCACCAGGAAAGCCAATTTCCTTGTCAGTCCTTGTGAAGGGAGTGGTCAAAGCCAAGACCACTCTCTTCTGCATTAATCAGACCCCACCTGCCCTGCAATTTGTTCCTTAGAATTCAAAACAAAAAGAAAATAAAATGAAGCACAGAAGCCTCTGGCCACCCCCCTTCATCCAGCAGGGGACAGTATCTGACCAGGAATCTCTTGGCTTAGCTGCCGTGGGAAACTGCTGCCCTAGAGAGGATTTGCCCAAGAAAACCCAAATAAAAAAATGTTGTATATTATTTTCTACGGAGAACTTGTGTAATGAAGAGGAAACACTTTCTCTCAAGCATCTGATGTGGATTTCTCTTAGGTTTCTGCAAAATGCAGATGATAACTCTTGAGGTCCCACACTTTGTTTTCCCGGTGCATTGCCAGGTTACAAGGCACACCTATGCGCTAAGAGATCCGTGACAGCTAGGAGATGGCTTCCCCTCGTTCTTCTTGATTTTCATTTTGCCATTTGCTTAGAAAAACAAACAAGCAAGAAAGGCGCTGTATTTTTGGTTACTGAGACAGCTGTGATTGGGGTCGCCAGGTGGGAAATGGGTTGGGTTACTTTCCACAGATAAAACAGAAAACATCTGGTGCTGACGTGCTGATGAACCTTCCCTCAGCTGCTATGGAAAATCTGGGCTGGGGTGGGGGTGTGAGGCATTCTGCTGGCTCACGCAGAGGCTGAAGCTGAGAGGAATGGCTCGCCCGCAGGTCACAGGACTCAACCCCTCCCCTCCTCGCCCTCCGGTCCCATTCTGTTTCTCCCTCTGCACTCACACATGTGTATTCTATATTTCACTCTTTCTATCCAAATGCAGGGGTAGCCAGCCAAGTGACTTCCTTGTCCTGGCAGAATTTGTAACTAATATCTAGAGGGAAATAAGATTTTGAGGCATAGAATGCTCAGTTACATCATCTGTTTACCCCACAGTTGGAAGTGACATGCTCTGTGGCCTTTGCAGAGTGAGGGATATGCTTCAGACGGTGGTTTGCGGGGTGCCTCTGGCACATGCCTGGCAGAAGGAAATGTATACCTGTAGCCTGCTTACATCCCAACCTGCAAGGGGCTTGTCCAGCTTCACACTGAGAGATGGGCTCCTGGTGTGTGTGTGCGTGTGTGTGTGTATGTGTGTGTATGTGTGTGTGTGTTTAATGGGGATTCCTCAAACCCCAGAAAGATGTGAAGAAGCTCTGCAGGCCTCCACCCCCAAAACACACTCAGGAAATAGCAAATATTCTCTACAGACAGCAAGACATCTCATCTTGGGTCCTAGCCATTCATGCCAGTTCCACTCCCTTAACTAAAATGATCTAAATCCAAGCAATGCACGAACTCACTAGCATTTACCCCTAACTCACTCACCCATTCTCTTTTTTGTGTTTCCTGTACAGCACGTGGGAAACATATTTAGAGGTGGTCTTCAACCAACAGGCCCAAGCATCTCTGATCCATCTTCAAGACATGCAGATATTTTCTCCCTTGCCTTTTGCTTCTGCTGCAAGGATACAGCCACTGAGTTCCTGCGCTGGCCTTGCCCATTTCCCTCTTTCCCTTGGGTGAGTCTTGGAGCTTCCTGCCCTTCCAGCCACCTTCATGCTTCACATCCTCGGCCTTTCCTGTCTCTCACATGCTTGTGCATTGTTATGTGCAGTTGAGATGACTTTCCTACCAAGGTTAAATCCTTCCTCACTGCAGGAATAATTATAATCTGTAATCTCAGAGCAGAGAGGTCTGGTGCTGGACACACCCAGCGCCCAGCAGGGGAATGGCAGAACTTGGGACCTGTGCTTTGGTCCCTGCAGAGGGGAGACCATGGGGTTGTCCCTCCAGTCAGAGTTCTTTCTCTTGTTTCTTCTCTGTCACTAGTCGGTAAGTGAAAACCAGCAAAACACATAGGCTTTTCTCCACCAAACAAAGCCCTGTAGAGAAAGGTTTAATTAGAACAAGGAAATGAGAAGAAAGTCTTTTTGTTTTCCACTTTATCAGTGTCCTGTAAGCTCTGACTTTCCAACGCCCTGAATTCATTAGGGTTATCTCATTCTGGGGCTTGGGGTGAGCCCCAGATAATACTAATGATAGACTGTATGTGTTAATTCGACTGCCCATGGCGTGCCCAGGTTACCCTTTGTTTGTGAGTGAGTCTGTGAAGGTGTTTCTGAATGAGATTGGCATGTGAATCGTTGGATTCAGGAGAGTAAATTGCCCTCCCCAATATAGCGGGATGTCATCTAATCTATTGAGGGCCTGAGAAGAACAAAAGGTGGAAGAAAGGAATTCTCCCTCCCTTTTTTCTGCCTCATTGCTGAGCTGGGACATTTCATCTGCTCCTGCACTCGAACTGGGATTTCCATCCTCAGCTCCTCAGGTTCTCAGGCCTTGGTACTCAGACTGAGTGACTCCATTGGCTTTTCTGTGTCTCCAGCTGGCAGATGGCAGATGTGGGACTTCTCAGCCTTCATGTATTAGTCAGTTTTCATGCTACTGATTAAGACATACCTGAGACTGGACAACTTACAAAAGAAAGAGATTTAATGGACTTAAGTTCCGTATAGCTAGGAAGGCCTCACAGTCATGTTGGAAGGTGAAAGGCGTATTTCACATGGCAGCAGACATGAGAAGAGAGCTTGTGCAGGGAAAGCCCCCTTTTTAAAACCATCAGATTTCATGAGACTTATTCACTATCACGAAAACAGCACAGGAAAGATCTGCCACCATAATTCAATTACCTCCCACAGGTCCTCCCACATCACGTGGGAATTGAAGATGAGATTTGGGAGGGATGCAACCAAACCATATCATTCTACCCCAGAACCTCCCAAATCTCATGTCTTCACCTTTCAAAACCAATCACGCCTTCTCAACAGTCCCCCAGAGTCTTAACTTATTTCCGCATTAACTCAAAAGTCCACAGTCTAAAGTCTTATCTGTGATGAGGCAAATCCCTTCCACCTATGGGCGTGTAAAATCAAAAGCAAGTTAGTTACTTCCTAGATACAATGAGGGTACAAACATTGGGTAAATACGGCCATTCTAAATGGAAGAAATTGGCCAAAACAAAGGGGCTACAGGTCCAATGCAAGTCTAAAATCCAGCAGCACAGTCAAATCTTAAAGCTCCCAAATCATCTCCTTTGACTCCATGTCTCGCATCCAGGTCACGCTGATGCAAGAGATAAGCTCCCATGGCCTTTGACAGCTTTGTCTCTGTGGCCTTGCAGGGGATAGCCCCTCTCCTGGTTGCTTTCATGGGCTGGCACTGAGATTCTGTGGCTTTTCCGGGTGCATGATGCAAGCTCATGGTGAATCAGCCATTCTGGGATCTGGAAAATGGTGGCCCTCTTCTCACAGATCCATTAGGTGGTGATCCAGTAGGGACTCTGTGTGGGAGCTCTGACCCTAAATTTCCTTCTGCACTGTCCTAGCAGAGGTTCTCCATGAGGGCCTCACCCCTGCAGCAAACTTATGCCTGGGCATCCAGGCATTTCCATATGTTCTCTGAAATCTAGGTGAAGATTCCCAAACCTCAATTCTTGACTCTGTGCACCCACAGGCTCAACATCATGTGGAAGTTGCCGAGACGTGGGGCTCCCACCCTCTGAAGTAATAGCCCAAGCTGTACCTTGGCCACTTTTAGTCACAGCTGGAGCAGCTGGGATGCAGGGCACCGAATTCCCAGACTGCACACAGCCGAGGAACACTGGACCCAGCCTATGAACAATTTTTTCTACCTAAACACCCAGGCCTGTGATGGGAAGGACTGCTGTAAAGGTCTCTGACATGCCCTGGAGACATTCCACACCCC
>NW_022436994.1:7920133-7993807 GCF_009761245.1 Sapajus apella
CTTGTTACTTATGCAAATTTCTGCAGCCAGCTTGAATTTCTCCTCAGAAAATGGGATTTTCTTTTTTATTGCATTGTCAGGCTGCACATTTTCCAAACTTTTATGCTCTGTTTCCTTTTTAAAAGTGAATGCCTTTAACAGCATCCAAGTCATGTCTTGAGTGCTTTGATATTTAGAAATTTCTTCCACCAGATACCCTAATCATCTCTCTGAGGCTTAAAGTTTTACAAATCTCTAGGGCAGGCACAAATGCTACCAGTCTCTTTGCTAAAACATAACAAAGTCACCTTTAACTCCAGTTCCCAAAAAGTTCCTCATCTCCACCTGAAACCACCTCAGCCTGGATTTCACTGTCTGTATCATTATCAGCATCTTGGTCAAAGCCATTCAACAAGTCTCTAGGGAGTTCCAAACTTTCCCATATTTTCCTGTCTTCTTCTGAGCCCTCCACACTGTTCCAACCTCTGCCTTTCCCAGTTTCAAAGTTGCTTCCACATTTTCCAGTATCTTTTCAGCAGTGCCCCACTCTACTGGTACCAATTTATTGTATTAATCTGTTTTCATGCTGCTGATAAAGACCTACCCTAGACTGGGCAACTTACAAAAGAAAAAGGTTTAATGAACTTACAGTTCTGCATGGCTGGGGAGCCTCACAATCATGTTGGAAGGTGAAAGGCACATCTCACATGTCAGCAGACAAAAGAAGAGAGCTTGTACAGGGAAACTCCCCTTTTTAAAACTATCAGATCTCATGATACTTATTCACTATCACAAGAACAGCACAGGAAGGACCCACCCCCATGATTTAATTACCTTTCACCAGGTCCCTCCTACAACACATGGGGATTCGAGATGAGATTTGGGTGAGGACACCGCAAAACCGTATCACTCGGTAGTTGCATGAGCGAGTCTCTCATGAGACGTTTCAGTATATTTCCATTCTCTTGGTTCTGCTTCTCTGGAGAACCCCAATTGATACAACAAGAGAGTCAAATTGAGACAAAGGCTGAGGCTGTGTCCTCACAAAGTCCCAGCTGACTAGACCTGACCATGATCCTTCCCCCTAGGACCTGGAAGTCTGCACAGTTGGCACACAGAGCTGGGCTTCTCACCTGGGCCCCCCTGGGATGCTGCTCTGGGAAAGTGGCTTCCTCTGGCAGACCCCACGTAAAATGAGTAGAATGGTTTTCATTTTACAAAGTTGAGAATGGATTAAAATGGGGTGTCTAAGCCTTGTACAGAGATGCTCCCATACCAACATGTCATGCAGCTTCCTGCTTAGACTTTTTGCAGCACAAACCAGTGGAATATATGACCTGGCATCAGGATAACTGAAAGGTGTTGGAGAGGAAGGGACTTTCAGAGACAAAGTCAAAAGTATTGGTTTCTGGATTTTCTCGGACTTGCAGAAGTATCGGGGGCTTGTGATTTTGACAAGTGTTCAGTTTAGGTTAAACTTTTCAAGTTTCCTTTTTTGATGTTTAATTTTATGATGCCTACTTTTAATTCCTTGGCCTACATTACTTTTTAAAAGTTATTTCTTTCAGACATTTGCTATATGTTATATGTTGAATTGTGCCCCTGAAAAAGGACGTAACCCACAGTACCTGGGAATGGGATTTTATTTGTAAGCAGGATCTTTGCAGAAGATCGAGTTAAGATGAGGTTATTTGGATGGGCCCTACCAGTAGGACTGCATCCTTCTAAAAAGAGGAAGAAGACGTGAAGAGACGGGGAGAATATGACCATCTGCAGACGAAGGAGAGAAGCCAGGAGTGAATGTTTTGCTAGGATCTTAAGAGAGAGTGTGGCCCTGCCTCAATTTCAAGCCCAAAAGGGAAATTTCAAGTCTGAAATTGAGGCAGGGCTACACTCCCTCTTAAAATCCTAGCAAAAAGATTCTGGTGGGTCTTTCCATAATGGTGAGACAATAAATTGTGGTCCTTTGTCATGGCAGCCCTAGAAAATGAATATGCCCTATTATTTCTGACTGGCCGTCTCTGTATGCAATGGGAAGCTGGCTTCAGGGAGGTCTTGCCCTGGGAAGGCTCCCTGTAGGGTAGGGAAGATGACCTGTTGTCAGGCTGGGATGATGGAGCTGCCTCCAGCTCCAGGTATCATAGCTAACCTTTCCTCTGCCTTAGAGGGGGCATGAATTTCAGTGTGTAGGTTATGATTCAGGGAGGAGACAACTGTGTTGTGTATTTTAATAATATGTGTTTGTTATAGCTCAGTCTCACTCAGAGACTTAAAGGCGGTGAAAACCATTCTTCCATTTTATTTCTTCTGATCCTCATGGACATTCCTTTGCTGCATCCTTTCATCTTTATTCTCTGTCTTCTGTCTCTTTTCCTCTCTCTCCCGAGCACTGATCACCTATAGGGCGTGCAAAGATGCTTCCAGTTGATTGCCTCCATCCTTGAGAAATCCATAGTTTGTGAGGAATACAGATGCATGAACATACAAACACGGCTCACGGTGGTCAGTACTGCAAGGATGCTTCCTGTAAAGATCTGGGTGCACAGAAACAGTGTGGCCTAAATCTTCTAAGAACATTTAGGAAGGCTCCAAGACTTGAGTGAGATGTTGGAGTCTGCCAGGAGGAGTCTGCCAAGAGGCAGCTGTAAGGAGAACACTGGAAAAAGCACTGGAAAAACACTAGTCTCGCGGTTAAATGCCTGGGACATGGAATAGGCTGATGCACTTCTTGCACCGTCCGGGGATGCCAACGTTTCCCAGGTTATCAAGTATTCCTTTGGAAGTTAACTTTAAGTGGTTTTATGAATCCATTTTTATTATCTGTTTTAAACTGTCGTTTTTCATGGACACTTATGTATTCCTACTTATTTCTACTGTAAATATCTTAGATATATATGCATAATTACAGGTAAGTTTCCATGCATACTTGGATTTATGCTTTAAGTGTGACCCTAAAAAGTAAAAAAAAGAAAATTATACCTATTAGGTCATCACTCTTAAGAAGGAAGAAATGAATAAGGACACCTTTAGAGGAGACCAAAGCCAGGTCCGGTCATCACACCTGCCAGGGGTTTATGTCTAAGGTAAGCCCACACCCTCCACATGCCCACAGGGGAGGCAAATGGACAGGAGGATGCCTCGTGCAGGCAGGTAGCCTACCTGTCCGGCATTAATGCTTGATACTGTTATCACTTTTGTAGTGAAGCAAAGCCCTTTGGATTTTTAGCTGTGAGAGACTACAAGTTCTAAGCAAGGCAAGAGGAAAGCACATTATCTCACTGGCCTGGATTCTAATGAAGACCCACCTAACCATACTGGGAAGAATGTCCTTGTCAGCCCAGTCTCTGGCGTGCGGTCTTCAGTCTCAGATGCTGGACACAGACTTCACACTAGACCTACCTCCTGGAGTGGAGGCCATTCATATAGACACAGAGGCCACTAACAGCTGCCGTGCTTGACTTGGTGGCTCTGTGTCAATGGCTAAAAATTAGTAAATTATTTAATGAAACAGCACCATCATTGCTCCCTCACATCCTGTTCCGACTCCACTCCTGTGCCATGCTCACTGGAGCTGCAAAGTGATACTGCTGGAAGAAAAATGTCAGTAGACATTTTTAGTGCAGACACTATGTTCAACTTTGCACACTGGGCATTTATAATCTCTGATGGCCAAAGAGAAAAACATTTGCATTTCAGATTATGCCCTGAATACTTGGCATAAGATGGATACTTATGCTTACGTAGTTTCCTCTATAAAATAGCTTTCCATTTGTTATTTGTCATAAGGATTAAAGTTGGGGACACTTAACCAAATGATCCTCACAAGCATAGAAGGAAATCTACTTGTCACATGCTAATCTTTTTTCTATGTCAGTGTATTGAGATGCAACTCACACGCCCATTCTGTTTGAAGTGCACCTGTGTTTTCTTGGCATATTTGCCTTGTTACTTATTCATTGAAGAAACCAGATTATTTATTCTACTGTCTTTCCTGAATACAGAATCTTGCTGATTTTATTTCCGTGGTGAAGTTTGATATGCTCCTGTGTCCTGTCTGTTTCCTGTAACCTGGTAGTTCTATGAGAGGCCTGGTCAGGTTGGCATCCTCATTAGGCAAGAATTTTTGGGAAAAGGTGTCATTATGTTCTGCCTTTTGCACCACATGGGGAGGAATGGAATTGTCTGCTAACGTTAAGTTGGATCAGTGGTGTAGGTAAGGTCAATCTGATCTGCTCATTATAAAATTCCCCATCAGCTGTTTGCCTAAAAGATTTAACAGTCACTAGCAACGATTGTCCTAGCTACATCAGGAATTGCAAGGCAGTTCTATTTATAATTATATTCTTTTTTTGTACCTCTTGGTTAGAATTTTTCAATTGAGGTACAGTTCTTAAGACAGCAAGATTAAAGTGTGATTATTATTATTTTTTAACCAGTTTTCGAGATCATGAGCTTGTGTTTCTTTACTTTCTCCAGCTCTGGGGGGTAACAGTGGAATGTGCAAGTATGTGTGTTTGATTATAAATGCATGGATTTTCATGTATTTGCTCTATTTTTGAAGTTATTACTCATCTGGTTCTTAAATTGTCCCATCCTTGGCCAGTTGACTTCTGCCATAGCCCCAGTAGCTGTGATAGCTCTCTTGCTACCTAGAGGAAGAATGCATTCCAGGATCATCTTGTACATTTACTGCTTCAGATACAGTGTTGGTTATGCCTGCCGGGGGACCAGGCTGCCGTTAGTGGGCAAAGACATTTTGACACCTGGTCTGGACATGGTGCAAAAACCTCCTTCTGAGTGAGTTGGAGAAGTCTTCTGACAAATACATGTAAATATAAACAAAGCAGTAAGAAACAGGAGTGTGAATAGGAGAAGAGTGAAACATAGTCAAAAGTGCTATGAGAGCATCTGGGAAAAGAACTGGATTGGGATTTGGGAGACCTGTATTCTAGGTCTTCCTTCCCAGTGCTGAGCTTCAGCTTCTCTGTCAGGAAAATATCATGTGAGCCAGTGGGAAATGGATACCTTCTATTCAAAACTTTCTGACCTTTGCCTCTAGCATTTTGAAAATAAACTTTGTGTTTTAGAACAGTTTTACAGAAATGATGTGAAGATAGTACAGAGAGCTCACATGTATCCCACACCTGGACTTCCTCGGTAGAACACCTTACATTAGTATGGTCCATCTGTTACAATTAATAAACCAATATTGTTGCATTATTAACTAGATCCCCTAATATATTCAGATGTTCTTAGTTTTTTCTATCCTAGGGTATTATCCAGAATACCACATTACATTTAGTTATGTTTCCATAGGCTGTGACAGTTCTTAGACTTTTTGTTTTTGATAATTTTTTATGAACTTTTCTTTCCTTTTGTCATCTAATTTGTGTTAAGTAGGACATACTAAGTAAGATGTTGAATAGAAGGGGGAACAGGAGATATCCTTGCTTTACTCCTGATTCTAGGGGGAAATTGTCTAGTTTCTCACTATTACACATAATATTAACTGTAGGGTTGTTCTTTTTCTTTATTTTTTTAAATTTCTTTAACTCAAGTTGAGAAAGTTCCCTTCTGTTCCTTGATGAGAATTTTTGTCATGACTGGGAGTTGAATTTTTCCAATGCTTGTTCTGTATCAATTGATAGGATCATATCAGTTTTCATCTATGACCTAATAATGTGGTGGATTACACCGACTGATTTTCAAATGTTAAACGAGCATTCCACATCTAAAAAAGATTTCACTTGGTCGTGGGATGTAATTGTTTCTGTACATTACTGGATTCAATTCACTAATATTTTGAAGCTAATAGTTTAAAATATAATTGCATCTATGTACATGAAACATATGGATCTATAGATTCCCTTCCTTAGAATGTCTTAACCTGGTTTGGCATTAGGGTAATGCTAGCATCATGTAGTAAGTTAGGAAGTAATTTCTCTGCTTCTATTTTCCAGGTGTGATTGCAGAGAATTGGTAGGATTTTTTTCTCTAAATGCTTGGTAACATTTACCCGTGAAATTATCTTGGCCTGATTTGCTTTGCTTTCTTTTGGAAGGTTATTAATTATTAATTCAATTTCTTTAATAGATATAAGCCTATTTAGATGAATATTGTCAAATTTTGGTAGTTTGTTTCTTTCAGGAAGCTGGCCTATTTTATCAACATTATCAAGTAAAAAATAGAGTTGTTCATAATACTCCTTTATTATTATTTTAATACTCACGAGATCAATAATGACCTCTCATGGATTTCTGATGTGGATAATTTGTGTTTTTCCTCTTCCTCTCTTTTGGTTAGGCTGGCTAAAATTTTATAAATTTTAATGATCTTTTCAAAGAACCAGGTTTGGGTTTCATTTATTTTCTCAATTGTTTTCTCCGCTTTTTGTTTCAATTACATCTGCTCTAAATGTTATTGTTTTCTTCTACTTGCTTTAGACTTACATTGTTCTCTCTTTAGTTTCTTAATGTGAAAGTGATTTTCTTATTTTCTAACATACACATTTAGTGCTATAAATTTCCATCTAAGCATTACTTTGTTGTTTCCCAAACATTTTGATAAATTATATTTTCATTTGCAATTAGTTCAAAATATTTTTAATTTCCCTGGAGTTCTTTTGACCCTTGTGTTATTTAGAAATATGCTGTTTTGTATCCAAATATCTGAGTGTTTTACAGCCATCTTTCTAGCTTAATTCATTGTTGCCTGGAAATACCCTTTGTACAATGTCTGTTCTTTTTAATTTCCTAAATTGCGTTTTATAATCCAGTATGTGGTTAATCATGGTAAATCTTCCATAACAACTTAAGAATGTGTTTTCTGTTGTTGGATGGAGTAGTCTAGAATGTCAGTTAGATCAAGTTGATGATACTTCTTTGCCAGTAAATTGTGTCTTTACTGGTATTCTGCCTGCTTGACCTACTAATTACTGAATGAGGGATGTTAAGGTACATAACTGTATAGGTAGAGTTGCTCATTTCACCTTTCAGTTCCATCAGTTGTACCTTATGGATTTTGATGGCTTGTTTTTCAGTGGATAGATGTTTAGGATCTTTTTTATGTCTTCTTGGAGAATAGACCTCTTTATCATCATGTAACACTGTTCTTTACCCATGAGAATTTTCCTTGTCTGAAGTCTGATTTGTCTGAAACTAATATAGCCACTTCAAATTCATTTTGCTTAGAGTAAGCATGGCTTATTTTTCCTCTTGCCCTTTGCTTTTCACCTTTCTGATTATATTTACAGTGTGGGGGTTTTATTGTAAACAATATGGAGTTAGGTTTGTTTTCAGTCAACTCTGAAAATCTCAGTCTTTTAATTGGTGTATTAAAGTCATTCTCAATCAAGTGGTTATTGATACAATATATCTACCACATTTGTTACTATTTTCTATTTATTGTGCTTTTTAAAACCTCTCCCCTTTTTCTGCTTTCTCTGGTTTTAATTGCACATTTTCTATTTTATCTCCTCTACTAGCATATCAATTACACTTAAATTTTTGTTGTTGTTCTTGCTCAAAAGTGTATAATATACATTTTTAACTAACCTAAGTCCCCCTTCAAATAACACCATACTGATTCAGGCGTAACACATGTGTCTTGTAACAGAATTCTTCCAATTTCTCCCTCCTGTTCCTTATAACACTGTTGTCATGCATTTCATTTTTTCCATATACTGTAAGAATCCAGTACATTGTTAATAACGATTACTTTAAACAAACGGTTATTATTTATTTATTTAATTTTACTTTGAGTTCTGGGATATACGTGCAGAATGTGCAGGTTTGTTACACAGGTACACATCTGCCATGGCGGTTTACTGCACCTATGAACCATTCATCTAGGTTTCAAGCCCTGCATGCATTAGGTATTTGTCCTAATGCTCTCCCTCCCCCTCTACCCCTAACAGGCCCTGGTGTGTGATGTTCCCCTTCCTGGGTCCATGTGCTCTCATTGTTCAACTCTCATTTATGAGTGAGAACATGCAGTAACAAACAGTTATTTTTTAGATCAATTAAGAATGAGAAAAATAAAGTATTTTGTTTTTCCCTCATTTATTCCTTCTATGATGAATTTTCTTAGGCAGACTCTGGTTTCTGGCCTGTGCCATTGTCTCACTGCCTAAAGAGCCTCTTTTTAACACTTCATGCAGGGTAGGTCTGCTGGCTGTGAATTATCTCAGCTCTGGTTTATCTAAGAAAGTCTTATTTCTCCTTCCTTTTTGAAGGATAATTTCACCAACCTAAAATTCTATAGGGTGGTATTTTTTTCATCATTTTATTTTATTTTATTATATTGTATTTTGAGATGGAGTTTTGCTCTTGTCACCCAGGCTGGAGTGCAATGGTGCGATCTTGGCTCACTGCAACCTCTGCCTCCTGGGTTCAAGTGATTCTCCTGTCTCAGTCTCCCAAGTAACTGGGATTACAAGCGTGTGCCATGTCCGGCTATTTTTGGATTTTTAGTAGAGACGGGGTTTCACCACGTTGGCCAGGCTGGTCTCGAACTCCTGACTTCAGGTGTTCTTCCTGCCTCAGCCTTCCACTTGCTGGGATTACAGGCATGAGCCTCTGTGCCCAGTGCTTTTCTGTGTTTTATTTATTTGTTTGTTTATTTATTTATTTATTTATTTTTTTAAGATGGGGTTTCACCTTGATGGCCAGGCTGGTCTTGAACTCCTGACCTCAAGTGATTCACCCACTTCAGCCTCCCAAAGTGCTAGGATTACAGGCGTGAGCCACTGTGCCCAGCCCTTTTCTGCATTTTAAATGTTTCCCTTCATCTTTTTCTTTTCGTGGCTTCTAAGAAGTCCTCTGGAATTCTTATGTTTATTCCTCTATAAATAAAATGTTCTGTGCCACCCCCCCAGTTTATTTCAAGATTTTCCTTAGTATTTGGTTTTCTACACTTTGAATATGGGATGCTTAGATATAAGGTTTTTGATATTGACTTTGCTCATTGTTTCCTGAGCTTCCTAGATCAGTGGTTTGGTCCCTGTCATTAATTTTGGGAAATTCTCAGCTATTGTTATTTTAAATTTTCTTCTGATCCATTTTCTTTTATCTTTCCTTCTTGTATTTCAGTTATGCATATTTATACCTGTAGAAATTGTCCTACAATTCTTGAGTATTCTGTTTTTTTTTTTTTTTTAATTCTTTTTTTTTTCTCTTTGCGTTTCAGCTTAGGAAGTTTCTATTTGGCTGTCTTTAAAATCACTGATTCTTTTCTTTCAATTAAATAAGAAAAGGTTTATTGACACACACTATCTGACATATAGTAACTGCTCAATGACTAGCTGCTAAATATTTTAATCATATCTTTCATTGCAATATATACTATTCTGCCATATGCACTTATAACATTTTACATATCCATTGCCAACACAAAAAATATTTTTCTTTTAAAAAGTTTCTGCATTAAAAATAGTGCTTTAACGAGCAGCTTTGAGTCTCTTGTGCAAAAAAAGGAGTTTTTCTAGGGTACATACACAGAAGTAGATTTGTTGAGTTACGCACATACAAAATTCAATTAGACTAGACACTATTAAGTTCATTCTAGCATGGGATGCCAACTTCCACCCCAACCTGTTGGATATCAGATGGCTCTTGATTTTCTGCAGCCTCAATATTTAAAAACATTGTGATTAGAAAAAAAACTCCATGTCAAATTTCCATCTTGACCATTTTTAAGTGTACAATTCAGTAACGTTAATTGTATTTACATTGTTGTGCAACAGGTATCCAGAACTTGTTCATCATTCCAAACTGAAGCACCGTGCCCACGAAACAACAGCACGCCGTTCTCCTTTTCCTCCAGTCCCTGGTGACCGCCGCTCCACTTGGTGCTTTTATGAATTCGACTACTTTAGATACCTCATATAAATGAAATCATATAGTAGTGCTCTTTTGGTGACAAGAAGCATTTCCTTCTAGTTCTTTCTTTGAGTTTCCATCTCTGCTTCCATTAGTTATCTGTTACATATTGTCTCCTTTGTCCATACGAGTTCTTAACATGTTAGTTATAGTTATTTAAAATATGCTGTCTGATAGTTTTTAAATCTATGTGTGATGGTTAATATTATCAACTTGATTAGATTGAAGGAGGCAAAGTATTGTTCCTGGGTGTGTCTGTGAGGGTGTTGTCAAAGGAGATTAACGTTTGAGTCAGTGGGCTGGGAGAGGCAGACCCACGTTCAATCTCGGTGGGCACTGTCTAATAAGCTGCCAGTGCGGCTAGAATAAAGCAGGCAGATGAAGATGGAAGGAATGAGCTTGCTGAGTCTTCCAGCCTTCATCTCTCTCCCATGCTGGATGCTTCTTGTCCTCAAACATCTGACTCCAATTTCCTCAGCTTTTGGACTCTTGGACTTACACCAGTGGTTTGCCAAGGGCTCGTGGGCCTTAACCCACAGACTGAAGGCTGCACTGTCGGCTTCCTTACTCCTGGGGTTTTGGAACTCTGCCTGGCTTCCTTGCTCCTAAGCTTGCAGATGGCCTATTACGGAACTTCACTTTGTGATCACATGAGTCAATACTCCTTAATAAACTCCCCTTTCTATACACATCTATCCTGTGAGTTCTGTTCCCCTAGAGAACCTGACAAATACACTGTGTATTACTTAAGTCTAGTTCTAATGTTTGCTTTGTCTCCTAAGAGTGTTTTTTTCTTGCCTTTTTCATGCTTTGTCATTTTTGTTGTCAGAAGGTCCTCAGAAGTGAGGTCAACAGGCTGAATCTCACCGTTATGTTGCTAGAGCCTTTCTGGTGTGGTGTTAAGATGTGCCCCTGGCATTTTAAATTTGATAAAACCATGGCAACAGAGGATAAGAAAGAGAAGACCAGCTCTGCATGGTGATGTGAAATGGAAAAATGAAGACGCACCAGGCAAGTGTCTGTATGGGGGATTGGGAGCCAACATCTGCCCAGTACTTCCTGTCCTAATGCTATGCTTTGCCCCTTATTTTTTTGAAGGGACATGCTCCTGAACCCAAATAATAAAATAATTGTGAGTTGAGAGAACTACTCTAATATCCTGATATTTTAAAAAAGTGTCTGTTTATGTTATATATATGAATTCACATATTTATGAATTTAGGTGTGCAAGACATGTAACTTTACTTTTTGGTACCTGAACACAGTTTCTATGCTGAGTTCCTTAATTTCTGAAACCTAATGCTTGACAACTCAAGATGTCCTCATTCTATCCTTTATTTCTCAGAGGATGCCCTAGGTCTAATAACTTTTGGTTTTTGCAGTGCTTCTCTGGGCGTGTAGCCACTGAAACATCCTTAATTCTGCCGATTCTTCAGTTGTTGGCATGCATCTTCACAACTACGTTCTTCAGTGATCTCATCCTCAGTTTTGATTATTTCTGCATCTGACTAATCTTCTTTATGCTTTCATGCTAGTTGGGGGAGATGGGAAACACGTTTCTGCAGCAATCTGGGCTATAGGAAATTGTTGGAGGTTGTCCCATACTGTTCTAGCCTCCTGTTCTCCTGCTGGGCCTGAGGCTGTGCTGCTTCCTGGGGCTTCAACAAGAGGGACATGTGAAGGTCTACTATGCCTTCGGGTTCTCAGGCTTGTCTAGAATCTTTTCTTCTCACACCAGACCTGCCTTGGAGTGGACCTGGGGCTCAGACTTCAAGTCAGAGATGCTGCTGAATATTCAAGCTTCCTGTCCTCCTGCACTTCTTTCTTCCTCCCATGATTTGGGGGATATTTTTCTATTCTGAAGTGTGGGGAAAGTTATCACATACTTGTTGACTTTTGAAATTCAGAAATCAAGAACTGGCTCTTTTATGTTCAGTGTTCTACCATCAAAATCTTTTCTTGGCAATCACCTTCAAACTTGAATGTCAAAAGAGGGTAATAAGGAAATATCAGGAAAGAAATGTGCTTTGGTTAATATGAAAAATATTATTCCTCCAGATTTGTCAAGTGGATTGCTACAACTCTAAAATAGTGGCTGCTGTTTTGACCTATGGATAATTAGAACATTAAAATGCCCAGTGTGACATTACAATTATGACAACAAAGGACATAGAAGGTTCAAAGCAGCCGTGCATGAAGAAGGCGACTTAGACTGAAATGATGTTTTTGAATTTTTTTTAATGGATCACTATTTTTACTCCTGAGATGGGGTGAATGTGTGTAGAAAGTTGTAAACGGAGGGCAACAGAAATTCTGAGAAATGCTGAAACAGCCATAAAAATGGAGCTGAAAGTTTAGACCAAGGGAAAGCCACTTACTCTGAATTGCCAGTAATGTGGACTAGCAACTAGCAGGAAAATCGTTAAAATAATAGTGGATTCCATTTCTGTGTACCGGCAGAGGCTTAGGTGCTAGAGCTGGCTGTTCATATAATTATTACAAAAATAGCACATGCTACCCCTTTTCTGTGTGCCAGCCACTTGGCTGAATGCTTCATGTGGGTTAATTTATACATTTTCACAGCCTGAGAGAGGTAAAATAAATAACCAAACAACACAGGTAGCTGGTGCAGCTGGCTTCAGCCACAGGTCTGCCTGGCTCCAAGGCCTTTAGCAGTGCCCCATTAGCTGCATTCCTGGCTGTTGTCATGGTGATGCAGATGAGCTATCCTGTATGTGGGAACTGTGTGCAGGAACAGAGCTACCTCCCATGTGGCACGTGCTTACCTGTATGTGGGGTTTTAATATATCTGCGAAGACCATATCTGGGTTTTCAGGCAGCAGAGACTATAAAACTATGTTTAGACAATATGGGGCTGAGTAAAGCCTCCTGTGATATGTGTTCTCCAGAGGAGGGCAAATTGGCTATTATTTTTATACTTTGACTTTGTGAGTTTTGTTTTTAATTAATAATTTGACGAAATCTGAGCAAGGATTTCTAGATTTTTAAGGGGAAAATCCTTTCCATTCCTGTTGTAGATTTCACTGACCATTAGTCTTTTAGCTTCTGTATTTCCTCCTGTTTACAATGAGCTGTTATGTGGTAGATCAAAATGGCAGAGTTCCAAGAACTAACTGCTACTCAAATGTGAGTGAGAGTGGTAGTGTCTGAAATATTTTTCACTTGCTTTTAAGAGCTGTTACATGGTTCCTGTGTCCAAACACTAAGTGCATTTGCTCATAGATGTTCTCATGTAAAGAATGAGATCTGGGGATGCTGAAGTCAATGTCATACTATTGTTAACAAATTTATGTTTTCATAACTTTGCTACTAAGCTTAAATATGTTTTCCCTTCTTTTTATTCTTAGAACATCATAATTTTTTTTTTTTTTTTGTAATGGAGTCTCGCTCTGTCATGAGGCTGGGGTGCAGTGGTACAATGTCAGCTCCCTGCAACCCCTGCCTCCTGGGTTCAAGTGATTCTCCTGCCTCAGCCTCCCGAGTAGCTGGGACAACAGGCACATGCCACCACGCCTAGCTGATTTTTGTATTTTTAGTAGAGATGGGGTTTCACTGTGTTGGCCAGGATGGTCTCAATCTCTTGACCTCGTGATCAGCCCACCTTGGCTTCCCAAAGTGCTGGGATTATAGGCATGAGCCACCATGCCTGGCCTGAAGCTTTTTAAAAATGGAAACATGTCAGAACATGCGAAGCAAAATTATACCCAGAATCTAATAAAATTTAAAAAGAGAGAGTTTAGTAAAGTGGAAAGAACAATGGTTTAACATTGGGGTTCCTGGATTCAAGGTCTGTCAATGCCCAGCCATGCAATCTTCATTTTGGACATTTTAATTCTCTTTTCAGTTAAAAAATGAAGATTAACTAGACAACCTATAGTCAACTCCTAGTTTTGAGACTTACAGTTTTCTGTAAAGAAATACAATGGGAGAAAGTAGAAAACGCTTGACTCCTGGGTTTGGGAACCAGGCCTCTTATCTCGGGCTGGGTAGCTTTGGATGAGGTATACACTTGACTGCCCTCAAAGTACATTAAGGAAGTGGCACAGTAAAGTGGGCAGGGATTGTGCACACTTTAGATGCTAAAATTCTAAAACTATGCTATTCTATGGATATTCCATTTCTTTGTCTCAGATGTGGAATTTCTTATTATGGAATACTTTGAGACATGGGATTTAATTATAATGTTAATGTTTATTATTAATTTTTGTTTTTATTATTGTTTATTACTTAATAATAAATATTGTTTATATTTCTGTAAACTGTTCATTTTAAACTCTAGATCAATCATGTGAGTCTCTTACACAAGAATGACACTATTCCTTTTAGTAGTTCACATAATTTTAAGTATTGGAGTTCCTATAATTTGACACATTTTAACTCTGTGTTTTAACTCATGCATACTCAGGTGTATGTGTGAGCATGTGCATGCGTGTGTGAGTGTGTGTTTGGCAATGAAAGAAATTGGACATTTTTGTGGCATGGGTCCAAAACAATTTTTATTGCTCTACTTAAAATTGGAATCTGGTAAAACTCTCGGCATCTAAAAATGGATCTCTCTTTTTCCCTATGTGAGTAATAAGTAAGACTGATGAAGAGTTCCTACTCTCTCAAGATTAATAAGGGTAATGTGATGCTAATTTTTAAGATGGTCCATATGCCATAATAGGGTTGTCATTTATCAAATGTTTATGAGCTTTAAAGAAATACAAAGTATAGAGTCATAGTACCGAATACCTGAAATATCTTTCTGATTTTTTTTTCTTTTTAATACATGGGTTCAAGGAACATTTCTTAGTACATAAAAGTTGGAATAAATAAGTTCATCATTTATTATACAGAGGTAGTATCTGCTGTAGTTTTCATAATTACAGTTAGCATTTGTAGGTGAGCCCCTAAATTCATGTTTTTCTCTCTGAAAAGGGTTTTTAGGAATAAGTCAATTCTATCTGGCCTGGTCTCCATACTTCATGATCCCTTTTGGGATGATCCTGTGAGGTGCATGGTGCTGGCAGGCCTGGGAATTCAGGAGGGCCTTGGGGTGTGCTCCCTACACACCTCACTATGCTCTTCCACTATGATCTCCATGAGAGAGTAACCTAATGTGAATCTATTTTGAATAAAGTAATTAAAGCAAATGTGTTTTGAGAGAAGTTCATTCATGACAGCTGGAAACCTATAATATAAACACAAGTATTTACTGAGTGGCTTTCAACTGCACTAGGAGTTGAAGGCAGAAAATAATAAAATCCCTGACCATATAGAGCTTACATCTTAATAAAAATGATGGCACATTAGACAACTAAATTTAGACTCTCAGAAACTTAACCTTAGACTATTCACGTTGATTCATGTGTTCTTTCATTTCTTTACTCATTCAACAAATATTATAAAGGATAACATAGCTCAGGGTAGAAACATTTAACTGGTAGGCAAAAGACTTAGAATTCTGCCCTGAATCAAATCACTTGCTGTGTGTATCAGTGACTGACACATTCCTCACAGGTCTGTTGTCTCTGTTGTGGCAGTTTGGGCTGGGCTTGTCAGGGAGGTTCTTCTGCTCTTCTGACTCTCATGCATGCCTGGTGGCTGGCTGAGTACTGGCTTATTTTAATATGGCCCCATTGTAGGCAATTGGCTCTTCCTCCAGCAAGCTACACCATGTATGTTTCATGGAGTGATGGATTGATTGTAAAAATGGGTTCTTTTCTCCAGCCTTTCCTGTATCCAAATTGTTTGCAATGTGACTGTGGATGCCCTTTAATAAACAGATTGAACAAATTTCTTAGCTTTCAAAGTCCGAAACTAGAATGTGAGGAAATGATGCTGTGCACCCCTTGAGCCCTAGGCATTAAGAGGCTGTGCACGTGTTTGTGGTATCCCTTGCTTCTCTGCTGCCACCAGCTGTCTTCGCTGGGCCCAGACATGTGTGAGAGCATAGCCCAGACCAGCAAAGCCACAGCCAATCTCTAGCCAACTCACAACTGATAACAGGGAGATTTGAAAATATGAAAAAGCAGAATATAAGATGGTATATATATTATAGTAACCCTTTGTTTTTTATACAAGAGAATACACAAACATGGAAATAATTGCAGAAGGGTGATGGGTTTATGTACCTTTAAAAATAAATAATATTCATAATTTTATCAGAGACAACAAATGTAACATCTTGCCTTATTGCCAAAACATGTGTGCATCAGTTTGTTTGGAGTAAATACGATATTTTCCATAAATATAATTTTATTTGGAATTCCATCTTATTATTTAAAAAACCTTACAACACGTAAGCGAACCTTGTGATCCCAGCTCAGACCAGGAGAACTGCTGAGCTGAGACTGTAACTGCCCAGCTGGCCCGTAGGCAGCAAGTGAAATGAAGAGCTTGTTGTATGCTGCTAGGGTAATTTAGTTGTTTGTTACACATCTGTGTTGCACAATAATTAGAATAATTAGCCATTAACTGTGTGGTTTTAGGTAAGTCATCAGCCTCTTGACTGGTGGTGCCTGCTCCTGGGCTGCAGACGGCAGAAAAGGAGAAGCCCAGGAGAAGGGTCCCATGGTGCTCTCAGGGAAGGCGGTGTGGGTGCTCATGTGGACCCACTAAAATGTGTGGTAGGGTGGATGGGAAAGCATGCAGGAAATAAGATAAACTTGAGTGCAGCTCCCATAGCACCCATATTTGTCAACTGGTCACAGTCTATGTGTTTGAAGTGATTGCCCCTTTAAGTTCTCTCTGAAAAGAATGAGAAAGATGAGTGAGAGACAAAAAAGAAGAGCAGAGGAAGAGGAAGAGGAAGCTACATATAGGATGTGTCATCTGAAATAAATATGAACTGAAATAAACATGAACTTCTCAGGTTTGGTTTCTGTCCCCTGCACCCCACTATACTGCCCACCACACCAGGTGTGTGAGAGCAGACACTATAGAGCAGTGGTCCCCAACCTTCTTGGCACCAGGGATGGGGAGTTGGTTTTGGGATAAAACTGTTCCACCTCAGATCATCAGGCATTAGTTAGATTTACATAAGCAGGGCTCAGCCTAGATCCCTTCCATGTGCAGTTCACAATAGGGTTCCAGCTCCTGTGAGAATTTGATGCCAGCGCTGGTCTGACAGGTGGCGGAGCTCAGGCGGTAATGCTCACTCACCTCTGCTCACCTCCTGTTTTATGGACTGGATCCTAACAGCCCATAGACCAGTATTGTGGCATGGGGGTTGGGAACTCCTACCATAGATTATTCCAACCTCATTACTCCTAGACGTAAAAGTTATACCGTCAAGAGATGCTTCATGACAACTCTGATTGAAGTTTTGATTGTACCGTAACAGCTAGTGCCACACGTACAGTGCTTAATCACATCTTCACATGGACATTACAAAAATAGCTAGGGCAAAGACCTCAACATCTTTTCCCTCTTAACGCTCTTCCTTGTAATCTGACCTGCAATAGTAGCACTGGCCTGAATCGAATCCTCTGGGCTTTGCAGATCTGACAAGCAAGTTTCCTTGCTCTTACTTATACATCTTTTCTGGCCTGAGAGAATTCTGTTTCTTTCTTACAGAAAAATGTGCCTCCCTTCTTAGCCTGGCCAGGCTCATTGCATTTCTGCCCTGCCAGTCTTTCATTTTCATTGGTGAAATGGGAAAAATGATATCAGCCTTTTCCAATATTACAGGGTGACTGCAATGATCAAATGAAGTGATTAAGGTCTAAATGGGGTCAGTATTAAGCACCAGGAACTCTGCAGGATTCCAAGATGATTTGGTCGTGGATTCTGTCCTAATAAAGAAGAAAAACACAAATAATTTATTGATTCTTCCTTAGCTTAACTTTATTTCCCTACCCTGTGGAAGTGAATTAATACGAAAAATAGACTCCTTTTGGTGAATTCTCTGTGGTAACTGCCCCTCATGCTAGGAAACAGAACCAGGCTCAGTGAGAGTGGGTAAGCAGATGTCTTCCTCTAGAAAAATCTTGGCTCTATCATCAAACAAGGCTTACAATTTTAAAAGGGAAAGAAATCATTTCATTAAAGAAAGAACCATAAGTCAAAGGCCTCCCTCACAGACTCCAGACTGTTGAAGGTAACTAGGCGTGACTGACCAAATTAGGTCAGGCAATAAATAAAATATACGTTTAATCTTATCAGGATTTTCCACTCCGTTTTCTGTTTTGTTTCATAGATGGAGGTTAGTTAAATATATCTCTACCTTGAGATTGAAAATACAGTTTAGGATTGTTACATAGGTATACATGTGCCATGGTGGTGGTTTGCTGCATCCATTACTCCATCACCTACCTTAGGTATTTCTCCTAATGCTATCCCTCCCCAATACTCCACCCCCTGTTATTCCTCCCTTAGCCCCTCCACCACCCAGGCCTCGGTGTGTGATGTTCCCCTCTCTGTGTCCATGTGTTCTCATTGTTCAACATCCACTTACGAGTGAGAACATGTGATGTTTGGTTTTCTGTTCTTGTGTCAGTTTGCTGAGAATGACGGTTTCCAGTTTCATCCATGATCTGCATATGTACCCCATTACTTAAAGTATAATTTAAAAAAATAAATAAAACAAACAAAAAAAGAAAGTATTTGTCTTTTAAAAAGTTGTTCAAATATCTCTCACTAAATGTCAACTTCGCCGATTAATATTGATAAAAGAAATTTGCAGAGAAACATTTGTATCTGATCACAGTGTGTGCTTCAATATGATCGGTAAAACATTAAACATTTTTTAAATTAAAAAAGAAAATACAATTTAGGAATTGTATCTTATCAGTAAATGCTTTACAAACACCATTTATTATCTGATTTGAAAATATTGCTAATGTATTTGAGCAATCTCATTTATCAAAGCTATGTCAAGAATTTTTGTGCAATATATGAATATGTATGTGGAAAATTTTTCTTAATATTGCTAAAAATAGTAATAAGTTAAATTCAGAATAAATATCCAACAACAGAGAGTTGTTAAAATAAAATATGGCACATCCAAACAATGAAATGCTGTGTAGCCACTAAATAATTTCCATGGAAATCTCTTTGGTTTATATTTTTAGATGTTTTTCCTATGTATTAATACTGGAACACAATGTTAAAAGCGTTTTCCTCCAATGGTGGGATTTTAAGTAATCTTAACATATTTATTGCATTTCAGATAATATCTTCTTTAGTTTCGAAATAAAAAAAATATAAAAATACAAATACCATTAAAGATGAGAAAATAATTGTTCTTAATAATTGCAATCAAACAAAGTCATACAAAAGGCATTAATCTTTCTGCAGCTCCACTTACTTGCTAATGAAACAACCAAATAAAATAGTTGTTGCATGTAGTGGAAGCAGAGAAAGACAAAGCTTTCATTCTAAACAGAGCCAACCTTGGCTTAGCCCAGTCTGCACATGGACACTTGCTTCGCACATAGCCTTGTTTCGCAAACGTCCTCTTGGCATTGTAAATATCATGGTTCTCTTTTCAAGGACATTGGTGTGAGAAGTACTTCCTTGGCACTGGACACTAAATAGTTATTAACTGACATGTTGCACTTAATAGTTTGTGGTCTCAGCTCTTGTTTATATAAGATGTTTGACCACAGCTCTAAAACACGTCATCATGTAGGTGGGGAACTTGCCATAGGAACTCAGATAGTAGGACCCGTTGGCTGCTTACTGCTAGCCCGTGCCAGACTTTGTCCTCACTTGCTGCCACCATCCCACCCCCATCCCCGGGGCCCTGCTACAGACACTAGGTGCTCCGATTTAGAGCTGGTCATGGGTAAGGAAAAGGCAGATTTGGCCACAGGCTCTCAATACATAGAGCCATGTTACATAGAAAAATCTCTTGAACCTATCAGGAGTACCAGGTGAGCAAAAAGAGACTCATCACTGGATATTTCTGGGGATGGCAAAGGGACAAGTGACAGGAGCTAGAGTAAGTGATCCCCGAGTGAAGAATATTACTTGTGTTAACAAAGCATAAAGTTTCCAACACGTGACTGGTAAAGGAAGATGCCATGGATTAGCTGAAGAACTCCGGAAGATCGTAGCAAAACCTTAATAGTGTAATAATCTTTGAAGATTTTTTTGAAAGAACACATACAGAAGAAGAGGAAGAAAGTCCTCCCAAGTTTGACTCAGGTACATCATGTGGTGCCGCCATTCGCCCCTTTGTATGGTGGCCTCTGTATTTGCCTTGGTCTCCCTGCGCTGAATGCATTTTGTTGCAATTTGCTTTTATCTTGATTTATGCAAAACTTCTGAAAGAATTCCCTACATGTGCTGCCTCTGCTGATTTCCTCCCAAATTCTCAACCAAACTGAGGCCGATCTCTACATCCTCTCACCCAAACATGGCACTAAAAATGCTCCCTCAAAGGTAACTTATGACTTTCTGATTATTTCACTTCTTTTCATTCTTTCTCACATTCAACTTCCCATATCAGAGTACAACCCTGATCCTACGTTTCTTCATGAAACTCTCTTTACTTTGGTGTGTAAAACTCTGGTTTTGTTTCTTTCAGTTCTTCTCCTCTTCCCTTTTCCCCACCCTTCCTTTCAGTATACCTTTAGATGGCACTGTCCTTAGATTTCTGACTCTAGCTTCTTCCCTTTCTGCATTGCATGTCTCTCCAGGTTAGCTTGGCCTCTCTCTTGACTTCAGCTTCCATCTTCATCTCATAAGTGACAAGTATACACCTGTCACCCAAGCTTTCTTGTGACACCAGGTGAAAACTTTCATCTGCCTGCATGACATTTCTACGAGGACATTCCACCACAGCTCAGAATGGATCTGTCACCCTCCCTAGAAAGGTATTGCTTTGCCTGCAGACACTACCTCAGCCAATGGCACCCTCACCCTGAGGCATCCCTCTGCTGAAAACATCCCACAGCCTTCCCTCTTACAACCCCATCTTTTCAGTAACTCTGGTTCATTTTACTTCTGGTAATATCTGCTTCTTTGCTCATTACCAATCCCTATTTCTAACCATTATCTGTTTTCATCTGGACTACTACTAAAGCCTTTGGTTTCAACTTTCTGCCTACCCTGTACTCCCTCCTCAAATGAGAAGTGCAGTTCCTCCAATATATTTCTTACACAAGGCCCAATCATGTCACTCTTCCCAGGCATGTTTCCGGCTCCCTGTAACCTGTAATATATAGCATAAACTCTAGCTAGGCCCTTCTTCAGAGCCTTTCGTGCTGGTGCCCGCCCCCCGCACCCCCCCATGTTGCTCCTTCACTTTCCCGCAGCTTTGTCATCCCATCCCATTGCTCATGTTCTTCCCTCTACTTAAAATGCCATTTCCTTTTACCTCCTTTTCCTACTTCTTCTAATCTACTTCAACCCTTCTTGACCTAAGGCAGTCAACTGGGGACCAAAGAAACACTGGCGCTCAGGGAATGAGGTCTGAGTGTATTTAATATGCTGATTCAGGACATTAGGCAATTCCTGGAATTGCAAACTACTTTTTAAATTAAAACTATCTCATAATATTTGTTAGCTGTTCCTGTGGGGGAGAGCAAGGAACACTACTGAATGATGTGAAAACGAAGGGAAAATTATAGATAATGACAAAACCAATGTTCCTTAACATGACCCTGTGAAATGGAATATCTTTTGCCACACAATGCATCTTTCAGCAGTCATGGGGATTGCTGTCGTCAATAGAATTCTAAATAGAAATAATTAGAGCCAGGTTTCCTAAGAGTTATTTCCCAAGGAATTTCCATTACTATAATCCAGGTTTAAAAATAACTCATAGCAACAGGCAAAGGGGAAAGGGGAGAAGTTTATAATCCATAAACAAATGTAAAAACCAACAAATTTGTAAGAACAAGTCAATTAAACCTAAATGCAACATAGTATGCTAAGTTTGAGAGAGAGGCATGTGGAGAGTAAGAGGAAACTGGAAGCAGATACTCTGAGGGCCGCATTTATCTTGGCCAGTTGCTGAAGAAATACACCGTTTCAACCCACTCAGACCCAGTTTTGCTATCCCCAAACTAGAAGATCTTTAAGGACTATTTCAGCTTTAACATACCATGAGTATTAACTTAATTCAATGCAGTTGTGTCTCTAGTAACAGATGCACTCAGGACTATCTGTCTGAGATTTACAGATAAATGAATCTTGGGCACTTTACCTGCAAGTAACCACCCTGTAAGTGAGGGAGAATGGTACATACATGCTATATTTCCTCACAGAGGGTAGACTGTGGTTGGTGACATACTAGGTACACACAAACCCAGAAAGGAGCCAGCTGAGATGGCAGAGCAAGGATGAGAAATGAGCCATTCTCAAAGGACATCTCTTTGTACACCCATATCAGTCTACTGACCAAGTGAGATTTGGGGCTCTCCTGGAACCTGTGGCATGCAGTGTTTTTTTAAATCAATGACTTCAATAAATGCATATCAAGATGCTGTAGCAAATATGATGGAAGTGTATTAGCTTGTAGTAAACATGATGGAAATATATTAGCTTTCCAGGTGCTTAACAAAGTACCATGGCGTGGGTGACTGCAGCAACAGAAATTTATTCTCTTTCGGTTCTGGAATTCTGGAGGCTGAAAGCTCATGATCAGGGAGCAGGCAGGGTTGGTTCCTTGTAAATCCTCTGTCCCTGGTTTGTAGGTGGCCATCTTCTGGTTCTTTTCACTTTTTCTCTCTATGCATATGTGTCTAAAAGTCTTATTTTGATAAACATACTAGTCATATTAAGGTGAAGCCTAATGACCTCATTTTAACTTGACTGCCTCTTGGAAGACCCTATATCTAAATAAGATTGTACACTGAGGTACTGGTGATATAAATTTAACTTACGCTTTTTTTTTGGTGTGGAGCATAATTTAACCCAGAGCGTCTCGTCTAATAAACAATAGACTCATGTTTTGTTCATGATAAAGGGAACCACTACCTTGTGAATAGTGAGGTGGAGTAATTAAGCACACCTGGATACATACGCCACTCTCCACGTGTTAGCTATGTGTCCCCTGATGCTGCTGAGATTGGAGACCTTCCGTTTGTTATTTGTAATATGGGAGTAATAATTCTAACACCAGAAATTTATGAATTCTAAATGTAACATCTCAGAAATCAGTAGGAGCAAAATACTAGGATATACAAAACAACATTTAGCTTCATCAGGAGCACAGAGTGTCCCCATATTTGTTATCTTGAAGGCACAAAGTTAAGAACCATTAAGTCAGATATGATAGAGTTAATGAAGAAGAAATGGAATAACAGGAAAATTCTGCTTGATTTAATGATTGGTAATTGCAACCTTGTCAGTACTTAATTTTCCTAGATCTTTTATGGATAATTGATGCAAAAGAGTCCTTTACCACCAGTAATGACTCAGCACATACCAGTGGGGAAAAAAACACTGAATTCTTTGTACTTGCTTCAGCATTGTGTGTTGGACTCATTACCAAGGAAATAAACAACATTTCATTTGGAAAAAAAGAAGGATTTTAAACAACTCTAGAGGCTGTGATAACTGGCATTCATTTATTCCATTTGTTTTTGCATTGTCTCCTTGAGTGAGAGTTCTACTCCTGTGTGTAATCGGTAGGTGCTTTTCAACTCTAATTTTTACCACTGGTTGTTTTGACTGAATTTTTTATGAAGACATTACAATGCCATTATTTTGAAATATTTCTTGACAAATTTTTCTTTTCATATTACTTAAAATTTTATTTGTCTTCTCCACTCCTATTCTGTGGCAAAATACATATACTTAAGAGAACATCTGATTTGATTATGTTCTGAAACAAATCACTGTGGAAATTAAGAGGCACAATGCAGGTTGTGGATAGAACCCTGGCACTGCAGTCCAGAGGATATTTTTCCAACAATCATGGCCAATACTTATCCACTTTTCCCCTGTGTATCAGGCATTTCTAAAGGATAGATCTTATTATCTTAGTTTTATGTGATGAAACTAACGGTCTGACCTGTTATTTGTGCAGTTCACCAGCTGGAAGATGATGTAAGCAAGGTTCAAACCCAGTGTGCTAAATCTAAGGTCGATGCTCCTTAAACTAGTTTGACATCCACTTAGTAGATTAGAAGCAACTGTGTGAAGGGATTAGAAGATTCTGGAAGGAAAAATAAGCTTTGAAATGAGCACAGTCCTGCAGAAAGTAGCACTGGTCTCTGGAGAGAAGGTGATTATGAGTGGTGGATACCTGCCATCGACCATGTGACACTCCACGACTTGAGTGCTGTGGAGTGCAGGGAGGAGCAACATGAGAAAAACCTGTAATAAGAACACTTTAACTTGATGTGAAGGTACAGTAAGCTGGAGTGCGGTAGAGGCGGGCCGGCATCCCCTTCTCACCTCTGATGCCGCCAGCCTGAAGATTAGACATGGCCCAGAACTTGAAGGACTTGGCGGGACGGCTGCCCGCCGGGCCTGGGGGCATGGGCACCGCGCTGAAGCTGTTGCTGGCGGCTGGCGCCGTGGCCTACCGTATCTGGAATCCGTGATCACTGTGGAAGGCGGGCACAGAGCCATCTTCTTTAATCGGATCGGTGGACTGCAGCAGGACACTATCCTGGCCGAGGGCCTTCACTTCAGGATCCCCTGGTTCCACTACCCCGTTACCTGTGGCATTCGGGCCAGGCCTCGAAAAATCTCCTCCCCACAGGCTCCAAAGACCTGCAGATGGTGCATATTTCCCTGTGAGTGCTGTCTTGACCCAGTGCTCATGAACTTCCTAGCATGCACCAGCACCTGAGGCTAGACTACGAGGAACAAGTGTTGCCATCCATTGTCAAGGAGGTGCTCAAGAGTGTGGTGGCCAAGTTCAGTGCCTCACAGCTGATCACCCAGCACGCCCAGGTATCCCTGTCGATCCTCCAGGAGCTGACAGAGAGGGCCAAGGACTTCAGCCTCATCCTGGATGACATAGCCATCACAGAGCTGAGCTTTGGCTGACAGTACACAGCTGCTGTAGAAGGTACACAGCTGCTGGCTATTTTGACCGATTTTTGTTATAAAAACATTACAATTCCATTATTTTGAAATAGTTCTTGACAAATTTTTCTGTTCATATTGTTGAAAATTTTATTTGCCTTCTCCACTCCCATTCTGTGGCAAAATACATATACTTAAAAGAACATCTAATTTGATTATGTTCTGAAACAAACATTATAAAATTTAAGATGCACAATGAAGATTGTGGATAGAACCTCGGCCCTGCAGTACAGAGGATATTTTTCTAACAGTCATGGCCAACACTTATCCACTTTTCCCCTGTGTATCAGGCATTTCTAAAGGATAGATCTTTTCTTAGTTTTATGTGATGGAACTAACAGTGATGAAAGTGGCTCAGCAGGAGGCCCAGCAGGCCCAGTTCTTGGTAGAAAAAGTGAAGCAGGAACAGCAGCAGAAGACTGTGCAGGCTGAGTGTGAGGCCCAAGTTGCCAAGATGCTTGGAGAAGCACTGAGCAAGAACCCTGGCTGCATCACACTTTGCATGATTTGGGCAGCCCAGAATATCTCCAAGATGATCGTCACATCACAGAACCCTATCCATCTCACTGCCGACAACCCTGTGCTGAATCTGTAGGATGCAAGTTTCACCCGAGGAAGGGACAGCCTCATCAAGGGTAAGAAATGAGCCTTGTCACCAAGACCTCCACCCCCCGAGGAAATGGATCTGCTTCTCCAGTTTTTGAGGAGCCAGCTTAGGGTCCAGCACAGCCCTACCCGGCCCCAGTATCATGTGATGGTCCCCTGCACCAGTACCCAGAACCCCTCTTGGATTAAGGAAGACGAAAGACCAGCCCTTTTTCTGGGAAATTACTTTCCTCCTCCCTGTGTCGGCCGGGGCTATTGGGACAGTGTGTGACTTCTCAGTGATTTCCTACAGTATTGTTCACTCCTTCAAGGCTGGGAGGAGATAACCACCAACCTGGGAATTCTCAATAAATTGTTATTTCTTAAGCTCAAAAAAGAAAAATAAAACAAAAAAACAAGAACAACAACAAAAAACTTTAACTTAAAAAATGTGTAGTGCATTTGAGGCAAAAAGAGTATTTTTATGACATCACTAACGCAGTGTTTCATAGGGTGGGAGGAGTCCTTCTGATCACTATCCACCATGCAGTTTGGACACTGAGGGCTTAGCTTCTGTGGCACTGCTGGTTGCCTTCTAATTTTCTCACTCTTCTTTGCTAAAGAACCTTGATTCTATGAGAGACAGAAACATGCCCAGCCCCCAGGCAATGAATCATGATTGATCTGGACTCACTATGTCTAGTAATGACAGCCTCACTCCACTTTGCCAGATTCTTAATTTTAGAGCTTTCCTGATGCTCAACAAGATTTTTGGTTCTTCTCATCCCAAGCACCAGGTTCATGACTGGTATATCTGTGTCATACTTTTAACAAAACAAGATACTGTTCTTCATGTTATTAAGCAATATTTCCTTAAATTTCTGCCTGTCTCATCATGATCACTGCTTATTGTCTCCTTAATTTCCTTTTCTGCATCTTTGGTATATTTTATGTTTATTTTTTTCATGTCATTTTGTTTCATACATATATCTTTCTCTTATATTTAGTAATGTATATCTTATTATATATTTGAAATAGTATCTAGCAGAATAGATATATAATAAAATATGTTCTGCTATGGAATTTGTTTGAATCCAGTGAGATTCTTTAACCTTTTATACATAGAACTGAAAGCAATTATTTGACATGGTGGATAAAATCAGACACATTTTTGGGAAATAACTTTCTTACAAAGGACAAAAGACAAAGTGCATTAAATATATATTTTAAATCTTATTAAAAATAAAAGATCAAAAAGCTAGTGAGGATGTATTGAATTTTGTTTTGGGGCTGGGCAAAGTAATAGAATGTGTGTTTGCCTCTTGCCTGAAACAAAACAAATTAGCAAAACATATAAAACAATGTGTTTTAAGACACTGAATATCAGGCAGTAAAGGACCATCATCTCTGAGAGACAGGAATACAACAAGGTGAGCCCTAACAGTTCTCTAGCTGACTGCCTTGAGAGGGTTTCCAGGCTCAGGGCAGGGAGAGGGAACCCAGACAGGGCCTGGTGGAGTTCTGAGTTGAAGAGATGAAGCTGAGATTCCATGGTAACGAGGTGGCTAGAATTTGCACAACTGGGTGCTTGACAGGAGAAAGGGGCACACAGAAAGAACTCTGGTGTACATCCGCAATGGTATACAATGTGTTCACATAAATCCCTGATTGCATAAAACTACCCAAGGTCAAGGAAAGAAGCATCTGGAAGGATGAAAGCAACAGTACCCAATACTCACACTTGGCTGCAAAGAATATGTATTCCATCAGACAGCCTGGAAAGGCTTGAGATTCATTAGGAATTAGGTAGAATACACCAGAAGGCTTTGCCTCAGTAGAGGGAAATATTTAGCCTTAGATTGGGCACTAGTCTGGTCACAACTAATGAATATTAAACCCCAGAGTTTCAAACTGTTTCCACATGATTTAACTGATCAAAGCTCAAGAATATTTATAGGAATACAGAAATATCCAGCTTCCAACAAAGCAAAATTCACCATGTATGAAATTCAATAAAAATTACAAGGATACAAATAAGTAAAAACATATGACCTGTAGAGAGGAAATAAACAGAGCCTCAGAACTGTTGGACAGCTGCAGGAAGCCACTTATTTGTTTGATGGGAGTACCTGAAAGAAAGCACAGAGAGGAGGGGCTGAAAAATATTGAATAGCCAATAATTCTCCAAGTTTGATAGAAATTATAATTCTACATATTTAAGAAACTAAATAACTTCAAGTATAAGAAAAATGAAGGAAATGAAGCTAAAATGTATCATAAACAATTTGCTCAAAACCAGTGATAAAGCACAAATAAAACACACATGATGTACCTTTTTCACTAGCTGCTAGTAAAAGTTAGGAAAAGTGACTTGGAAAAAAGGTGCGTTATGTTCAGACCAGCAGTGATAAGGATGACAGCAGATTTCTTATTGGAAACCATGTAAGTAAGAAGATGGCATGGTAACATTTTTTAAGTATGACAACAATAAAGTACGACCCGTCAAGTGAGAATTTTATACTCAGTGAAAATATGACAAAAAGGAAGCTAAATAAAGACTTTTTTTAGGCATACAAAAGCAGATAGTATCTGTTACCAACAGACATATACTATAAGAAATGTTAAAGAAAGTCCTTCAGGCAGGAGGAATATTCTACTGTATGGAAATATGGATCTATAAAATTAATAAAAAAAAACTATTGAAATTGGAATCACATGAATAAATACATAGAATTTTCCACTTATTACTTGTCTCTTTGAAATATAATTGACATTTTTCCAGAAGTAAATTTGCTGAATTATATAATAGTTACATTTTTAGAGAAATTCTATTTTTTTCAGGTACTTCCATACTATTTTCCAAAATGGCTAATTTATATTTCCACAAACAGTGTGCAAGCTTACTTTTTCTCACATCCTCATCACCACTTGTTATCTTGTACCTTTATTATATTAGCCATTCTATGGGACGATTTTTCCTTGTGGTTTTAATTTGCACTTCCCTGGTGTATTAGAGATGTTGAGTTTCTTTCATAAATATTTTCATCATTTGTATCTCTTCTTTTGAGAAGAGTTTGTTTAGATCCTTTGCCTGTTTTTTAAAAAGATGTTTTGCTTTCTTGCCACTGAGTTGAGTTCCTCATATATTTTGGATATTAGCCCCTTGTTAGATGTATGATTTACAAATATTTTCTCTCAGTCCATGGCTTGTCTCTTCAATCTGTTGTTTCCTTTGCTGTGAAGCAGCTTTTTAGTTTTATGCAATCTGATTTCTCTACTTTTGCTTTTGTTGTCCATGCTTTTGCAGCTCTTTCCAAGAAATTATTGCCAATATCATTGTTGTGGAGATTTTTCCCTGTTTTCTTCTAGTAGTTTTAGAGTTTCAGGTCTTATGTTTAAGTCTTTTATCCATTTTGAGTTGATTTTAGTATATGGTGTGAGATAATTTTGTTCTTCTACTGTGAATACTCAGTTTCCCAACATAATTTGTTAAAATGCTGTTCTTTCTTCATTGTGTGTTCTTGGTACCCTTGCAAAAAAATCAATTGATTGTAAATACTTCTGTTCTTTCTATTCTATTCTGTGGGTTGATGTGTCTGTTTTTATGCAGTACTATGCTGTTTTGATTACAATAGCTTTATATTTTGAAATCAGGGAGTATGATACCTCCAGTTTTGTTTATTTCGCTCGAGATTGCTTTGGCTATTTGAAATCCATATAAGTTTTATGATTTTTTTCTATTTCTGTAAAAATAACCTTGAAATTTTGATAGGAATTATGTTGAATCTGTAGCTTGCTATGGACAGTATGAACATTTTAACAATATTAATGTTTTCAACCCATGAACATGGAATATGCTTTCATGTATTTGTGTATTCTTCAATTCTTTCATCAATGTTTTATAATTTTTGTTGTAAAGTAAAAGCAGTTCTTGATTAAGTTTACTCTTAAGTATTTTATTTTATTCCTTGATGGTATTGTAAATGAGATAGGTATCTTAATTTGTTTCAGATAGTTTGTTCAGTATATAAAAATATAATTAAAGGAATTGAAATTGGTGCATCCAAGAGATATCTGCATGCCCCTGTTCATTTCAGCATTACTTACAATAGCCATGATATAAAGACAGTCTAAGTGTTTGTTAATGAATAAATGTATAAAGAAAATGTGGTATTTATATTCAATGGAATACTCCATAGTATTAAAAAAAGGAGGAGATTCTGTCATTTGCAGCAACATTGGTGAAAATGAAGAACATTATGCTAAGTGAAATAAGACAGGTACAAAAAGAGAAATATGATCTCACTTACATGTGGAATCTAAAGAAGTTTATCTCATGGAAACAGAACAGAATGATGGTTAGCAGACACTAGAGGAGGAGGAGGATGGGAAAAGGGAAGCTATTAATCAAAGGGTACAAATTCAGTTAGACTGGAAGAATACATTTTAGTGATCTATTGTGTTGCATGGTGACCCCAATTAATAATAATATATTTTGTGTTTCAAAAAGTTAAAATAATTAATTTTTAACACTCTCACCACAAAAAGTGTTCATGATGTGATGAATATGTCAATGAACTTGATTGAATATTTCTACAGTGTATACCTAGATCAAAATATCACATTGTACTCCATAAATGCACATAATTATTATTTGCCAATTAATTGAAGAATTAAAAATACAATTGTCTAAACAGAATTAGTAGCTAAAATTTTGTGAGGGATTCATAACATATATAAAAATAAAATGTTTGATATTAAAAACACAAAGATTGAGAGTGGAGAATAGTATATTGCTAGAAAGTTCTATACTATACACAATGTGGTATAATATATGATGGTAGACTGTGGTAGTTAAAGATGTATACTACAAACCTTAAAGAAACCACTGAAATATACAACAAAGATCTTTAGCCAATAATTCAGTAAAGAAGATACAATAAAATCATAAAAGTATCCAATTAACCCCAAAGAGGGCAAAACAAGAAAGGGGATAAGAAATGACAATAGACTTAAACCTAACCATTGGTAATATTACACCAAATGTAAATTGTGTAAGCCTCAATTAAAACATGGAGATTGTTGGGTTAGTTGCGAAAAGCTAGACTTAACCATATGTTGCATAGAGAAAATATGCTTAAAATATAAAGATACAAAAAAGCTAAAGTAACACTAATTAAGAGAAAACTGAAATGACTAAGTAGATTTCAGAACAAAGAACATTGCCAGGAACAAAGAAGGCCATTTTTAATAATGAAAGAGTGGGTTTGTCAAGAGAATATAGCAAGTTTAAATTGATAAAAAATGCTTCAAAACATTCGAGGCAAAAAAATTCTTAAAGGAGAAATAGACATATCCACAATCATACCTGAATATTTCAGTATACCCTTTCGGTAACTGATGAAGAAAATACACAGAAAATAAATGAGGATAGAGATAATTTAACAATTTACCATCAATCAACTTGACCTATTTGACATTCATAAAAAATTTTACCCTAAAACCAATGTAATACACATTTTTCCCAAACACATAAAATGCTTTCAAAGATAGGCCATATTCTGAGCTGTGACATAAATCTTCATGACTTTGAAATAATTCATCATTTAAGGTCTATTTTTCTAATTAAAATAGAATAAATTTGGAAATCGAAAAAAAAAAAAGATCTCTGGAAATCCTCTAAATATTTGGAATGAAAAACACATCGACAAATAATTCATAGGTGAAAGCAGGCTGTATTTTCAATTAAATAAAAATGAAAAATCAATATATCAAAATTTGGAGAGTGCTGCTAAAGCAGTACTTAATGGAAAATTTGTAATGCTAAGCACCTTTATAAGCAAGCAGAATATACCTCAAATCATTGCTCTCAATTTTTATTTTAGAAAACTAGAAAAAGAAGAAAAATGGCATTAAAATAAATAGAAGAAAATAAAAAGTAAGGCTAAGGATAGATATCAATAAAATAGAAAACAGGAAAACAATAGACAGTCAATGCAACAAATCTTGTTCTATGAGAAGATCAGTGCATTTATAAATAAGCAGCCAGGCTGATGAAGAAAGCAATAAAGAAGACACAAAATAAAAATATGAGGAACGAGAGTGGTAGCATCACACAAAGTCTAAAGATACTACAAGCACAACAAAGGAATATTATCAACAACTTTATGCAGATATACTCAACCGCTTTGATGAAATGAACAAAGCCCTTGAAAGACACTAACTATTGAGTTTACTCAAGAATAAACAGATACTCTAAAAAGCCATGTCTATTAAAGACATTACATTTATAGTTAAAAATCTTCTCATAAATACAACTCTAGGTCCATATGGTTTTACTGGTGAACTGTACCAAAATTTTAATGAAGAAAAAATAAAAATTTTATGTAAATTCTTCCAGAAAATTAAAAAGAAAGGATATTGTCACAACTCACTTTATAGGTCCAGCAATAACCTGATAATAAGACCAACAAAGACATTGTAGAAAAAAATTACAGATTAATATCTCTTATGAATATAGATGCAAAAATTTTAATAAAAATGTTAGGAAATTGAATACAATGATATATAGTATGTAAACAAAGTGAGATTTATCTAAGGACTGGAAGATTGGATTGACATAGGGAAATCAATATAATTTAGCATACTAACACACTAAAAAAGAAAAACATAAAAGCATTGGCAACAAAAACCAAAATAGACAAATGGGACCTAATCAAACTCCACAGCTTCTGCATGGCAAAAGAAACAGTCATTAGAGTGAATCGGCAACCAACAGAATGGGAAAAAATTTTTGCAGTTTACCCATCTGACAAAGGGCTAATATCCAGAATTTACAAAGAACTAAAACAGATTTACAAGAAAAACAAGCCCATTCAAAAGTGGGCAAAGGATATGAACAGATACTTTACAAAAGAAGACATACATGAGGCCAACAAACGTATGAAAAAATGCTTATCATCACTGGTCATCAGAGAAATGCAAATCAAAACTACATTGAGATACCATCTCATGACAGTTAGAATGGCGATCATTAAAAAATCTAGAGGCAACAGATGCTGGAGAGGATGTGGAGAAATAGGAACACTTTTACACTGTTGGTGGTAGTGTAAATTAGTTCAACCATTGTGGAAGACAGTGTGGCGATTCCTCAAGGACCTAGAAATAGAAATTCCATTTGACCCAGCAATCCCATTACTGGGTATATATCCAAAGGATTACAAATCGTTCTACTATAAGGACACGTGCACACGAATGTTCATTGCAGCACTGTTTACAATAGCAAAGACCTGGAACCAACCCAAATGCCCATTGATGATAGACTGGACAGGGCAAATGTGGCACATATACACCATGGAATATTATGCAGCCATCAAAAACAATGAGTTTGTGTCCTTTGTAGGGACATAGATGAACCTGGAAACCATCATTCTCAGCAAACTGACAGAAGAGCAGAAGATCAAACACCGCATGTTCTCACTCATAGGCGGGTGTTGAACAATGAGAACACATGGACACAGGGAGGGGAGCACTACACACTGGGGTCTGTTGGGGGGAAATAGGGAAGGGACAGCCAGGGGTCGGGAGTTGGGGAGAGAGAGCATGGGGAGAAGTGCTAGATGTGGGTGTTGGGGAGGAAGGCAGCAGATCACACTGCCATGTGTGTGCCTATGCAACAATCTTGCATGTTCTTCACATGTGCCCCAAAACCTAAAATGCAATAAAATAAATTAAAAAAAATAGTTGTTATAAAGGCTTTTTATGAAATGCAACATCTGTTCCTTACAACAGTTCTCATCAATATAAGTATAAAGTGAATCTTTCTCAACTTGATAAAGGGTATTTATAAACAATCTGCCACTAACATTATAGACTAGAGGTCAATGATTAGAAGATTAGCAACAAGATAAATATCTCTTACCACTTCAACATTGTATTGAGAAATCTAGCCAGTGCAATGGGCAAGAAAAATAAATAAAAGGTATTTACATTGGAAAAGAAGAAAGAAAAGCATTCTTTATTCATAGATGATAAGTTCATCAATTTGAAAAAATTTACTGGCATGTATAAAAACATATGAATTAATATAGCTTTATAGTTAAAGTAAAAAATTCAAAAATTACAAAATGTCTAATTTTTCCATAGGGCATATAGATAATTTGGAAAGTTCATCAGATATAATTATAGAAAACTCTCAGTTTAAAAACAAAAAGGATTACATTGCCTGCATTCTGTCTTCAAATCATAAATAAGAATTCAACTCTATGAGTGAAAAAATGCAGTTATATTTACAAATTTAAATAAAAACCTTCTAAAACTGCTTGGATTAAACAACAAATCATATCAGAAATTTAAAAATACCTATAACTGAATAATATAGTTACTACATACCAAATATTTTAGGGAAAGCAAAAGTGGCACTTTGAGGTGATTTATATTCATAAATATTTACATATAAAAATAGCAGCTAAAACAAATAAGCAATTGAACTTAAGAAAAGCAAGGACAAAACACTTTAGAAAATTTGAAGGAACAAGACAATAATAAAACAGTAAAATCATTAAAATAGAAACCAAGACTATAACAAAGTAAAAAGCCACAAGTTGATTATTTGAAAAGACTTTTAAAAGAGAACACCTATCACAAGGTAGACTGAGAGAAGAAAAGGAAAGATGAAGAAACAGGAGCAAAGAACTCCAGAACCTTTAGTGATTTTAAAGGTCATATAAGAAAAATTTAACAACAAATATATGCTACCAGTGTCAAAAACTTCGAGGCAATGGAAGAAGTTCTAAAATAATGTAACTTAGCAGAATTTATTTGAGAAGTATCAAAGACTTGAATATTTATATAACTATTTAAGACTATGAAGTAATAGCCTTTCCATAAATTAGATCATATGGCCTGCAAAACTTTCAAGGTAGAGTTCAATTTTGTACAGATTTTTATAGACAACTGGAAAAGATGGAAAACCTACCTAACCCTCTGAGGTCAATGAACCCTAATATCAAAACCAGACAAAAATATTATTAGAAATGGTCACATCACACAGAATCATTTTCTCTTAAATTTTTCAATTTTTTATGTGTGCATACTCATATAAAGAAAATATGGATACATATTTTAGTCCTTAGGTAGCAAAAGTCATTTTAAAATACTTAAATATAGGCTATATAATACATAATAAAATCGACTGTACTGAAAATGAAAACGTTCATGAACCACTCCTGAAACATGAAAAGACTGCTGGGCATGGCATTATATTTCTGTAATCTCAGCTACAATGGGGGCTGAGGCAGGAGGAACGCCTGAGCCCAGGAGTTCAAGGCCAGCCTGGGCAACATAGTGAGAACCTGTCTCAAAATAAATTTTTTTTAAATTAAAAAATACGAGAAGATGGCCTGGCGCGGTGGCTCACTCTTGTAATCCCAGCACTTTGGGAGGCCGAGGCGGGTGGATCATGAGGTCAGAAGTTCGAGACCAGCTATGGCCAACACAGTGAAACCCTGTCTCTACTAAAAATACCAATCAATCAATCAATAAGCAAGCTGGGCGTGGTGGCAGGCGCCTGTAATCCCAGCTACTCCGGAGCCTGAGGCAGGAGAATAGCTTGCCGGGAAGCGGAGATTGCAGTGAGCGGAGATCGCGCCACTGCACTCCAGCCTGGGCCACAGAGCTAGACTCTGTCTCAAACAACAATAACAAAAAAATACGAGAAGACACATTAAAAGCTGGGAGAAGATGTTCTCAGCAAATACAACTAGTGAAAAATCAGTATTGAAAATAAATTTTAAAAATTCTGAACATCACTAGAGAAAGTACAAACCACACACAAAAAAGCCATTAGTATTCAACACGCGGAAGAGAATGTATCAATTTCTAGTAGATGTCTGAAAAAAAAATCAACATAATTGTTGATAAAGAAAATGCAAGTCAAACCTACAATGTGACCTTATTTCACATTCATTAGACTGGCAAAGCTGGAAAGCGTTTCCTTATCGAGGATGGGGAGGACCTATTATTCACTGCTGTTAGGTTTGTACATCGTGGAGACTTTCTAGAAACAGGAATTCCACATCTACTCAAGAGAAAGCCTTGAACACAATACAATGCATGAGAAAATTCATCGAGAAGCGTTGGCATCACTCAAATATTCTTCTAGAAGAATGAATGAATAAACTGTAGTATAGTCACACAATGGAATCTTAAAAAGGAGAAAGGTAAACTAAACTATACACAGTATGGGTAAATCATAGAAAGTTAAAGAAGCTAAAATATTAAATATGAATTATAGTTTTATGAAATTCAAAAATTATTATAAATTAGGAATATGTAATCTATGCATAATATGAAATATATAAATACAATTAAAATAATATAAAAATGGACGATTATTCTGATGGAAGTAGGTGGGGAAAGAGACAGAGACAGAGAAAATGCCTCTTTCAGATTGATAGAGGAAAGACTAGGGGATAAATGGTTAAGGATTTCTCAACATGAAATCAAACCAGAGCGGGATTTTATTTCTAGCCCGAGAGAGAGAGAGAGAGAGAGAGAGAGAGAGAGAGAGAGAGAGAGAGAGCGTGTGTGTGTGTGTGTGTGTGTGTGTAAGGTTGTGAAATACTAAATAAAGATCATCCCTGAAGTCAAATGCAGCATTTTATTATATTTTATAACAGAGAACCCAAAACAAAATAGAAGCAATGTGCCATGGAGTTGAACCAGTGCATTTTTCAGTTCTGTTCTGATTCAAGTTCATTAGTTACTTTAGTTTATGCCAGTTTGGATGGAATTCCAGCTTTGGCAATTCACACCACCAATTTTTTTTGACTTTTGATTTACTGAAAATTGTTTAAAATTTTAAAAGTTGAAAATATTTTAAAGGTTTAATTATAGTTCAATAATTAAAAATTTAGATTTTCTAAAATATTATTGAATTTGCAGTTGAAAATGAGGTTACAGCTAGCCAACCTTTATGATCTCATCGTAGATAAAATGGAAACATATCTGGTTGTAATAAAATTATAACACTAGTATATTTTTGAGTAAAGGAAAACTTAAAATGGAAACAGCAGTAGAATGATTGTGTCGGAGTTCAGTTAAGACATATTGCATCTGGAAGAGATATAATGTATTATGTACTTCTTTGGAAATACATCATTATGTAAAAATTATCTCTTAGAATATAATTTCTTATGTTTGGTAATAGTCCAAAAGAGAAAATCTTAAATTCCAAGCATGAATGTTATTCCAATGTGAGTTATCAATTAGAAGGCAAGTTTTCCTCATAAGCATTCTGAATTTAAACATGTTATTTACGAGGATAATAGGCAAATGAAACCATTTAAAAATTAACTGAATGTCTCTCCAATTCTATCCTAGCTTGATTCCCTCATGCTTATTTCACCCCTATGGGAGTTCATAGCAAGACCTTGCTGTTTGGCATTTCACTTAGTTTCAAAAATCGATTCAAAGCTAATCAAGTCTATGTATTTATACATATGAATGACATGTTTCAGGCAACCCAGTTTAGACTAAGTTATGGTTCTCTCTCAATATTCATGACTCCAGTCAGGCTCATGTTGAATATGCCCCAGTTCAGCTTGATTGAAAGTACCATGAATAGAAAGAATACAATTAGGGAGGGGGAGTGTTGAGTCTGGATTTCCTATTACAATTTGAAAAGTAAAAATTTGATTGTCTAGGATGCTTCTGAAAACTTCCCACCAAAATATACCTAAATAGAACTGGAGTGTGAATTTGTAACACAAAGTGTTACAAATTTGTGTTTGTCCAAGCGCAAAATCTCCTTGAAGACCTTATTTTGAAATTCACCTTTTATACTCTATAACACATGCTTGGTTGAATGTGGAAACACAGCTATAGCACAAACACCAGTTAAAGCAATTGCGGTCTCATCCAGTTATTTAGAACAACCAACACGCAAGACTTGAGCCCCAGAACAGGAGAGAGGATGAGCTCCTGGGTTAAACTACGCTTAAGAAAGAGGATTAGATACTGGTGAAAGGCAGTCAGAGATATAAGGGTCAAAATTGAGAATGAATTACAAGAAGACAAGAGAAGAGGCCAGTCAACAAAATCAGATGAGTCAGAGAAGGTGAGGAAGGCACGGACATGAGCTGACATGAGGCCACTGAACTTGCTGATGGAGATATTAGGGCTTGTAGAGACAAACAGCTGTTTCTGAAGAATAATTTGGGAGAGAGAAATGTCAATGGGTTACAGAAGAGGTGGAGACTAGTGGGCCCCTTTCTAGTGAGGTCTGAAGATGACAAGGAGGCACAGAGGAGTGAAAGAAGGAGAGATACAGCCAAGATAGGAGTGTTCAGCCAGTTGTTTGCATTTTATATTTGTAGCAAGCGATTAGAAAAGGTGGGGCCGGGCGCGGTGGCTCATGACTATAATCCCAGCACTTTGGGAGGCCGAGGCGGGTGGATCACGAGGTCCTGGTCAAGAGCATCCTGGTCAACGTGGTGAAACCCCGTCTCTACTAAAAATACAAAAATCAGCTGGACATGGTGGCGTGCGCCTGTAGTCCCAGCTACTCGGGAGGCTGAGGCAGGAGAATTGCTTGAACCCAGGAGGCGGAGGTTGCCATGAGCCGAGATGGAGCCATTGCACTCCAGCCTGGATAACAAGAGCAAAACTCTGTCTCAAAAAAAAAAAAAAGAAAGAAAAGGTGAAGATAAGTCATCATTGATAATAGTCTTGTATCATATCAAATACCAGGAAAACATCCAGCAAAAATATGCAGGATATTTACCAAAATATCTCTGGGGAGATTCATGTATCAGTATTCTTGGTGTTCTTTATTTAAATTGATAAGATGATTCTAAAATTTATATAGAAGATATATTCATAAGGAATAATAAAATGATGAGGAAAAGGAAGGCAAGAAATTCTTTAATTACTTTTAGTTTCTCCATAGAGAAAATGGCCATGTCACCTATTAAGAAGATGGGGAGAGAATTTCCTATCATTTCCCACCTGCAGTAGGAACCCACCTCCCTTACTGATATGTGTCAAGGACATCTTGAGACAATCCTCCAACTCTTCAGGTAGTTTCTCCGATGAACATCGTCACCACAAGACAGTGCACCAAAATAAATGAGAGAATAGTCTTGGGAGCCTGTTTCCTTGAGAAGGTGAGCCAGGAAGCTCCCAGTTCAGAAGACGTCCTGGGGAGAAGGCCCAGTATAATCCAGGGTCAGTAGTCTCAGCTACTTGGGAATCACTGTCTGACATGGCCAAGTGAGGCTTTTAGATAAAAGGGTAGTCATAAGTATTGGGAAAAATGCTTTAGAGCTCCATGTGAAAAAAAAAAATCCTTTCTCTGGTGTGGTTTGGATTTGGCAGCATAGTTATTAGAAATTCTGTCTGGGACTTCCATTCTTTTCTGCTCTAGGCCCTTCAGCATATGAAACCAGCACACCAGATGACCACGTATGAGCCAGCATTGTCAAAGGAGAAGCTGAAGAGGCATTAGACTTCTTGGTTGCAAGTGAAGGCTGGAGTCTGCTACTATTGGAAGTGCTGAGTGTGGTTCAACACCATCTGCTGGTGTCATGATGACATGGGAGGTGGGCAGGGAAGTGCTGGGACGAGAAGGGTGGGTCCATGGTGAGGACTGCAGCTCCGGGCCTGTGCCCACTGATGTAGGTAAGAAGAGGCAGTCCTGCCTCAGCGCCCAAATGTTGCATTTCTCAAGACCACCCTGGCCCACATGCCCCATTCTGTGCCTATAAAAACCCTGGGGCCTTAGCGGGCACAGACACAAGGACCTGGACACTGAGAGGAACACACCAGCAGAAGAAGACACAAGAGGCTGGATGTCGAGAGGGACGCACCGGTGTAAGAGCACAACCAACAATCCAGCAGGTTGGTAGGCCACCGACTGGTGGAATCACACTAAGTTTGGCCAAGGTGGTTGGAGGGCTGACTGCATGGGAAACCCATCTTCCCAATCCACCTCCTTTCTGGTTCTCCCATCTGCTGAAAGCTACTTCCACTGAATAAAACCATGCACTGATTCTCCAAGCCCATGTGTGATCTAATTCGTCTGGTACACCTACGCAAGAACTCCGGGATGCAGAAAGCTCTCTGTCCTTGCGATAAGGCAGAGGGTCTAATTGAGCTGGTTAACGCAAGCCACCTACAGACAGCAAAACTAAAAGAGCACCCTGTAACACACACCCCCTGGGGATTCAGGAGTTGTAAACATCCACCCCTAGACACTGCCATGGGATTGGAGCTCTGCAGCCTGCCAGTCTGCATGCCACCCCTAAAGGTTTGAGCAAGGGGCACTGAAGAAGTGAGTCACTCCCCCTGTTGCTCGCCCTGTGAGGGGAACAGGTAACCTTTCCCATTTCAATGAGGCCAAGCCTTCTTTTTTGATTTAGCCAATTAATTTGCTTAATATTAGATAATAATGCGATGTAAACTGATAATGTTAGAATAAACTATTCATACAGTTTAAAAACAACACAGGTAGGCTAGGTGTTTGTTGTCATGTGTCCATTGTGTTGCTCTGCTTACAGTGTGACTGTTCCCTTTCATGGTGGAATCATGCTCAATCTCAGCACATTTGTGTCATTCTCATTTATCGTCTCCTGGTAGATATGTTGATGACGAACCATATTTTAGTCAGTCCTTCGCCCCAACAACTAATATAAACCCTGTTCCAGATTGTGCTTAATAAACTTTCTGAATGGCTGAATGAATGAATGAAATCCAAAGCTCAGTACTGAGAACTAGCAGCTATGATTTAACAAGCTTCTGACTTAAAAAGCCTCTCTTCTCACTGTCCTGTTCAAAGCCATCATTTTAAAACATTTACATTCTTTATACCTCTGTCCTCCTTCCAGAATCTTGCAGAGAGGAAGGTGGGAGGAGAGACAGTGGATATTTTCTTTGCTCTGTGAAATGGGTCAGATTGTCACTGAACACACAGGCAACCCCAAGACCTTTCAATCACCTTGTAACTATCACAGGGCATGGGAAATACGAGTGTGGACGACCACATACTTTATTTAATGCGTGCATTCCATGAGCACTTGCCATGAGCCCAGCTTCTTGCTTGGTTCAAGGAATACAAAGCTGAATAGTGGCAGCCTTCCCACTGAAACCTCCTCAAATCTCTCCTACGAAGCAATGACTGCTTTCTCATAAAGAACAGCAGAAACTGTGTGTATGGGAGTATGAGAGAGGGAGTCATAGGGGCAGAAAAAGTTTCCAATGGGGTTTTGATAGGTGGCAAGAAGAGGAAAAAACTCTCTCCCCAAAATGTGGAGGCAAAGAGTAGCCTCTTGGCTAGGGGGTCGTTAGGGAATAATTTTACAGTTTTAAAAAATAATTTTAGAAAGACTACTATGGCAAAGTGGCTAGGGCATAAAACAGTGGGAAGAGAGTGGAGAGAACTATACTTCCCCTGCAGAGGGGTGTGTGTGTGCGTGTGCGTGTGTTTGTGTGTGTGTGTGTCTGTGTGTAGAAGGGTGGGAGCAGTTTCTTGATTCTTTCAGTTCATTCACTTCTCAGCTAAAATGCGACTGTTTCTAGTTTTGTATTTTTGCATCCTCAAGTGAAGATACAAAACCCTTAGGGACAAATTTTATGTTTGAATACATTTTTCCACTGGGCACAGTTAGTAACTGTATCTTGATCTCTACTTTCATTGAGAATCATAACTGTATTGGAAGAAGCAAGACATTTTTTATATTTGTAGCAAACAATTAGAAAAGGTGAAGAGACTATATATATTTAAAGTGGATATATTTATATGTATTTAAAGGGGATACCATAGGCCCACGCACCTAGGAGGCTCTCAATAAACTCAATGGTGGTCTAACCCAGTCTGAAGTCCTTGGTACACATTCGCACAAGTGAGACTCAGAACAGTGAAGTAGGTCCCCTAAAATAACTCAGCCGGTCCCAGGGCTAGGTAGGGCAAAAATACAGGACCTCCAAACCCATGGCTTGCAATACCCCACGGATTTATACTTTATTCATAGGTATTTATTAAACACCTTTTATGTACGAGGCATTATGCTCCTCCATAACTTTTTGACATTGGTCCAGGCCACAATCGGAATGAAAGCACAATAAATAGCCACACACTTAATTATTCTATTTTTCAGGGGCCTATTCTTGCATTGATTACGTCCCTACATGATCTCTGAGAGGTTTTGTTTGCTGGCATCCTTCACCATCATTCAACTGTAGCAGCATGAAGACAGCTATTAGTACATAGGTTCCTGTGGTTATCTGACATAAAATAAATGTCAGCTTTGTAATCTTACTCCTTAGGGAACAAGTGTTAACTAAATGGAATGAGAATGACTCACATTTAGTTTGCTTCTATTGGCCAGTCCTTCAAAGGTAAAATGAACTCCTCCAAGTCATTACCAATGTTCTCATCAATGAGCAGACACTCCAGCTGGGTACGCAGGGAAGATCTCTGGGTCTTTTAAAGACAAAATAACACTCGCTAATGAGATAGAAGCACATATTGGTTTGTGACTCAAAAATGTGATTTGTTGTCAGAAGAAATAATAACTAGGTGAGTTACTCCCTGTTCTGCAAACACGATTGCTCCTAGGAGCGATTTTCTAAGTTCCGAGAATTACAGGATTGCTTATCAAAATTAATAAAAATTAAATCTTTTTATAACTTGTTCTCACGCATCCCAGAGTTTTTTTTACTATCCTGTTGCCCTTTCTTCTTTTCTCATGTCCATATAAGAGTTTGAAAACGCTACTGCAGATTTCAGTTAGCAATTGTATTTGAATCAAGCGTGAGAATGACTCTCTTTCCTTCTACAGTTCAGGATCTTTTTCCACAAGCCAGGTGAAGAATGAGTGTGCTCATATTGTTATAGAATATCATGAATGGGCCCAGGTGATTCAAAGACCACCTTTGAATTGGTGTTGGTGTTTGAGTCTCCGGGCTTTATCTGCTACCATGGGTGGGACCCTCAGCCAGCTTTTGGTGCAGTCAAAACCCCAGCTTCTGAATGGGAGTGGATGCCTCTTAGGTTGTAGGAGAGGCTGTTAGCTGTCAGCACCCTGAGTGAGCTGGGTCCTGCCCTCACATCTCTCCTTCCCACTGTGCCTGTCCCCCGGGGCCTCCATAATAGGCCCCCCTGTGCCTGCAGGGCCATCACTGAACTCAGCAGAGCACAGACACAGAGTTTATGCATCATGAGGGGTACAGGAAGGTCAGTATCACTGAGGGTCACAAAACGTTTTAAATGGACTGCAGCCACAGCCAAGACCAGACTGGAAGGCTGTGGCCAGGCTTTCTGCCCCTGGTGCAGCCCCTTCAAGTGAGGCGGAGGATGCAGTGGCTCAATACTGGGCCAGATCCCAGAAAGCACTAGCCTCATTTTGGCTTTACTGGTCCACATTGCATGTTTTCTCCTCCACTCTGGCCCTCACAGCTGGGGTCACGAAGGCCTCCAGCGGTCATGGCAATGTCAGTCCTGTGTTAATACCCCCTGGCAGGAGTAGAGGGTTTCTCAGCCTCAGCACCAGGGATATTTGGGGCAGGATAATTATGTCATTAGAGGCTGCCCTGTGCATAGTGGGGTGTTAATAGCATCCCTGAGAAATAACCCCTGGATATCAGTAGCACTTCTGCAGTTGTGATGACCAAGAATGTCTCTGGTCATTGTCAGGTGTCTGCTGGGATTGGCCCTGGGTGAGAATCACGTTAGGCATGACGAACGTGACCGGTCCTGTACTGCCTCCTGTGCAAATCTGCTCTGGCACATTTGCCTGCTACTCCAGTCACATTAAACTTCCGGCTGGTCTACAAATGCAGACGCCGTGGCACACCGCTGGCTCTTTACCCCTGCCCTTTCTTCCATGGGACTTCCCTTTCTTTCTGGTATGTTTGGAAAACTCATTCTGATTCTATAAGCCCCTCAGGCACATCTCCACAAACATTTCCCTGATCAGCTCAAACACAATCAGTCACTTCTTCCCTCGTATAATACTCTGTCAGCCCACAGCTCCATCATCCTGCAAGGGAAGCTTGCTATGGTGTTCCCGTCCTGGTGGAAATGAAGGTCCCATGCCATTTCACTAGAGTGTGATGGGCCCTATGAGAGGGAGGTTCCAGTGCTCCAGGACCCTAACAGTCAGAGTCTCTGCATGCCAGGGACCAGTGCAGACCTCCTAAGGCAATGACAACCCAGAAAGATGTAAAAGTAAACATCCAAAAGACCAGCAAGCATGTAAACAGTGTGCTCTTGCAGCAGGGACTCATTTAAATCACACAGGAAATCCGAGTATATTGAGCACCAAATATGTCCCAGATCCATGTACAGTGTGCATGTGAAGCAGGCCTTAACCTTGACCCTGAGGTGCTCATATGAAAGGAAACCTGCCCATGCCGTGCTGTGTCCTTTGTCTGCCTGCTTGTTTCACTGCCCCAGGATGGGGGCTCTGGTCATAGCCATGCTGGCCATATGGAAACAGTGCCAAGCATAGTCTGTGTGTCTGCTTTCACTCACCAGAGGCTTGAGGGTCCCTTTAGCATGTGATTTTCATCACTGGGAGGAAAATCTGGACTGGCAAATAATTTAGAAGTCATGGGGTTGTATAATACTGCCAAAAGAGAGAAGGAAGTAATGTCAAGAATAGATTTACAGGAGTCTGGCTTCTTTTTGAGGCGCCTTCTCTCCCAACTGCTTCTACTTTCTGGCCACTGCTATAGACCAAATGTTCATGTCCTTCCAAAATTCACATTTGAAGTCTTACCCACCAATATGATGATATCAGGAGGTGAAGCTTTTAGGAAGTAATTATTTCTTGAAGGTGAAGTCCTCATGAATGAGATTAGTGTCCTTACAAAAAGAGACACAGATACATGATCTCTCTCTCCCCTGTGTGAAGGCTCAATGAAAAGGTGGTCCTTTGTAAACTGGGCAGAGAGTCCTCACTAGGAACCAAGTTGGCCAATACCTCGATCTTGAACTTCCAGCCTCCTGAACTGTAAGGAATTTATTCCTGTCATTAAAGTTACTCAGTCTGTGGTATTTTGTTATAGAAACCTGAGCTGACTAAGACACCACTAGAATCACAGTTTAATTGAATACGGTAGTTGGATAAAGTTTGTAAATCATAAAAATGTACCACTTACTCGGTGTGTATTTTCCGATGCATTTTACAGAAACCCTGTGATGCAGAAAATCTCCCCTTTGAAGTGAAGAAGTGATGAACCGTCTCTAGGAATCACAGCCAATAATTGGTGGAATATGAATTCAAACCTTTCTGCTGAGGGCTGCCCCACTGTGCCTGAATCCCAACAGAGGTCAGCGACACCTGCAGGTGGCCTGAACAGGGGAGCAGCCTGGCCATAAGAGAGCAGCTTTGGGTTGAGCAGTTATGATACAATCCCTGGGAACTTCTGTCCATCTGGCCTGACTGGTTGGCTAAAATGGCTCTACCCTTGATGAAAACCTGTTGGGAGGAATTAGAAATGCAGAGGACATTGCCAAAGAATACAGTGTGCAGACCTTTAAATTTGCTGCTCCCCATCTCCTGTCTGGGCATGGACTGAATGTTGATATGTTGAAGTCTCACCATTGGAGAGAAAAAATTCTCAACTCCTGTGTGCCCAGGACTCCCAGGGAGAAGAGCATCTGGGCCTGATGTCCCCCATGGCAGACACTTGTGTGCGAGTCTGTGGTTACACGTGTCCATACCTTCCATGTCACCAGACAATGGCACACTTTCCAGTAACTCATTACAAAACTTCTGGGAAAGAAAAAACATATCTAGTTTGATGTGAAATGGATAATTTGATTTAATAAGTATGGGTTATGAAATCATAATAATAGGGAAAGAAAAAAGACAAAAATAATATTAGGGTATTTGGAGTTTAAATGCAGCTAAGAATAAAAGAAAGGTAATTAAAAAGTCATATGTTTTCTCAAAGCTTTGTTCTGCGTCCTGGTGTTTTCAAGGAAGCTGAATGTACCCTGATCAGTCAGGGGCACAACTGGACAGAGCCAACACAGAATCTCATAGGAGAGACTGCTGTGCCTCAGACTGTGTTCACAGCCACCCAGTGGCCCCTTGAGGGTGGACTGAGTGTGGACTCAGCCTTCCTTTCTGCGGGACCCTGGGAAGAACAGGGCCTAACATCCAGCAACAGAACATTAACTCAGCTAGTGAAAAATGGAAGTGACCTCACCACATGTCGTATTGTGAAAGCAGCTATTTTTTTAAATAGCTCAACTGCACAAATGCCAAGGCTTGGACCACTCTCTTAACATCTCATAGAGGCCTCGTAACCAATTCCTGCCTAATCTTGACTGATAGTTGCTACCTTCCATCTGCCAAGCTGTCAGGAGATTGTTTTCTTTGTTAAAACTCACAGAGTGAGGTGGAGAAGAACGACCGTTCATATTTCTGTACTTTGTGTGTGCTCTCTGCTCTCCCTGGAACGTCCTCTGTTATTTGCCACTTGACAAATTCTCATTCTTATGCACTGCCATCTGCATCTCCAACTGAGTCACCTCATCCTCAACGCACTTGCTCCCTCTTTATTCTATTAATACAAAGTCTGGTGCAGTCCCATGGACATCATCATTGGTGCTCTAATTCTGCATTCATTACATTTCTACTAATAGAAGTAGAGAACATTGCTCATCTTCCTATGTACCAGGCACAGTGCTAAGCATGTTGTTTGTACTATTTTACCTAATTCTTGCAACAATATTTTCAGGCAGTGCTGTCCACACGATCACCACTTGACAGAGGAGGAACTGAGAGCTAGGTATGCACTTGCCAAGGGTCACACATATGAAAAGGTCGGAGCCAGAATTTAAACCCAAGCAGTCAATGATGTCACTTATATTTGAAATGGAAATAAATGGAACTCACAGACACAGAGAGTAGAATGGTAGTTGCCAGGCACTGGGGCTGGGGCTGGGGAGATGTTGGTCAAAGGGTACCAAGTTGCAGTTATAAGATGTCTAAGTTCTGAAGATCTAATGTACAGCATGGTGACTATGGTTAATTATAATGTACTGTATGCTTGGAATTTGCTAAGAGAGTAGATCTTAAGTGTTCCCGCCAACCCCCTCCCCACACAGAAGACAACAGTGTGAGGTGATAGATACATTAAGTAGCTTGATTGTGGTGATCATTTCACAGTGTGTACACATATCAAATAATCACGTGTATGCCTTCAATATATACTGTTTCCGTCTGTTAATTGCATGTTGATTGGGCTGGGAAAAATAAACAAACCCAGGCAGTCTGGCTCTACAGGTGCGATGCTTTCCTGCCATCCTGCCTGCTCCCAGGACTCTGTGCTCCCAGCACCCAAGGCTGGTTCAGGCCTTCCCCATCTTTGCATCCACTTCCCCTCGCCTCTCTCATAAAGACCCTGGTGATCAATCCTTGGATTCACTCCTGTACCTCTTTCAAACATGAAGGGGCGTAGAGAATCATGCAGTTGAGAAGCCCCTGGCCTCTGTGTGCGTGGTGAGGACTTCTCAGTTTATGGTGTGGGTCAAGAGAACCACTCCCAATCTTCTCTGAGTGGTTCTCCAGCCTCTTGTTTGCAGGACCAGCAAGAGAATGGGCCAGCAGGCCACTTAGTGCATCTTTCTGACTGGCTGTGTGTGAGACTTAGTGCATCTTTCTGACTGGCTGTGTGTGAGATAGCTGGTCCCCACTGGCCTGAAAACCTGAGGGAGGAAGAGTACCACATGCCAGCCATGCCCCTGGTGCCAACCTTATAGCAGAGCCCTAGGGAATATTCTTCCTGCTGGTATTGCTGCTGCCATGTCCACAGCCCATTACTGAGAGAAGAGATCATAGCAAACAGAAGGCTGCCAATGTGAAATCACAGGGTGGGAAAGCAAGATGTCCCTCATCGATTAAATTTAGGATAACAACAACAATGGTAATAATAGTAAAATGTGGCTGGATGTTTCCGTGCTTTATGTGCTGTGCCTAGGGCCTGCCATAGATCATTTGCTCTTCATAGCAACTCTGGGTTATTTCATATTACTCTCATTTATAGGTGAGAAAACTAAGGCTTAGGGATTAGGTAACTTGTCATTGGTTAACAGGTTAGTGAATGGTTAATCTGATCTTAAATCTTATTTTTAAAAATAATCGAAAAATATCTTCCTTCATGCCTTTAGTTCATTCAGGCTGCTATAACAAATTACCATAAATGGGATGGTTTATAAAAACAGAAATGTATTTCTGACAGTTCTGAAGGCTGAGAAGTTCCAGATCAAGACATCAGCAGATTTAGTGTCCATTGAGGACTCCTGGTTAATAGACAGTGCCTTCCCACTGTGTTCTCACACGTTGGGAGGTGTGAGGAAGCTCTCTGGGGTCCCTTACAAGGATGTCGACCCATTCATGAGGCTCTGTCCTCATGACTTAATCACCCTCCAGAGGCCCTACCTCCTAATACCATCACCTTGGGAGTAGGGATGTTAATATATGAATTCTTGGGAGACACAGACATCTAGAACACAGCACATTCCTTCTACAGGGCCTGGCAGACACTTAGGCAAACATATCTGTTCTTGAGAGAGCTCCAGCCAAGGATCACAGTAGAGTAAGGCCCCTGGAAGGCTGCTATCAGTTGACAGGTGCATGGGTCAGGACAGATCTGGGAGAGAGGGAGGGCCCAGGAGCTACTGAAGTGATGCCTGTGGGGGTAAGACCTGCGGGGGGTGGGGCAGGTGGAGACAGGTGGTGGAGAGACTGGGAAGGAGGGCTGAACCAAAGCCTCGCAGTCTGGATGAGGCTCAAGAACAGAGCAACAGGGCAAGAAGGACAGGCAGCGTCCACCTGAGAAAGAAGGCAGAGTTCTGAATTTCATGAATGGGGCAGCCCTGAGATGGGAAGAAGCTAAAAGCAGAGGTTGGACATTGAGAATCAGGGGCCATCCATTTAGCTTGGACCACAACACACTTTTGCTACTGTCTAGGTTGTTTTACCTTTTAATGGAACCAACCTTGAATAAACAGATTTTCCGTACAAAAAAGTCTGTATATCTCTACTTTAGTAAGCCAGAAGCTCAGTCCTATTGGGCTCCTTCCCATGGAACAGCAGTTGGCAGACGGGTCCTTGCTCCCAGGCCTTCCCTCCCTGGAGGGCACAGTTTCTGCCTCCTGCACTGTGTTCAAACTGCACAGTGCTCCTCACTCAATGGGAGGGACTAATCAATCTGTTTGGGCTGTGGATACTTTAACTTGTAATTTGTGCCCTGAGGCATGGGGATTTCTAAAGTCTTAATGGAGGGGAATGAAGATCATTGTAAGTGAGAAAATCCAGAAACATGTCCTGGGGATCTTGGCTGTTGTCACCGGCACAGATACTGAATTTCCCTAGAATGTGGGCAGGAGTTGGGGAGGTGATCCCAATCCCTCACTTAACGTGGGGTGGATGGTTCTGATGGGTGTATGTGGCAAGGAGGAATCAAGGGTGAATCACCACATGCTATGTGCTTCAAGGGACATTTTATTCTTTTTATGCAGATGAAAAAGCAAAGCCATTTCACAGTTTACATTTTACTCAAATACAGAAAGAAAAACAAATAGATTTACTGGCGATCAGGAATTTAATTGGCTAGTGCGGTCACAATGTGTATAAACACTATGATTGTTTTGTTCCTTTGGATTTTGGGTTAAAAACTGCAGTTTGCTTATTTTAGGGACTTCTAGGGATTTTCCAAGGCCAAAGTTGTGTACAAGCCAGTCATGACAATCATTCTCTCTTTATCACTCTTAAAAATCATTTAATAAAAATTTAGGTAGCAGATTTGGAAGTATAATAAAATTTGGCTCCTTTAAATTGAACACATATTTTCTAATCCTCAAATAGATAATTTCCAGAGAAGAATGGCTGTAAATGGCATTTATTGCTACAAAATTAGGCATACCAAGAGGTTGCTTGTAAGATTTATGGGAAGTAGCTCAATCACAAATGGAAATAATCAGTTTCATGCCACAGGTAATATTAGATAAATTCTTTAGTCCTGACCTGAGTGTCAATCACTTCTCTGCTCCATTACCCTAGTCTCTGCCAGCTTTGTGAGACAAGTGAGAGAGAGCCCCAGGTATCCTCAATTTGCAGCAGAGGTTACTGAGATCTGACAAAGTGTTTTTAATGTGCATTCTATAAAACTGTGCTACTGCTTGGCATTGCAATAACCTCCATTCTCTTGAGCTCATAGTACAGTTAGTTAATAAGCTGAGAAGTGGAAAAGTGTGCTGAATCAGGACAGGATGATGCTGGGGAGCCGAGCAGGGTGATACAGCCCTATGGTAGGTGTGTGGGGTGAGCCAGCCCATGTCTGCCATGCCCTGATTCTTCATGTCTGTGTCCTTTCTACAACCCTACAGCTCACATTTGCAGTTGGCCTAAACAAAGTTAAACAGGTTAGAGTATGTCAGGTCCATAGCTTTACCCAAAGGTAGCTTACAGGGAACTCCAAGGCAGGGAAGCCCCATTTCCTTTTCCAAACTAATTCTCACAGTTCTGTTGTCATAGGAGTTGATCTCTTGTCCGTGCACTTCCTATGTGTGCCTATGCAATATTTCCTAAATGAACTCTTTTGGAGACAGTTTTCACTTGAGTTTCTGGAATTATCTCCCAGAAACCCTATGTCCAGAGGCCAGCCAGTTGTCTCCTCTGGACTCCTAGACAGTCGTCCTGGTCTTGTTAGCCCTAGACCCTTCCTCACAAATAGGTCATAATAACGCATTTGCTGTCTCTGCAACAGAACTGCCTACTTCTCAATTGCTTCAGACAAAAGTCCTAGAGTCAGCTGACCATCCTCAGCCTCTGGAGACATCAGTGGTTCTGACACTTTTCTTTTATTATTATTTTTTTAAGACAGAGTCTAACTCTGTCACCGGGCACCAGGCTGGAGTGCAGTGGCGTGATCTTGGCTCACTGCAACCTCCGACTCCCAGGTTCAAGCAGTTCTCCTGCCTCAGCCTCCTGAGTAGCTGGAACTACAGGTGCATGCCACCACGCCCAGCTAATTTTTTGTATTTTTTTTTTAGTAGAGGTGGTGTTTCACCATGTTGGCTGGATGGTCTCGATCTCTTGACCTTATGATCCGCCCACCTCGGCTTCCCAAAGTGCTGAGATTACAGGTGTGAGCCACCACTCCCACCGGTTCTGACACTTATCTACGGCAGTATCCCCACTGAGAGGTGAGCTGGAGTAATGTGCCATTTTGGGTTTTTACCCTTAAGGCCTGGGCCTCAAGCATGGTGTGGCTCTGAAGCTCAGTGTTTTATGTTTAAAATCCAATGTTACTGCAAAGCATATACATGTTTGCTTCAAAATGTAAATTTATTTCTATTTGCAACATTGGAAGACTAATTCAGATGGGCAAAATATAAGAAATACTTTATGAAAGGCATTGGAGGACTAATAAGTCAGTGGAAAATAGAAAGCCAACACCCAGGGGAGGAAGTACACAAGGAAGGCAAGCCAGAGTTGGTGATGATTTTCCTCTTCAGTGACTGTCAATTTCAGGAGGGCTGAAGGGTGGAGGTGGTTAAGAGCCTGACCATGGCTGGGCACTCTTCCCACCCCAAGCTTGGGTCTAGCTCTGAAAGTCTAGGCCTTAGGGGTGAGGGCAAACTCAAAATCGGCCAGTTATCCCTGGCACTGAAACTCATCTTTGAATTAGCTCAATCCCTGATTGAAATAAAAGTTTCTGCAGGTTGCTAGTGTGCTGGGCACCTGCCAGAAGTGGAGGGAAATAACATCTGAGAAAAGAAATTATTGCACGGTCTTTCATATACGATATTAGTCACTTAATCAGAAATGACCAGGTATATGCAGGCAGAAAACTATGAGATCTAAAAGAAAAAAGACATCACAGAAAAGAGCAAAAGTCATACAGGGAACTTATGGAATGAGATCATAATATATTGATTAAAAATAACTATGCTAATATGTTCAAGAAAATAAAAAACAAAACTGAGAACAGAATATTTGAAGAAAGTCCCAAGGGGATATTCTGCTATTAACAAATCTAGAAAAAAAACTAACTTAAAGGATGAGCTTAGCAATAAATTGGATACAGTTAGAGCATGGTAGAATTAAAAAATAGAGAACATGAGAGGACAGCAGGAGAGAAGGAATGCCTAGATTAAACGTAAAAATCACAAGAGACTATTTTGCTTGCATCTATGTAAGTGCAATTGGAAATTTTTGTGAAATGGATCATTTTTTTTGGAAAATAGAGTTTACCAAAATCAATTCCACTAGTAATGGAATGTTTAAACAGGCCCATCTCCACAGTAAAACTAGAGAAATTATCAAGGAATGTTTTGCAAAGAAACATATTCTTTCAGGGGAATCCAACCACACTTGTAGAAACTAGATAAAAATTTCTAAGTTATTTTTATAAAGTAAATATAACAATCTGATAAATCTGATAAAAATAACATAAAAAGAAATTTGTGAGTCAACCTAATTTTTAAATAATGCAACAAATTTAAATAAACTAGTAGCAAACAGATTCCAACACTAAATTAAGAAATAATTAAAGCTGGGTGCTATGGCTTGAGCCTATAATCTCAGACTTTGGGAGGCCAAGCTAAAGGATGGCTTGAGCTCAGCAGTTTAAGGCTTTAGTGAGTTACGATGACTCCACTGCACTCCAGGCTAGAAACAGAAGAAGAAGCTGACTCTGAAAAAACAAAACAAAACAAAACAAAAAACAGAAAAAAGAAAAAATATTAAGACAAATACTCCAAGGTCAAGTAGGTGTATACCTTAATTCAAGGATTATTCAATATTAGGAAATCTGTTAATATTATTCACTTTATTAACATGTCTAAGAAAAATAATTACACAATTATTTGTCAAAAGCTGAGTCTGATAAAAGTCGTTATCAGTTTCTAATAAAAACTACTGAGCAAAAAGATAATTTCTATCAAAATAGTTAAGTAGATACAAATATTTAGGAATAAAGGTAAGAAGAAATGCTCAAAATCCCTATTAAGAAAAATGAGAAACGCTCCTGGGAAAGAGAAAATAGATTTGAAAAACAGACATTCTTGTACTTTTCTGTGATGTGCAAATATCACAAAAATGACACACCCTGTTTCTTTATAAATTTAATGTAACCCTAATAAAATACCAATAAGTTTTTGTCCCTGGACTTATGCAAGTTGATACTAACATTTGTTTTGAAAAATAAACACACTTGAATCACTGGGCAAGTACTGAAAGGGAAGAATTATAAGAGATTATGATTCCACCACACAATACCACAAAGCCACAGAATGAAAACACTGTGACACTGGTGCATGCACAGAGTGCAGACTGGCGGGTAAGATTGAAAACTGTAGACATTGGTCCAATTACACATGGACATTCAGAATATGAAGTAGTGCCATGTCAAATCACTGGACAAGACTGAACCTCTTAATTAATGGTTCTGGGCCAGCAGGACAGTCATTAGGAAACAAATAAAGTTATATCTACTCTTCATTCTGTACATACGAGATAAACTCCAAAAGGTTCAGTGATAAAGATATGAGTGAAAAGATATCATAAAAGAAAACAATATGTGAAAAACTTCAAAACCTCAGCATAGGGAAAGGCTCTCTAATAATAACTTAATCTACAGGCAACAAAACAGTGAGAGATTGATTAATTTGACTTCTTAAAAAGAAAAATGTGTTCATGGCAAATAACATCAAGAATACTCTTGAATCAATCTTAATAATATATATCACAAATAAGGAAACTAATATCCCTGATGTATAAAGGACATTTTAAAATTGTGAAAAAAAATGTAAAAGTCCTATAAAAATGGGCAAGATACACACACACACACACACACACACACACACACACATATACATAGACACACACATATATATATATATATATAGTTGACGTAAAACTAGATTTTAACAACATGAATAAATGCTCAAACTTCACATTTATTAAGAGAAATGTACATTATAACGATACCAATTGACAACCACACAATTAGGTGGTTGAAATCACAAATAGGCAAGATTTCAAAAGCTTGACAATTAATTGTTAGCAAGTCTCTAGTGAAGTGGTTACTCTTATACTTCACTAGTGGAAAAGCTAAGTGACACAATCATTTATGGAAGGGGATTTGGCAATGTTTAAAAAAGAAAAAGTATGTATTTATCCTTTGATCCAGGAATCCCATTTCTAGAAATACACCCTAAAAACATACCTTTAACAATACAAAAGTACATATGCACAGATTATTAAAAGCATTGCTTGTACTTGCAAAATACTGGAAATTACCTAAATGTCCAAATACAGAAGAATAGCTAAAAAAGTGGCACTTGCACAAAAAGAAAAATACACAGTTGGGTAAGAGAATAAGAATGATCTCAGTGAATGACTTCATAGTGATTTCTGAGAGATACTGTTAATTAAAATAGGCAAAGTATCAAAAAGTACATATAGTATGCTACCTTTGTACAGGAAGAGAGGGAAATTATGAAATATATAATACCTTCCAATTTTAACAAAACACTTGAAGGATAAACCAGAAAACAAGGAAATTGATTATTAAAAGGTATAGGATCAATGGTGTTGAAGGGCCAGAGCAGAGAGTTAGTTTTCTGGGTATGTCTTATAGAATTTTGAGTTTGGGAAATATGTTAATATACTATGTATTCCAAAATCACATTAAATTGACAATTTCAAGAAAAAATAAATTGAATGCAAATAGAAATAGATGAATGTAACTCTACTTCATAATCTCAGTGAAGGGGAAAAATCAATGGCAAGTAACTCGAAGATGGTAGTTTGATTATAAAACTATTCTTCAGAATAAAACCTTTAATCAAATCATGCATTTTTAGCAGTAGGTGTATGTTTTGCATGACGTGTATAGCAATTCTGAAACTATTTTAATGTAGACTAGAGCAAACAACTACAAGTGTTGATACTGTTGGAAGTCAGAGTTCTCATTACAAATTGTTCAAAATTGGCCAAGGGCAGATAGATGTCATGCGTCTTTGGGTCAGGATATCCTGAGAAGATATGAAATATCTGTATTGTTCAAAATGCCAGTCTTATGACAAGAAACTACTCTAGTTTAAAGCAGGTCAAAGACAAAAGATAAATGGAATATGCCATTGCGGCTGAATACCACGGTGGGGGAAAATATGCTATAAAGGATAATTGTCAAAATTAAATTATTAAATGTAGATTATTTAAAATTGTATATCTGTGATAAATTTCCTGAATTTATAAACTTTATTTTATTTATGTAAGAAAACATCCTCATTAAAAATATATACTGAAGTATTGATGAATTAAGGGGCATAATGAATGCAAGTACTTTTAAATTGTTTGCAAAAAAGAGTCTACAAAGACAATGAGAAGAATGATAAAGCTAATGTGGCAAAAATGTTTGACGTAAAAAGAATATAATATTTCTCTGTACTAGTATGCAACATTTTAGTAAGTTTAAAATTATTTTTAAAGTTAAAAATTTACAGACAGTTAATTAATTTCTCTTCTACAATGACATAGAAGTCAGGAGAGGTTGCTGCAAATGCGTTCATTTTTGTGGCTGAATAGTATTCCATGGTCACTCATAAGTGGGAGCTAAGTTATGAGGATGAAAAGGCATAAGAATGATACAATGGACTTTGGGGTCTTGGGGGAAAGAGCAGGGCATGGTGAGGGATAAAAGGCTACAAATTGGGTAGTGTATACTGCTCCGGTGATGGGCACACCAAAATCTCACAAATCACCGCTAAAATACTTACTCATGGAATCAAACACCACGTGTTCCCCAAAAACCTATGGAAAATAAAGATGCTAGGAGGTAATAAATGTCCTTAAATTGTGCAAAAGTCTCTTGCACTGTCTAGCAAGTGGGGAAAGTATAATTTGCCATGAGACTTTTACCAAGACAAGAATACCTGCTACACTCTCTAGGGTAATGACTAAAAAGATAGAAAAGAATAGCTAATTACAAAAATAGTAGAGGTGAAAATGGGATAAAAACCACTCCATCAATTCCAAATAAGGCAAGAAAAGAAACTGAAAGTAAAAGAGAGTAGGTGGTATACAGCAATATAAAGCAAATATAAAACTATAAAGTAAAACAGAGCAGGTGGTATATAGTAACAGGGAGCAAATAGTAAGATGGCAGATGTAAAATCAACGGTATCAGCAAACACAATAATCATAAAGACACTAAATCTTTAACATAGCAATCTATGCTTAGATGAAACCTAACTATACCCTGCTTTCTTCTAAGATTGAAAGTAGAAAGACCAAAAAAGCTGCAGCTTCGTTGAATACTTGGAAATGGATTGTAGATACAAATTAGGTAATTTGATAAGATTTTCATAAAGAAAACATTGATAACTATTGATGTAGCTAATATGCCATACCAGTTTGATTCATTACAATAAACGAAAATCAGAGATTCACCATATTAATATAATAAAGGAGGAATTATATATTATAATTTTTATCAATGGAGAAAAAACTTTGATAAAATTCAATAATTGTTTGTGATAAAAATCTTAGAAACTAGATAAAGAAGCAAACTTTATTTGATAGAAGAAACTTACAAAAATTTTACAGCAACCATCATAGTTATTGGTGAAATGTTCAAAGCTTTCCCTTGGATACTGGGAGGGAGACAAGGCTGCCTTCTAGCACTGAGCTTGTCAGCATTTTACTGGAGCCTCTAGCAACTGTAGTAAGGCAAGTACAGCTAGTGCTCGACTTACGACCACGATTGGGTCCGACAGACCGGTCGTAACACGATTTGGTCGTAAGTTGAGTAGGCTATATATATGTACAGTACTGTGAAATGATGTTATAAAAATCTTTTTTTTTTTTTTTTTTTTTTGAGACGGAGTTTCACTCTTGTTACCCAGGCTGGAGTGCAATGGCGCAATCTCAGCTCACCGCAACCTCCGCCTCCTGGGTTCAGGCAATTCTCCTGCCTCAGCCTCCTGAGTAGCTGGGATTACAGGCACGCGCCACCATGCCCAGCTAATGTTTTTGTATTTTTAGTAGAGATGGGGTTTCACCATGTTGACCAGGATGGTCTCGATCTCTTGACCTCGTGATCCACCCGCCTCGGCCTCCCAAAGTGCTGGGATTACAGGCTTGAGCCACCGCGCCTGGCCTTAAAAATCTTTAAGTCATATTTTATCCTAATTTTCTTTCATTATTGTTATATATCATAATTTTATTTGTTCATTTTATGCCATTTGTATCATCTCTACACTATTTTGTTTCTTATTTTTACATTTGTCAGGTTTAAGTAAAACACTGCATTACCAGTACAACTGGTTTAATATTTGCAAAACATACAAAATTACAAAATACAGGTGCATACAAAAATACAAAATACAGGTGTAAAAAATACCATAGGAAACATTTTCCCAATTGCAAAACATATCAAAATACATGAACAGCCGTGGCTAGCGATTGTGGTCGTAAAGTCGAATGGTCATACGTTGCATAGGTCGTAGGTCAATCAATACCTGTAAAAGAAACAATAGATGCAGAGATTGAAAAGGAGGAAACAAAGCAATTCTTAGTCTGAGATAACACAATTACAGATACAGAAAATCTACAGGAATCTTCAAGTAAATTATGAGGGTTAATTAGTGAATTTAGAAATATTTGCTTTGCATCGCTGCATAGAAGTCAATGTAAGAAAATCAACTACAGACAAATTAAAATTGAGATAACCTACATAATACCATAAAAATACCCCTTTCCCAGGAAAGAAATCTAATCGGTGATGTAAATATCTTTACACAGAAAACTGTAAAATGTCATTGCTGTTAACTAATGCGTACCAAATAAAATGGAGATGGTCTTTATTATGAACTCGATTATTCTGAAGATTGAAATATTGGAATATTTCGAAGTTATCCACAAGTTGCTATGCAGACTCAATATCTCAGTAGGTCTTTTTGGGGCATAAACTGACAAAATGATTTGAATAGAAATACACAAGGCCTGGAGCGGTCAAGAGAATATTAAAAAGAGCCAGCGCATCGGGAGAATTCACTCCATAAACATGCAGATTTACAACATATAGTTCTAGTAGTTTCAGCGGTCTTGCATTCCTGAAAGTTAGCAGAAAAGACAAAACGCACACACATAGGAATGTGTGTGTGTGTATTTTGTTTTGCATATTCTTTTTGTTTTTTATAACCAAAAGTGAGCCTAAAGAACAGTGGAGAAAACGTGTTTTTTTTTTTAAACTAGATTCAATTTTATATCCACATGGAAAATAAAGAAACTCTATATGAAAATAAATTCCAGGTAGACTGCAGGTCTATATGAGTGGTTAAAAATTAAGACTTCCGGAAGGCAATACAGCAAAATGTCTTCATGTTCTTTGGGCAAGGAAAAATTTCTTAATAAATACATTTTGTTAAGTATAAATTATAAAAATAGAGAAATTGAGTACACTAAAATTAAGAATGTCTGTGTATCAAAATACAACTATAAATAAGTGAAGAAGTACAATAAATGGTTTATGTTCAAAATACACAAAGTATATCTGCAAATTAGTAAGGAAGACATAAATATTTAGAAAACTAGAGAATAGACAAGTATATATTTGACATAAGAGGATATGCAAATATTCAATAAGCACATGACATACATCCTTTATAATTCATCAAAAAATTAATAATTAAAGCATAATGTGGAAGCCACTCGCAAAACCAGAATACCAAAATAAAAAAAGATGAAAAATATCTAAGCATTGATGGAGACGTGGAGCACCTGGGACTCTCCTGCGTGGCTGCTGGGAGTGAACCAGCATGAACACGCTGGAAAATTGCTTGGAAATGTCTACTTGAACGGGGCATTTGTGTACCCTAAGGGCCAGCAGCTCCACTGCCAGGTATATAAGCAGCAGAGATGAGCCCATATGTTCAACAAAAGACATGGATAGAATGTTTATAGCCAAAAATGGGAAACAAGCCATCTTGATAAGGAGGATGAATGAGTAACTTCTGGTCTACCTGTAAGGTTGAACCACATGATTGAACCTCATGTCATGCTGAGAAAACAAGTCAGACATCAAAGAAAACATATGGATTCATTTTGTAGAAAGCTCAAAAACCAGTAAGGCCATGTGTGGTGCTAGACATCAGTATGGGGGTTCTCTTTGGGAAAGTGGAGCTAGTGACAGGGAGGGGCTGTGAAGAGGTCTTTTGGGGTGCTGCTAATGGTCTAGAAAGGCTATTGTTTCCTGTTACATGTTATATTTCAATAAAGAGGAAAAAGGTGCCTTTCTTCAAAATATTTAAATCAAATTAGTAGGCTAAAAAGGTAGGTCCATATTTAGGGCCCTAAGAGAAGCACGGAACTTCATGTGATCTGAAATTTCCCTGAGAACTTTCATATTCCTCTGGTCATTCTTTGAATGTCTCAGTCATGCAATGTTCACACACCACCGGGCAACTTGCTAACGTCTACCATAGGAGTGCTGGAGCCACGAGGCTGTCCATAAGAGCCTGTGGTGTCTGGTTCATGGGAGGTATCAACCACAGGGTTCATGGTTGGTGAACCATGAAGCATAGAGGGAAACCAGGCCATAGAGTTGTAACCAGCTGATGTCTACTAGAGCATCATGAGTTCGTAGGGCATTTCTGGAATGATAACACTTCTTAGACTTCTTAGAATTCTATAAACTTGGAAGAGTAGCCTCAGCAAAGAGATGCTGTGTATCAATGGAAATGGATTAGGGAGCCAAAGAGCAAACTCGGCAGCAGTCACAGTACCAGCTGTGTGAGCACTGCTCATCAGCCACAGGGTGCTAAAACGTCCAGGGTCCTTGCAGGAGAGCTGGAGGGAGGGAGCTGATAGTCTGGCCACACCCTATGTAGGAGATTCACGGCCTTAGAGAGCCACCACCTTTCCACCTCTGCTCCAACTTCAGCCACACTGCAGCCACCCACTATGCAGAAGTGGCACACTCATGTTGCCAGACCAGCAATGCTCGCACGTTGTTGTACACAATTGCCCGGAATGCTTCCTCATTCAGTTTATAAGACTCAGCAAATGTCTCTACTGTACTTCAATGCAAGCCTCTCTCTCCTTCTCCTGGTAGAATGAGGCTCCTACATTCTCCTAGGAAAGGATGAACTAGCTAGTGAACGTTCTGGAGTCTAGAAGTAAGTCGTGTTCATTTTTATTTGCTCTCGATGTAGGAGGTGTTCAATGCATGTGTTTCGTAAATGAATATGAATGAGAAGAAGAAATAGAGGCACTTTCAAAGTTAAATGTTTCTTGTTAGATTTATAATTTTTTAAATCACACATCACTATTCATGCATAAACATTACTTATAATTTTAAAATCTCTTCCCAAATCATTAGCTATTTTATCACAATGCACTTTCTTTCTTTTTTTTTTTTTTCTTTTTTGAGACGGAGTTTCACTCTTGTTACCCAGGCTGGAGTGCAATGGCGCGATCTCGGCTCACCGCAACCTCCGCCTCCCGGGTTCAGGCAATTCTCCTGCCTCAGCCTCCTGAGTCGCTGGGATTACAGGCACGCGCCACCATGCCCAGCTAATTTTTTGTATTTTTAGTAGAGACGGGGTTTCACCATGTTGACCAGGATGGTCTCGATCTCTTGACCTCGTGATCCACCCGCCTCGGCCTCCCAAAGTGCTGGGATTACAGGCTTGAGCCACCGCGCCCAGCCACAATGCACTTTCTAAAATAATTAAATGGGGAAACATTACATTTTTATTTGAGACATTGTTCCTAATTCTTCATAAAAGAAAACATTTGCAATGGTTTTCTTTTAGAGAAAAGTAGAAAAGGAAGTTTAAATGCAGGATATTAAAACAACTGAAAGCTTAGCACAGGCTAAAAATGATGTGGATTTATTTTACTTCAACAAAAGTAGCTTAGGAGATTTAATAATTGCAAGGTTTTGCAACCCAGATAGAAATTTAGCACTGTGAAGTAAACTGTTCAGGTGAATGTGAACTGCACAGTCTTAGTTTGAAAGAGGATGTGTTCTATGGGGCTCCAGGAGTATATGCTCTACCTTAGGTCTCTGAGCTGAGCTTCACGTAAATCAACCTGAGGCCAGGAGCTGCAGCTCAGGCCTGTAATCCTAGCATTTTCAGAGGTCAAGGTGGGTGGTTCACTTGAGACCAGGAGTTCAAGGCCAGCCTGGGCAACATAGTGGACACTGTGTCTACAAAAAAAAAAAAAAATTTGGCAGGGCATGATGGTGTGTGTCTGTGGTCCCAGCTACTCAGGGGGTTGAGGTGGGAGAATCACCTGAGACCAGGAAACGGAGACTGCACTGAGTCATGATCATGCCACTGCACTCCAGCTTGGGCTGCAGAGTGAGACTCCGGCTCAAAAAAACAAAACAAAACAAAACAAACAAAAAAAACACAAAACAATCTGTGTATGCAATTGGAGGTGCTATGTAGGGGTAGCCAGTAAATTCCAGGAAATAAAATGTTGATTTTTCTTAAATATTTGTTTTAGTATCTTTAAGAAAAATCCAATTTTTAGAATACATTTTAAGGATACAAAAAGTTTTATTAGTTTTAAAAATTACTTATTATTCAATAGTCTTTATTAGGAGAAAGGGGAGGAATTAATCTTTTAAAGCAAATTGTGTTAGGTTTTAAAATTCTGTTACTCCAGAGGGTAAATGTGTATCAAAGGCACTGGAGACATGAGGACCCAGGTTTCATCTGCCGTGTGCTCAGCACGATTTTTCACTCGGGCTCCATGGCTTCATCCTGGCAGTGGAGCTGGCAGTGTTCACACAGCAGAGTCGGGGGGAGGGAGACAGAGTTCCTTACTGCTGTGGGGTCCCAGGGATCTAGGCCGCCTCCCTCCTCCAACCAGAGGTGTGAGCAAGAGGCAGGGTCAAGTCCTACCTGTCCTCCTCCTGGATGCAGGGTCTTTCTTGGCTGTGGGCAGATGGAGGAGAGAGTGGACTTCCTTCTGCTGCCCTCTCTCCCTCCAAGTGGGGAGACAAGGGTGAGAAAGCACACCCTGATCCCCAGGGCACCCCAGTCAAGGAGCGGCCTCTGACTGACGCTGTCCAGGGAGGCAGCAGTCATGGCCTGTGGGTGTCATGGGCTCATCAATTTGCTTCCTCTAGGGGCGTGACCAAGAGCAGAAAGATGGACACTCGCTCCACCCATCATACACCCCTGCAGGCAGGAGAGCAGAAACTCCTTTCTTTGAGGGCTCTGCGGAGTGGTGTGGCCCACTGGTGAAGCTCGGGAGGCAGCCTGCTTGTGTTTAGTCCTGGTCCTCCCACATCAGAGGTGTGACCCAGGTAAGACCAGCACTCTGGCATCTCAGCGACGCGACACCGGCTGCTGGGGTTGCATGGAGGTTGTGTGAGTGAATGCACCCAGGCCGGCAGCCCCGAGCCTCAGTCGTGGGCATAGGGAGCATGAGGATGAGGAAATTCCTGCCCTAACCTTAGGTATGGGCACAGGTGAGGTACTCAGTTCACATCAATAGTTATTGCTGTTATCAATACTTGTGCATTTTAATGAATGTAAAATATGTGCTGAATTTTAAAATGGTAGGTTTACAATATTATTTTTATAATTGCTTTAGAATATATAACAGGGTTAACATCTGTTAAATATTTGGTGAGAATGTATCTCACCAAAATTTGAATTACATACCTATATTTATATGTAGCAGAAATAGGTAACTTTTTTTTTTTTTTGAGATGGAGTCTCGCTGTGTTGCCCAGGCTGGAGTGCGATGGCTCAATCTTGGCTCACTGCAGTCTCTGCCTCCCAGGTTCAAGTGATTGTCCTGCCTCAGCCTCCCGAGTAGCTGGGTCTACAGGCATGCACCACCATGCCCAGCTAATTTTTGTATTTTTAGTGGAGATGGGGGATTTCACCATGTTGGCCAAGCTGGTTTCAAACTCCTGACTTCAGGTAATCCACCTGCCTCAGCTTCCCAAAGTGCTGGGATTATAGACATAAGCCACTGCACCTAGCCAGAAATAGGTAATTTTATTCATAAGAGACACACTGGTTAGTCCGGAGGAGGCTCATACCTGAGTTGTTGGAGGCAGGTGAGTGACCTGTCTACAGACTCGGGACTGCAGGGTTCACGCCCAAGGGGTGTCAGGCATGGGGCACAGGGCTGAGCCTGGGCACAGAGACCATGAGCAAAAGAGCAGCCTATGGCCGCTGAGGTGGGTCTAGTCAGACCATGGAGCCACGGGAGATGGGACAGGAACCAAGTGCTGGAGTGGAGCCAGGTGAGGTTTTAAAAATTTGCTTGTGTTTGCCAGGAGTGGTGGCTCACGCCTATAATCCCAGCACTTTGGGAGGCTGAGGTGGGTGGATCACCTGAAGTTGGGAGTTCGAGGCAAACCTGGCCAACATGGTGAAATCCTGTGTCTACTAATAATACAAAATTAGCTGGGTGTGGTGGCATACGCTTGTAATCCCAGCTACTCTGGAGGCTGAGGCAGGGGAATCGCTTGAACCCAGGAGGTGGAAGTTGCAGTGAGCTGAGATTGTGCTATTGGACTCCAGTCTGGGTGACAAGAGCAAAACTCTGTCTCAAAAAAAAAAAAAATGCTTGTGTTTAATGCTGCTTGTTTAATTTCTACCAAGGAAAAGAGGAATTGCAAGCTGATTATTTATCACTTTCTTCTTCTTTTTAAAAAATACATAGCTTAAAAATTAGTAGTAACTCATAAATAAGGAACTTTTTGGTGAACATTTTATCTCTGCTATGAATGTTTTGGAATAGTTATGTATATGTCTATATAGTTTTATTCTGCATATATCTACAAATGTGAATAATATAGTTAAAATTATGTAGAACACATTTATATATAAGTTTTATCACATATATAATATGTATTCTGATTTTCTACAAATATATGGTATTATTAATTTTTCATATTATTATAAAATATTTCCTAGAATATATTTTGCCTGCCATGTAACAGCAGCACATTGTGATATGTACCACAATGGGTTGAACTTCTTCTCTTATGTGGAATGTTTATGCCCTGCTGTGAATGTCACCACCACAGTCATATTCGATGTGATTAATAACACATGTGCCCATGGCACACAGTCCCAGCAGCCCTCCTGTGGTGTGCCCCAACTCTACCCTGTGCCAGCTCACTACCTGCTTCTGTGGGCTCCACCTCACCTGGCCTGCATCTGTGTGAGCCAGGAGAACCAGAACCCCTTTGTACTTCCTCCTCTCCTCAAGTGCTAAGGGCCCACAGACCTGGTTCCTGGTGCTGAGGAATGTCCTTGCTAAGCACTGCTTGTCCTCCTATGCACGTGGCAGCCCAGCACTGGCTCTAGGGAGCATCCTTCCCCAGCCTGGGGCCCACCGCAACACTCTCAATGGACCTGAGAGCTTAGAGGCAGCCTCTGAGGTCGGGCCAGTGTGCTCCTCATATCCTCCCTTTTGTGATAGACCTGGGCCGCATCAGATCTGCCTCCTCCCTGTCCTTAAACCAGGAGGTCCCAGGTGCTCAGGGCATGTCTCCTGCTTCCACCACTGCAGTCTCTGCCCCATTCCCATCTCCAAGACCTGCTGGACTTCCTCAAAGCTGAGCCAGTTTCCACCCTAACATGAGGCAGCGCCGTATAGAGGGCGCTCAGAAGTGGAGGACTCCGTAGAGATGATGAATTGGCAGAATGACAAGAGGCAGTTAAAGCAGGGTAGGGGAGAGATAGTGGGGGGTGGGGAGGGAAGGGGGGGTGGGGAGGGATAACATGGGGAGACATGGCAGATATAGTACTCACCTAAAGTAAAAAAGAGCAAGAGCTTTTCTGGCTGAGGGTGGTGGCTCACGCCTGTAATCTCAGCACTTTGGGAGGCTGAGATGGGCAGATCACCTGAGGTTGGGAGTTTGAGACCAGCCTGACCAACATGGAGAAACCCCATCTTTATTAAAAATACAAAATTAGCCAGGTGTGGTGGCACATGCCTGTATTCCCAGTTACTCAGGAGGCTGAGGCAGGAGAATCACTTGAGCCTGCAAGGCAGAAGTTGCGATGAGCCGAGATTGTACCATTGCACTGTAGCCTGGGCAACAAGGGCAAAACTCCGCCTCAGGGGAGGAAAAAAAAACCAGTTCTTTTCCTTGAAAAGTAAAACAAGGATTTTATTTTGTCTTGGTTATACATAAAGTCAAAGCTGTTCTTGAATAAATAAGTGTTTTCCAGAGCTATATAGCCTTATAATACTTATTCTAAGTAACTTTATATTAGGTTCTTGAGTTGCTTTTACTACAGATCCTTCTACATTAACCGTAATGTTGTGAGTAAACACCTTTGTGCATCTACATTTTCCAGATTTTGCTTGTCTTAGAATAGAGCTCCAGAAGTTGGTTACATTTTGCCAGTTATTGCCCAGCTGCTAACAGGGTGGTTGGTGCCAATTTATTGTGCCATCCACTCTGCAATGTATGAAGTGCCACTTCCACCACACCCTTGTCAGCTGTGGGTGTTCCATTTTTAGAGCGTTTTGTTAATTTAGTCAGTTAACTAAGTATAAATCACTGATTACTAAATTTAAAAGAAAAGGCTTTTATGAAATGAAAATGTTGGTCTAGTTATTGGCCATCTATCAAAGGAACCTGTTATGTACTTACATTTTCCTTAAATAATTTTGAGATGTTATTTTTATTCCATACTCTTCAATTATTACATCAAATTATGTTGCGGTTGTCAGCATATTTAATACAAAACACATTTTAAAATTTGGTGATTTTTTAATGAAGTTTTGAGGAAAAAAGCCACTTTAGCTTAATATATAAATGGAAACGCATGTCAAACTGTGATGAACAATGAATTTCCCATAAACAGCTTGAAATAATATTGAAAACTTGATCTCATTTTCAAAGCATACTGCATGGGCTTTCTGGAATTGATTTAGCTGTTCTTCGACATGTTCAATCCTTACACTGAGAACATACATAAATACCCACTTCAGAAATGTTACGGCGGGAACAAAGAAATCAAGGTGCAAAAATAGTGTTCCTGGAGAAGTCCTTCAATGCAAGCATTACCACATTTGCTTCAATATTTATTTTTGCTCAAAAAAACGTTTTGAGGGAGATCTGGGGTACTCAGACCCCACTGCAGTTGACAGTTGTTTGCTGTGTTTCACAGGGCTATGTTTTATGAACAATTCTGCGTTGTGACTTCTCCTGGAAGTTGGCATTCCTATGAAAACATAGGATACTTTAACTCCTTTAAAGTATTTTATCTTGTACGTATTTTTCCTTCCTGAAGTGTTCCTCTTTTTCAGACTTTTATGTTAAGTTCAGGAGGACAAGTGCAGTTTTGCTACATGGCAAATGTGTGTTGTGAGAGTTTGTTGTACAGTTTATTCCATCACCCTCGTATTAAGCCTAATACTCATTTGTTATTTTTCCTGATCTTTTCCCTGGTCCCACCCCCCAACCTCCAAAATGTCCCAGTGTGTGTTAGTCACCTCTATGTGTCCATGTGTTCTCATCATTTAGCTCCCACTTAAAGGTGAGAACATGTGTACTTGGTTTTCTGTTCCTGGGTGAGTTTGCTAAAGATAACGGCCTCCCGCTCCATTCATGTTCCTGCAAAGGACATAATCTCATTCTTTTCTTACGGCTGTATAGTATTCCATGGTGTATATGCACCACATTTTCTTTATCCAGTCTATCATTGATGGGCATTTAGACAGATTCCATGTCTTTGCTATTGTGAATAGAGCTGCAATGAACGCATTTGTGCATGTGTCTTTATAACAGAATGATTTATATTCCTTTGGGTATATATCTAGTAATGGGATTCCTGGGTTGAATGGTGTTTCTCTCTTTTGGTCTTCCACAGTGGTTGAACTAATTTACACCCCCCACCAACAGTGTGTGTTTCTTTTTCACTACAACCCTGCCAGCATCTGTTATTTTTTGACTTTTTAATGATAGCCATTCTGACTATTGTGAGATGGTATCTCATTGTGGTTTTGATTAGCATTTCCCTAATGATCAGTGATATTGAGTTTTTCTTATGATTGTTTGCCACATATATGTCTTCTTTTGAAAAGTGTCTGTTCATGTCCCTTGCCCACTTTTTAAAATGAGGTTGTTTGTTTCTGCATGTAAATTTGTTAAGTTCTTTATAGATGCTGAATATTAGACCTTGGTTGGATGCAAAATTTGCAAAAATTTTCTCCCATTTTGTAGGCTGTCTGTATACTTTGTTGATAGTTTATTTTGCTGTGCAGAACCTTTTTAGCTTTGTTGGATCCCACTTGTCAATTTTCACTTTTGTTGCAATTGCTTTTAGCATCTTCATCATGAACTCTTTGCCTGTGCCTATGTCCTAAATGATATTACCTGAATGATATACCTAGGTTATCTTCCAGAGTTTGTTTGTGTGTTGAGACGGGGTCTCGCATTGTCTCTCAAGCTGAGTGCCATGGCATAATCATGGCTCACTGCAGCCTCAACTTCCTGGGCTCAAGCAATTCTCCTGCCTCAGCCTCCTGAGTAACTGGGACTTACAGATGTGCACCATAGCATCAGGATAATTTTTGATTATTTGTAGAGACAAGGTCTCACTCAGTTGCCCAGACTGGTCTCAAACTCCTGGACTCAAGTGATCTTCCTGCCTTGGTCTCCCAAAGTGTTGGGATTATAGTCTGGCCTCTTTTAGAGTTTTTATAGTCTTGGACAGAAAACTAGTTTTTGACAGAAGGTATGTGACAGGGAAAAGCATGACAATGAGCAGTGAGTGATCTTTGCCCCATATCCCTGGCAGGACTGCCCTCACCCCTCACCTCATGGGCTCCATGACTATCCTTGATCCCCTCTGAGGATGGATGCAGGGGTCTCTTCCATCTGTGTGCACTGTGCAATAAAAAGCGTGAGTGTTCCGTTCCTAAGTGGAACCCATTTAGAACAGAAGGAAGGGGCTGGGAGAGGCTGAGAGAAGGGTGCTGATACCTTGTGAGTCACTGTATCTCTCAGACACTCAGCTTCTGTGTTTGAAAGCGTGGGGATTGTCCAGGTGCGGTGGTTCACGGCTGTAATCCCAGCACTTTGGAAGGCTGAGGTGGGTGGATCACCTGAGGAGGGAGTTCGAGACCAGCCTGACCAACATGAAGAAACCCTGTCTCTACTAAAAATATGAAATTAGCTGGGAATGGTGGCACATGCCTGTAATCCCAGCTACTCAGGAGGCTGAGGTAGGAGACTTGCCTAAACCAGGGAAGTGGAGGTTGCAGTGAGCCGAGATCATGCCATTGCATTCTAGCCTGGGCAACAAAAGGAAAACTCTGTCTCAAAAAAAAAAAAAAAAAAAGTGGGGATTGTATCAGATTACCTTTAATACCCTTTCTTTCTGCCTTTCCATCATTACTTTATTAATTATTATAGCCTTGGTCCTCCTTAGAAATTTGTATAGATTTGCATGGAAACATGTAAAAATAGATTAGCTTGTTCATTTATTCTACAAGCAATCATGAATCTTCTGTTTTATAAAAGGCATTCTGATCATGTATGCTGGCACGTGACTTACTAAGATCTAGTTTTTTCCGAAAAGCTTACGGTCCTACGTGGGGAGGAGCCAAGAACATTTTGGCAGAATGTGGCAAGTTCTATAAGAAATGCATAAATGTGTTTGAGAAGCTTTGGGAGGAAAATCACCTGATTCTGCCACAAATGTTTCAGAGCTTCCACCCTGAAGTGTTTGCATCTGAGATGAGTTACGAAATGTAGATAGAACTGTAAACAAGTTGGAGATGTGACAATGGGCTAATGTGCCCTCTTTTTGGACATTGGGGCTTTGTGTAGGCTTTTGCTATTATAAGTGATGCATATTATGTCTATACATGTCTATATTATCTATCATCTATCTATCTATCTATCTATCTATCTATCTATCTATCATGTATCTATCTATCTATCTATCTATCATCTATCATCTTTATCTGTAAATAGGGAATGGTATAGACAAAAACAGAAACCTTAAAAATGTGGAATATTCTGGCTACCTCCAGGGTGGAGGTCTGGAATATGAGGCTGAGTAGCAGGCAGATGGTAAAGCCCTTAGAATACTGGAGACCTGGGGCCTGCCCACTTTGCTGCACATTAGAATAACCTGGGTAGCTTTTCTACCCACACCCTCAGCCGCCAGGCCACATGCATAGTAATTCAATCAGAATCTCTGAGTGGAACTGAGACGTAGGTACTTTTGTAATTTCCCTAGTGATTCCAAGGTACAGCTAAGCTGGAGAACTGGTGCCCAACACAGGGAAACATTAGGGATTTTGATCAGTCGGACGGGCTCTCTGGTGTGTATTTTATAAGGATGTCTTTGTGATCAGCAGAGAAAGGAACTAAATTAAAAGAGTCTAGAAGCAAGAATGATGGCTGTGGGAGTCAGTGAATAAGTGTGGCCATATGAGTTTCAAGTGATGGAAACCGGGAAGGCGCCATTAACAGAAATTGGTGAGGAATTTCATGAAGGTGAGAAGGAAGCCAAAGGGGCACAAGGTGGGTTCCAACCTTGTAGTTAGATGTCCTTTGAAATTCCACCCCCCCTCTTTTTGGAGACAGAGTCTCACTCTGTCACCCATTCAGGAGTGCAGTGGCGTGATCTTGGCACACTGCAGCCTCCACCTCCCATGTTCATGTAATTCTCCTGCCTCAGTCTCCTGAGTAGCTGTGATTACAGATGCGTGCCACCACACCCAGCTAATTTTTGTATTTTTAGTAGAGACGGGGTTTTGCCGTGTTGGCCAGGCTGGTCTGGAACTCCTGACCTGAAGTGATCCACCTGCCTTGGCTTCCCCAAGTGCTGGGATCACAGGCGTGAGTCACTGGGCCCGGCTGAAATTTCCCCTTTTGAATCCTTTTGTGGAGTGTGTGTGGGTGTGCGTGTGCGTGTGTGTGCATAATATGGAAGTCGCCTGGTGAGAGCCATATCTATTTTAAACTATTGAGTTCTCTATTTAGCTGTTACATTCCATATTCCTGCCAAGATCTATACAATAACCAGCCCCTCCAGCATCTGCTTTTCTTTTTTATTAAGGCCCTGAAAAGCACACATAATTTCTGGTGTAAGTCAGCATTTTGCCAGAGTGCCAGAAAGGATTCTCAAATTCCACTGAGGCTCCACCAGAAATCTGCTCACTTCCCCTTCGTCCCCCATTCACAAACCCCAAAACTCCATGTTTCATGTCTCTTGCACTACCATATGGTCCTCACCACCCCATAGGGCGCTGGGGGACAGAGATGGGCTACATAAGTCATGTTTTTCACAATGACTCCGCATAGGACTCTTTTGCTTTTACTTCCTGCAAACTCCCTTTCCTGATCATTTAATTAACATTTTTAGAACATTGGGGTGATAATCTAAATGCAGAAATGTTGTCAGAATTTCCGTTTTTTTCTTAATTGCTTTACTTTTCCTTTGAAGAACGTTTCCTCTTCCTAACATAGTACATATATCCTAACATGAGTCATTGCAATTCCTATTTACTTGTGTAATCTCGAACATTATATTCCCAAAAGACCTCATCATTGACTCTTTTATCTTAGAGATGAAGAGACCTGGGCCTGGAGCAGTTGTGGCGTGCCCAGGTGCCCACGTTTTTGCTAGATGAGACAGGTTCTTAACACCTAGGCCTTCTGACCACAATCTCATGCTTCCTACAATCCCAGCAGCTCTGTGTTCAATTTGGGGGTACGCATCCTTTATGTTCTGTGAAGCAGCTTGCTCATTGGAAGCTCCAACATTTGGCCATTGAATTCCTGGATAGCCAACAATTTCCCTTTATACTCGCTGGAGAGGGTGGCAAGGCCGTGTCACCCAGTGTGAAGATAAGAAGGGCCTAGGTGCCCCCACCAGTGTTTGTGCCCTGTAAACACATGCACTTGACCTCTTCAGGCTTCAGGCTTCTGAGGCCCCATGGTTACTTTTGGGGGGAGTCTCTTGAATTAAGGGGGGCAGATCTGTGACTGCTTCAAAAGGAATCATGATTTTTCTCTCTGAAAAATTGAGGCCCATTTGTTTACCAAAAAAGGAACTGGAGGCAGCAAAAACCAGAGGAGAGAAAGAGCCGACATTGTCCCCAATAGACAGTGGTTATCAATGCTTAGCACCCAGGATCTGACCAGCAAACCTTGTGTGCTCGTGCCTGTGTGTATGCCTGTGTGCCTGGTTTAAGAGAAATTCTGAAGCCCTAAGGGAGAAATAACTTCTGCTATTCTGATTATCTAATTAACTAATTAGTTAATTAGGGATGCTTTGAAATGAAACTGCCCCAGGTAATTTTGCACATATGTCTAAGTTTATTTTAGACTTTCTTTGAGGTGTGCTAGTTTGTGGTGCCTCGGGGTGATGAGGCATAGTGACATTTTCTTTTCGTAGACTTCAGTGGTAGAGGGTGCATGAAATAATGTGCAGACAAGTGTTCAAGTTAGTTGTTGGGTAAATCTCAGGAAGACTCCTGACTGTATCATTTGCCAGATGCTACCCAGGTGGGCATATGTGTCTACACTTCACACAGAGACACTCACACAAATATATACACTCTTTCACACATACAGACACACTCATGCACACTCATTCACATATATTCACATTCACACATTTGCTCTCTCTCACACATATATATGCAAATTCAACACATACATGCACATATTCACACATTCACAAGTATAAACTCACACACTCTTACACAAACTCAAACACATACACATACTAACTCACACATTTGCTCCAAACATACATATGCACATTCATTTGCACACTCACACATGCACACAATGCACTAATATAAATACCTGTATACATATTGCACACTTGTGCACTCACACATATGTGCATGACATGCACACACACACTTTTATACACAGTACACACCTACTCACACAACACACAATTATAAAAGCATATCGTACACACTCACACATACACAGGCACACACACACACACACACACACACACACACACACACAACACAGTCACTGTCAAACATCAGGCTGAGACCAGGCATCCTATTTCCACCATCAAGCCTTTTTCAACATTTTTTGTTTTTTGTATTTTGTCAGCTCAGCTCTTTTAGAAGTAATCATCAAGTAACAGTTTTCATCAGATGTTTCTATTTTAAACTGTCTTTCCAAGGAACTTCCAGTCATATGTTTGCAATAAAACAGAAAATTGATTTCATGGGGAAAGAGAACACTGAAAATTCAAAATGAACCAAAGTTGAATATATCACGGACATCACGGAGCTATGGCTGGGCAGAGTGTTTCAGAGACTATGTTGGGGAGAGTAGCCAAAGGCCTGTTCTTTGAATTTCTAAGCCAAGATGTATGAAACTTTACTAGCTTAGTGACTGGGAGCAAGTCCCTTAATTTCACCAAATCTCCACGTACTCATTTGTAATATGGATTTCATAGTACTTGCCATCATTATTTTTAGGAATGTTGCAGGAATCAATGTTGCACTGATGTTTGACAGGGACTGTGTCGTGTGTGTGTGTGTGTGTGTGTGTGTGTATGTGTATGATGTGCTTTTATGATTGTGTGTGCTGTGTGAGTATACAGTAGATATAACGCATGTTCAGGGAGCTTGTCAAAAGGAAAGTGCTACTGCTGAGAGCAAAGAGGAGATCTCAAGCTGAGCTCTTCAAGCGCAAATCTCCATGCCTCCCACTAAAAATGTGTAGTCTCTTATCATTCAGCGTATCATCACATATTCAATGAATTTATAGTTCTGAAATTGTTACATAAAACAAATGGGCAATACTCTTCTAAGCGGTGGCTTAAGTGTGCTCACCGTAAAGCTTAGAATACTTCAGAATCCCCAGTGAGTGTCCACTTATGTTTTTAAAATTTTATGTTTAACTGACAAATAATAATTGTACATGTTCATGGCCTACAGAATGATGTTTTGATACATGCAATGTATAGTGATCACATCAGAGTTCTTAGTATACCCGTCATCTGAAACGTTTATTATTTCTGTGTTTTAGAAACTTTCCATATCCTCCTTTTAGCTTTTTGTAACACTACAAAATACTATTGTTTACTGTAGTCATCCTACAGTGCTATACAGCACTAAAACTCATTCCTCCCATCTAGCTGCCATTTCGTATCCTTCACCAAATCTCCCCCATCCCTTCCTTCCCCTTTCCCTTCCCCGCCTCTAGTATCCTGTGTTCTGTTTTTCACTTCTATAAAATCATTTTTTTTTAGCTTCTACATATGAGTGAGAACATGTGGTGTTTAAATTTCTGTTCCTGGCTTATTTCACTTAACATAATGCCTCCCAGTTCCACCCAGGTTGCCGTGAATAACAATAATTCTTTCTCTTTTATAGCTGAATAGTATTCCATTGTGATATACACTGTATTTTAAAAATCCATTTATCTGCTGTTGTACACAAAATTTTATTCCATATCTTGGCTATTGCAAATAGTGCTGCAATAAATGTGGTGTTGCAAATGTTTCTTTGATACCATGATTTCCTTTCCTTTGGATAAAAAATTACTAGTGGTGGGATTGCTGGATTACATGGTAGTTCTATCCGTAGTTTTTTGAGGAACATCCATGCAGTTCTCTATAATGGCTGCACTAATTTACAATGTCACCAATAGCGTGGAAGAGTTCTGTTTTGTCTGCATCCTCACCAGCATTTGCTATTTTTTATTTTTTGTATTTTTGATAATGGCCATGCTAGCTGGAGTGAGATGATATCTCATGTGATTTTGATTTGCATTTCCCTAATGATTAGTACTGTCAAGCCTTTTTTAGCATATGTTTGTTGGCCCTTTATTTGTCTTCTTTTGATAAATATCTCTTCAAGATCATTTGCCCAGTTTAAAATCAGATCTTTTTCTTTCTTTCTTTCTCTCTTTCTTTCTTTCTTTCTTTCTTTCTTTCTTTCTTTCTTTCTCTTTCTTTCTTTCTTTTCTTTCTTTCTTCTTCCTTTTTTCTTTCTTTCCTTCCTTCCTTCCTTCTTTTCATTCTTTCTTTCTTTCTTTTTTTTCTTTCTTTCTCTCTTTTTTCTTTCCTTCCTTCCTTCTTTTCTTTTCTTTCTTTCTTTCTTCCCTCCTGCCTTTCTTTCTTTCTTTTTTCTTTCTTTCCTTCCTTCCTTCTTTTCTTTCTTTCTTTTCTTTCCTTTCTTTCTTTCTTTCTTTCTTTCTTTCTTTCTTT